>NW_008825498.1:7927155-7929010 GCF_000699105.1 Pygoscelis adeliae
TTGAACAGGACCACTTCTCTTCCCCCTCAAGCAGTCAGTGCACACACATCAGAGCCAGATCTTGATGGACTGTGATAGTAGGTCAGTGGCAGTAGACACAGTGGAGCATTGGACTGATACGCTAGAGTCTGGGTAACAAGCGGTCCTATAGGACACGGAGGTAAGGATTTAGGTCTAGGAGTCCTTAGTCAGGGGGCACAGGTGTGTATTAAGGTACTGGGGGAGGATGAGATTAACATGTTTTTTATGTGCATATTCAGTTAAGCAATGCTGCCTTAATGTGCAGGAGGACCCAAACAACCCAAAATATATTTTAAATGGTGTCCCGAAAAGTTGCCTTTGTAATTATATTTTAATATGTTTATGAACTGTGCACGTTTGTCCCAAAAACAAAACTAAAGATTTAGAGCTGTAGGTAACTCATGGTTTCTCATTAATTTTATTCTTATGGTGCCCACCATCTGGGGCACCATATAAGTACATGTCAGTGATGGAATTACATTTTTAAACTCTTACTTTGCTTAATGGATACAGCACTACTCCTGAATGCAATCAGAAATTCAAACAAATATACATACTTTAAGAAAAATATTCAAGCAAAAATAAGGAATTTATAACCTTGTAGCTCTGTCTTCAAAATCTGGACAAACTCCAGAACAATTCAATGCCCTGATTTCATGCTGCTTCTTATCATACAAAAGCACTACTTGTTGTGGTTTAACCCGGCAGGCAGCTAAACCCCACGCAGCTGTTCGCTCACTCCCCCTGCCCCCAGTGGGATGGGGGAGACAATCAGGGAGGAAAAAAAAAAAAGTAAAATTCATGGGTTGAGATAAAGACAAAAGAAGAAAAGGAAAGGAAAAATAATAATAATAATGATAAAAGAATATATAAGTGATGCACAATGCAATTGCTCACCAACCACCGACTGATGCCCAGCCAGTTCCCGAGCAGCCGTCACCCCTCCCCCGGCCAACTCCCCCCAGTTTATACACTGAGCATGACGTCATATGGTATGGAATACCCCTTTGGCCAGTTTGGGTCAGCTGTCCTGGCTGTGCCCCCTCCCAGCTTCTCGCTGGCAGGGCGTGAGAAACTGAAATGTCCTTGACTAGTGTAAGCCCTACTTAGCAACAACTAAAACATCGGTGTGTTATCAACATTGTTCTCATCCTAAATCCACAACACAGCACTGTACCAGCTACTAGGAAGAAAACTAGCTCTATCCCAGCCAAAACCAGGACACTACTTTAATACATGAAGAACTATACTTGTTTTAATGATGGAATCAGAGAGATTAGACAATTAATAAGATTTCTCTGTTTTGCGCAAGTAAATTGCAATTTCTTCAGCTATAACCCAACTTCAGTTTCTGCCTATTCACAATTACACTTAGTCTCAAAGGTTACCTTTCTATGTTGCTATTTTTCTTGTCACTTGCGTCTAAGTCATGAAACAGAATTGAATAAAAGTTTTACCAGAAAAATATCTGGAGGAAAAAAAAAGAAATTCAAATATTCGCTACATTTTTAACTTCTAAGAACTTTGGGTCTCCCAAAACAGATTTGTGATCTCTAATTATCTGCTTTTTCCACCTCCTTGAGAAGACAGTGACGGGCAGTATAGTTCATATTGTTTTAGATTGCAGAACTAAGTAGTTTAGATCACTAGGGACTTGAAACCTGGTAAAAACACATTGTAAACAATGCGGAGTACCTCTGTTTACTTGACAACTATTTAGACATTGGATAGATAAAAGGCTTTCACAAACACTGTGCACATCAGTGACTACTCTGGAAGGTTTCTGAACAGACTAAAATGACATATATGGCCTAAAGTACAAACACATTCACTT
>NW_008825498.1:7929050-7933403 GCF_000699105.1 Pygoscelis adeliae
GCTCTGAACAGCAACTGATATAGACAGAACGGAGCTGCAAGGGACTGATCTAACCAGCACAATTTAACAGTCTACAAGACTGCAGGGGGGAAGAAAAAAAGAAAAAAAAAAAAAAAAGAAAAAACTGCTTCACAACCCTGCTATTTCTCCTCACAGTCCTCATACGGCAACTTGCGGCAGATGCTCAGGACATTTGAAGAACCACTTACAGCAGCTCTACCTCTGGTTCCAGCAAATCCTATGAATCTGGACAGAGTTAAGGACAATCTCTGTCCTTTTTGCTCCACTGAACAACTGTGGTTAATATGATCCCATAGAACTTTTCACTTGAAATCCTTGTGCATTTTTAACACTTCAAATTCATTTTTACTTGCTTAAATTATCTGTTGCTTAAGTAGATAAGAAATCCAGTTAATCAAAGTAACTGAGTAATTAAATAAAAAACCCTCATGCAAGCTAAGTGCTCTCTTCCGTATTTTATGGCATTAAAAAACATTTCTTATGCAAGATGTTCCGATTTCAGTATTTTGGACGTGACTGTGCTTCCTTATGACCTATTTTCATTTCATTTAGTTTATATTATCTTTGGGATCTGAAAAAATTAAATAAACCATATAAAATTACTACATTTACTACCCCAATTTCACAGCAATTCAAAAACACGTAATTTGAGTATTTCTAAATGTTCTGTTTATTCTCAGGCATTCATTATGTGTTGTTGTTAGCTGCACACTGTGATAATAAACAGTCTGCCACGTTACAGATTCTAGTTAATAGATTCTGCACGTGTTTAATCTGTTTTAAAACCTACTTATCCCTTAGCTATCTTTTAAGAAAAACTGTTCTGCCACTTACGCTCTAAGACATGAACAAATGTTTCCACATCCTGCGGTTTAACATTCAAATGCAGAATAGATGCAGAAATCTCATACTTCATAGCACCAATTCATAAGCAATCTCATAGATTCTAAAGGGAATCAAAATGAAGACTTCTATCCTTATAGAACACCAGGTCTAAACAATATAAAAGAAATTTGTCAGAGTTTAACACAATTTGTTCTTGCAAAATGTTTAGTAAATACACGGCATCTTTAATTGTTAGATTTATAAAAGACGCTTGCTGTTTTATGGCTATTGTAGCAATCACTTCACAACTACTAGTTCATGCAGGTACTTCAAAAGCATACATTGAGAAGGGCATGAAACTGAAAATACATTGTCCCCTTTTACTATATTCCACAGTCTCTAACTTACACGTATATTTCTTCCAAGCTATTTGCTAATTCCATATAATCTTGTCCTTGAAGCCAAGGGGCGCTAGAATGAAAAGAAATACAATGAAAATTGTGCTCATACACTGACTCCAACACCTCAACAAACATTCATTTTAAAATAAATGTGACAAACACCTTGAAAATAAAACATTGTCAGTCATTCCCACTTAACAAGATTCCAGTTGTAAACGTCTTGGTAAAAACATGATCACCCAGTTCTCCTTCAAAACTCCAAACTTGGGCTGCCTTTTCTTACCTCAGGTAGGAAAGCTGGACCTGTTTTTCATGGTAGGCCACTGTCACTCCAGAGTCACCTTATGTATTAGTAAGCCCATCAGTACTTAAAGGGGGCTTGTAAGAAAGATGGCAGCAAACTTTTTAGCAGGGCCTGTTGCGACAGGACAAGGGGAATGGCTTTAAACTAAAGGGGGATAGATTTAGACTAGATATAAGGAAGAAATTCTTTCCGCTGAGGGTGGTGAAGCACTGGCACAGGTTGCCCAGAGAGGTAGTGGATGGCCCATCCCTGGAAACATTCCAGGTCAGGTTGGACGGGGCTCTGAGCAACCTGATCTAGTTGAAGATGTCCCTGCCCGCGGCAGGGGAGGTGGCCTAGATGACCTTTAGAGGTCCCTTCCAACCCAAACTATTCTATGATTCTATGATTATTAGTTTACTTTTCCAACTCCTTCAGCACCATAGTACCTATTATACTTAGACTGACCCTTCAGCTCTGTACCTGTATTCTCCTGGTCTCATGTTAAACTATAAACTTTGCCTCAAGTTTACCAGCGCTATTTTGTATTGCCTTGTCAATACTGCTGACCAAAACTCAGTAGATATGCTGTGTGTCATGCCCTGCAAGTCCCTCTACCATCCAAATCAGGGACCTGGCTTACACATCTCCATTCCCATCTTGTTTACATGTCAGGAGACAAGGGGAGAGCAGGGAAGGAAAATAGGAAGATGGCACATGCCACAGCACCATCCCAAGAAGAGCCAGGACTCAGATGAAAAGCACGCCTTACAATCTGAAACAAGGATCCAGACAAGAGAGGGACACCCAAGGAAGTGATGAGACATCACTGTCCAACACAACAGGCAGCAGCCACCATACCTCCACAGTCTAATTGCTGCCTTGCCACAAAATAATGGTGCAAGAATTAGAGTTGAGGGAAGACAGCAAACTGCCATAGGGAGTTCCAGCAGGCTAACTCAGGAGAAAGAATAGAATATTCTTGATGGAAACATCCCCCACCCCCCAGTATAGTTTAATTCAAGGAGTTAACTAAACTTCAACTTACACTGTAAACAACAGTGATAATTCAAAAAAGAAATACAAACGTTTGAAAGAAAATTTCACTTACTTTAGTTGATAAATAGGTGGCTCTGCAGTTGGATATCCTGGTGGCAAAATCACCTGAAAGATATTTCAGGATAAGTACTCGCTGGACTACTCCTCTCAGCTAGCTGACCTTTACTGATGGCCTCCGATGTCGAGCACTAGGACTACAATCGGTGTAACAAATGAAGAAAATAGTTGGCTATGTTGTTACAGAATGACAAGAAAACCTGAATATCTGTATTTAGTATTCCAATAATGGTAATGCATACAAATATTATATTTCATGGTGCAATTTTTGTAGATGAAGTGTCACGCAAAATAAAGTGCAGAAGAAATTTGAAAGGAGCTGCGTACATGGTTACTGGACTTATTTAAGTGGCACTGCACTTCCATAAGTAGACACTTCAGTGTTTCTTCCACTAAGTAAACTTACTGTTTTCAGTTCTGTAAACATAAAGTAGCAAGTTATTCAGTTAAGTTGATACGAATTTCATTTTGTATCCTCACTTTCCAGAAAGTAAATCTAGAAGCAATTGCAGCAGATTCACTGAGGCATCCTGCACAAAGTCAATGTAAAAAGTATTTTAAAGATTAGTCTTTGAAGAATAACATTGAAATTAGTTTTTGTCAGGTATGGAATTAGGATATGTAACTACTGAAAATGTCACAAGCACATTGATGTGTTGCAGGAACAATCACTGAAAAGTCTATCACAGATTCCAATCCAAAAGCTCCTTAATCCATCTGAGTAGATAATACATCGTATTTAAAAGAGCTTCATGCAGGCACAAGATTTTGCCTGCATCAGCGCAACTGCAAATTCTGTGTCAAACTCCTTAACACCACTATACCTGCAGACAGAGGGTCCATTTTGGTTGATCCAGACAATCATTAATCTTAATGCAATAGATTTTTTCATCTTCATCAACAACACACCAATCTTCACCATATATGGATGAAAGGGCTTCAATTTCATCAATCTAGAAAAACCATTATGCAAAAATAAACAAACTCCCCCAAAGCCTGCAACCTTGCATGCCAATCACAGTTTTAAGTCTTGCTCTTCTACAGCTTATTTACAAATGTGACAAGACTCAGTACGCTCGAAGGCCATAAATATCGGGGATCCAGTCCCGATTCACAGCATAAGCAAACTTTGCTCAGTTCTTCCGTACACACACCAGCTTTTGCATTTCTACGGATAATCCTGTGTATCTCAGCAGTGACAAGGTGAGTAAAGTGACACGGGGCAGCTACAACACATCCCTGCAGCTCCCAACCCGTGCCACTCCCAGCTGGGTCATCCCCCAGCAGGAGACAAACCTCAAGGCCCTGGCACTAGTTCTTACGAAGGCTGAATAAATTTACCCAGCAAGCTCCCGTAAAAACCGGACAGCCACCTTCCACCTACAAACTGGACACCTGAAATGGCTCTTCAGTGCAAACGTGCAGCCACCCGTTGGTGCCCGAACAAAGACAATCGCGCTGCCACCTGGGCCGCACCGCGGCCCGCGGGGACGGAGCCCCTCACAAGGCCGGGCTTCACCCGAAGCCACCTAAAGCCACCGCTTTCGACGCGGCGCTCATGCTGCCCGACCGAGGACGCCGCGGGGCGGGACCGTGACACCCCGAGCGCACACGCGCTGCTCCCCGCAGCCCCCCTCACCCCCACCGCCGCTCACTTGTTGCTGGGCCGTTTCGCCGTCACTCGCCGCCATCGCTACCTGAGGGGGG
>NW_008825498.1:7933780-7943220 GCF_000699105.1 Pygoscelis adeliae
AACGCCCGGCCCAAGCCGAGTTGGCGAAGCGTCCACATACCAGCTGCTGCTTGTACGTGCGGCGCTCCCGTAGGCCTCCCTGCCCTGCCCTGCCCCTTGGCTCCGCTTCTCTCAGGACCGGCTGTGCTTACCCTGCTCGCCTCAGCACCCGGTACCTTCCCGTCCTGTGGCCCGTGTTCCGCACGTAGAAACTGCACCTCAGAGCAGGGCTGTCCCACGGCCCAAACAGGCCTTCAGACACCAAAGCATAGCTACATCCGAGCTTAGCTCCCGATTAATTACTTGAGCAGTCCCTCTTCCTACTCTTTTCCTCCCCAGTGCACTGGAATGCTGTTCGCCTGAACCATTCTTGCGTGGTTCTGGAAGAATGAGTCGTCTTGAGGGGTCTCTTTGTTTCCAGGTTGGGTTTAACTGCTGCCCCCAGTAAAGGAAACTTAACATATTCATATAATAAGTACCGCAAATAACTAGGTCAAGATGTAGCATTAATAAATTGTTACAAAACCGACTTTTGTCACGTGTTGCCACAGAATCAAGATTACACTTGTCGGGTGGTATTTTCGCCTTACCCATGACATCCTATTTTAAAAATAAAGTGGATAAGCAGTTATATTTCAGTGATGATTTTACAGATACAGTCATTTTTACCTTGCATTTATGTCACTCAAAATGAGCGATTGGCATTCTTGTAACTACATAATTTCCTCTAAAAGGATTGAAGAAAAATCATTGTGTTCCATGCAGTTTTCATTACAGTTATAGAAATGCAGTTCATTTA
Organism: Pygoscelis adeliae; assembly: GCF_000699105.1. Taxonomy (NCBI): domain Eukaryota; kingdom Metazoa; phylum Chordata; class Aves; order Sphenisciformes; family Spheniscidae; genus Pygoscelis; species Pygoscelis adeliae. The sequence continues at coordinate 7,934,559 of NW_008825498.1, forward strand.
TTTAACATGGACAAGTTTTATGTACCTCTTTCAGAGACAGCACTGATTAGTAAAGATCTCTTTTTGCTTGAGTGCAAAGTATGGGTGTCACCTTTTTTGCAGTTTGCAGTCGGTATGTTTTCTTCCAATGTGTTTTTATGCTGACTTAGTTATGAAGAATTCAAGGCAAGCTTTGTTTTCCCCTTTCCCAAAAGCTGGGACAATCTGCACCTGCTGTGGAGAACAGGCTTAGAGTTCAGAATGATTTTGACAAACGGGGGACACATTCTAAAAACAAAAAACAGCAACAAAAAAAACCAGGACGCAACTGAGTAGAGACAAACCCAGCACTGTATTATTAACTGCATACATTCAGGGCGGAGAACTACCAGTTACACGGCAGTTCCACAGAAATGATTTGGGAGTTACAGTGAATTCCAAGCTAAGCAGTCGCCAGCGGTGCCGTGCTTTTGCTTAAAGGAGAACCATCATGCGGGGATGTCCAAACACGTGAGGTGATGTAAGACACGTGAGGTAATCCTGCTTTGTACGGAACCACTAAAGCCCCAACTGGAATTCTATGTCCGATTTTAGACACTTCAAGAAGGATGTGCACTAATGAAAGTCTGGATTAAAGCAATGAAATCAATCACAAATCTAGAAAGCCTGACATCTGAAAAGACTGGAGAGAAGGAGTTTGTCAGTTTAAGGAGAAGTCTGAGAGAGGTAGGCATCCTTAATATGCTACAGATTGCTACAGAGAACAGACTACATTTCTCTCCCTCTCAGATGTAGAAAAGATGTGAAATACATATTTTAAGATTTAATTTTGATGTTTGAGAGATGCAAATCAGATGCTACAGAGAATTCATCAACAATAAAGTAAGTCATCCTGAGTGAAGAAGGGGGTGTGTGTCATCATCATCCTTATTTATACACTGGCTGTTGCAAAGATGGGCACAATATTATGTGCTGATGAAGCAACACGTTACCCTACATTGCAGGAAGGGAGATTCAGATAATTATGAGGAAAAGCTAAGTACTGAGGAGTTTATTGAGCTATCATCACTGGAAGCTCTAAGAGAGGTTAGGGCTGGACAAAGTTAATCTTGTCTTGGGGCAGGAAAATGGGATAGATTGCTGTGAAAGCAGTAATTCCTAGGATGCTTATCTGAACATATTCTTGGGCTTGTAGTTCTATTGAAAATTAGACTATTAATTTTGCCGCTATTAACTACGACTCTAACTTGAGGGCAAAAAGAGAGAAGAGATGGTAAAGGCAGCAAGATTTGCTTCCACATTTAAACCTAGATTCAATAAAACACTTAGTTTTCATACTCCTATTTTGGTTCCTAAGTTTTAATTAATTGGAATTTGCAAGTATTTAAGAACATGCATTTTTTTATATGCATATCAAAACTTAATGAACAATGCTGTTGATGCTATCTGAGCCCAAAATCTTAAATCCCATGTTCAGATTACAGGGATGGAAGTATGAAAAAACCTTTTTTCTTAGTTTAGCAAATCTATAGTAACTGAAAAAATAAAATAGAGCTCTATCCTGATGTTGTTTGAATACCAATATAGCTAAATATATAACTTTCCAGTTGGGAGATTATAAGTACTAAAGATTGTTCCATATTTGATAAATGGAAAGGTAATTTTTTCCAGGATCAGTAAGGCTTCTTTGTCTTCAGTGTCATGGACAGAGTTGGTTTAATTATTTTTGAAAAAAACAATAAAAATAATATACCCAGTCTCAGAACATGACAAAAATGCACATTTTATCAGGCAAAGTCACATACTCCACTTAATTTTAAAAGAGAGAGAAAGGGTTTTTTTAAACAATTGCCTTCTGACCAAAACATAACAGAAAGCTTTAGGCTACAGGGACCTAGAAAAGATGGTGCTGCATCTGTTCGTCCTAATACTAAATTGCCCTATAAATTTAAAGAGAGGACTATGACACTACAAGACATTTTTAAACTTTCTGATAGCAATGTCTGTATAGTGCTTGTGCTTTATAAGTTGCTAGTTTTGACTTAGCTGAACAAATGAGTTTAATGACTATAAACATTTGTTATTAAACAACTTTTAAAGTTGTTATTGACATTTTTTATGACTGTTCTGGTTTCGGCTGGGATAGAGTTAATTTTCTTCCTAGTAGCTGGTACAGTGGTGTGTTGTGGATTTAGGACGAGAACAATGTTGATAACACATCGATGTTTTAGTTGTTGCTAAGCAGTGCTTACACTAGTCAAGGACTTTTCAGCTTCCCATGCTCTACCGACTGAGAAGGCTGGGGGTGCACAAGAAGCTGGGAGGGGGCACAGCCAGGACAGCTGACCCAAACTGGCCAAAGGGATATTCCATACCATGGGACATCATGCTCAGTTTATAAACTGGTGGAAAGCTGGCCGAGGGGGCCACTGCTCGGGGACAGGCTGGGCATTGGTCAGCAGGTGATGACCAACTGCATCGTGCATCACTTGCTTTGTATATTCTTTTATTATTGTTGTTATTATTATTACTATTTTATTCCAATTATTAAACTGTTCTTTTGTCAACCCACGAGTTTTCTCATTTTTACTCTTCTGATTCTCTCCCCCATCCCACCAGGGGGTAGTGAGCGAACGGCTGTGTGGGGCTTAGTTGCTGGCTGAGGTTAAACCACGACACTGTTGTTGTCGTCTATAATCCATATAAAAGCACTACGAAGAAGTTTAGCAACCTACCATTGGGCCAGGAAGAAACTGTACCGGATAAAAAGGCGAAGAATAAATCACAAAAACCGTATGGACTGTAGACATCTCTGACAGATTTCTAAGGACTCTGTCATTTCCTTTCATTGTCAGTTATATTTGTGATAAGCCTTATTATATTGAAATGGAGACAAATATGGTTAATGAATCTCCAACATGTTTATGTATACTAAATTAATAACAGAGTAGCTGAATTGATATGGTGCACAAGAGTATTTAACAGCTAATTACTTTCTTTGTCTGTCTGAAATAAACATTCTGTTAAAGCAGGATATGAAATACATAGCCACAGCTTTCAAACTAGGGACAACAGCATAGTAGAGTTTACTGAAATATTTGTGGTCTTCTTTTAGTACATAACTGAACCTCACTGTCCTTTATGGTGAGGCATCTCCCAAACTGACACTCTTCACAACAATGCATGAACTTTGATACTTAAAATGGTTACTAAATCTAACCTTTGGTCCATCAGTTCTGTCTTTGTGAACTATAGATAGCAAATGAAAACATTTAAAGCTCAAATCAAATCAATTAAGCAAAAGAAGTCCCTGAAGGTCAGGAAGTGGCCCAAATTACTACAGGGAATTCAAATTCTTTGTTCTGTCTTGTCAGGGCAAGATAATACACTGGGTAATTACTGATGCCTTTCTGGAATCAGAATCTAATCCTAGAGCGCAAAAAGCTTAAACCAGATACAAATAATATTCACATAGTTAAGGAAGCAATATTTACACAGAAAGCATAAATAAGAAGAATGTTATTTAAATGTATTGCATGCAAAAGCTGTCAACAATTTTGAAAGAAAAAAATTATAAAAAATTCAGAAATGCTTTTTCAGTTAATGAAATCCTGCTTATATTCTACTACCAAATCTGTCCAGAGGGGGGAGGTAAATAGCCACGTTTTTATGTTACTGTAAAGAAAAGGGAACTAGCTGAAAACTAGTCATTCTCCCTGTGCATGTAGCTTCAGTTCACGTGAGCTTTATTTGTTGCAAAGTCTTTTATGTTCGCTAGTCGGTTTCTAACTTCATGATCCAAACCTTATAAACTTTAGATTTCCATAATACACCAAGGTGTTACATAAAAGATGTTAGGAAGACAGGGGAAGACAGCACAGAGTTTGACAGCACAGAGTAAATGCGGATTAGGAAAAAAATGCCACAATTGATATGAGTGAAGAATTCTGATTTGTGAGTAAAAGTCACAGGTAAAGCATACATCATGAAATCTTAACTTCACTAGAGCTGATGGGATTTTGACTATTAACTTTGATGGGGCCATAGAAGGATAAACCGGGATTGAATCACAAATAAGTGAAAAATACAGAACTAAGAAATATATAAGAACTAAAACATTGGAGTAAAATGTCAATAACCCTGCTTGATTTTGCATACAACAGTTCAAGCAGCATGGTGTATTTGCAACTTCTCTTTTACAAAAAAAGAGGAAAATTAGGAACAAGTAAGGACAATGTCATGTCATGTACTACCAATTAATGCCCTCAGTTCTGTATTCTGTTTTTGAGCAGGATTTTCTTCTACTGAGGCTCTGCCAGTACTGTAGCTTTCTCTTAATAATAGCTCAATGGGAGCATTTTGCTATAGTAACTTACCAACAAAAGACAAAATTTTCTCTAACATTCCAGTTCCACTCTACATCCAATATAAATCTCAATCTGGGCCATCCAATAAGGAGCATGTATATATTTAAGCACAAAGTAGTTCAGCTGATTTCAGTTTCACAATGATGTGTTTTGCTAGATTGCGGTCTAAACTGACATAAATTAGCTATAAGGTTCATAGTTATAAGCTCTCCACATGCAGCTAATTTATCATTTTGGAACAAAAACCAAACCAAACTGATTCAGTTACAAGATCAAAAAAGTGCATTAAACAAGCCCAAATCTTGGTCTAAGACTACATGTCTGGTAAGACTAAGGAGAAGTATATGTACAGCTGACTTACACCTTTGTTAAGAACGTTTCTTCTCTTTTAGCCACAACCCAGTTGTGTGCTGGCTATAGCAGTGTACAGTTGTCTTCTGTAGAGCTAGAGAAATCCGAAAGCTTTTCTATGAAGTAGTAACGGCTAGCAGGTTTTAGGAGCCTCCTGGAAGAAGAGGATCAGTGAATTCTCACATTTTCTCCTGCTATACCTGCATTCAGATAAAAAAGGGCATGTTAAAATGAACTCTTCTCTAGTCTATGATTTTTTTTTTCTGCTGCAGGATACCTCCAGAAACTGCCAGAGCTTGCTTCAGCGCTGCTTTGAGCAGCAAAAAGCATTCCTAATCTCAGCAGTTAATCTAGTTTACACAATCTACAAATTAACCGCATTACATGGTTATTTCCTGCAAAGTATGAAATAAATATCAGCAACAGACTCACATCTGTGAAAATTTCTATTGCAGGCAGTTCAGAACAACATGAAAATTTGCTTTCATCACTCACTGGAAGTTGCTCTTAGTAATCCAGGGAGAAGATCCACAGGAATCACGTCTGAGAGTGTCAGCACATTAGTTAATTCTCCTGTGCCTGTCTTTCTGCCAGCCTAGTAAGTAAAATCAGTATGGAAACATGGCAAGGCCCTGTGCTTGCTGTACTGCTTTCCAGACAGAGTTGAGGAATGACTTTCTCAAGCAGTGCACCAGGGCTGCATGCAAGCTATTAGGGAACAATTTGTTAATTTCTGTCCAATGACTTGGTCAATTAACGAACATTCAGTCATTAAACATTCTACTGCGTGAAAATATACATGTAACCTGCCATGTATAATTTATTACTTCACTAAGCATTTCCGTGTGTACACTGCCTTGCTAAGTGGTATATCTCAAATTTGACCAGTATGCTCTAGTCTGAAGAGGAAGAAAACAAAAAGTGTCAGAGTTGTTGTGTCATAAATAAAATTGTGATGTTTCATGGTGGGTAGCAATATAAATGCCCAGTAATTCTTGTCCCTTTCCAAGTTTGAAATGTTTTCCAAAAGGTCTTCTTTAGTTCAGCCCTGGATAAACCACTAGCAACCTAGCTCAACTGTGCAGAGGCAGAAAGGGGTGTAGGGAGGCGCTGCTTGTCTTCTCTCAGCTGCTAATGGTACCTTGCAAAATGAGAAATGATCAGCATCTTGGCTTGTATAGGTGCTAATGATGACACCAACCACAATAGTGCAGTTATTTTTTTTCAAGTAATGGCAGTGAAGAGTGGTATTATTTCAAAATTTCCAGCTGAAATACTTCTAGCCATAGGGTTTGGTTGCCTGCAGCAATGAATTCAACTAGTTTATTATGCACTAACACCCAGCAGAAGCTCCCTCCCTAAATAAGTTTCTCCTCAGGCAGCGTTATGGCCTTACAGCTTTGAATTCTGCAGTCAGGTTGCCCCATCGCCCCATCCCAGAATACAAGATGATGTAAAATATACTATGCTGTGAAAATCAGTGACGAAACAGTTCAGTGAGTTCTGCACAAGGCTGTTTGCCAGTGCATTCAGCCCTAACATGGGAAGCGCTTCATGCTTTCTGCATCACTAATTTCAGCAAGCTATCTGAAAAAGGAGACACATGAAAAAGAAGATTAAAGACACGCTTAGAACAGAAAGAACCCTTGATATCAGCAACACTGTTTTTCTTATTTCCACACTTCAATGTCCAAAACACACTGTTATTACTTTGGGATGTACAAGGAGGCAAAACATCGGTGAAAAATAGACACTCCTTGAAGACGCTGGAAGCAGGGGGAGTGTAGCGATCCTGAGCAGGAGACCACTGTACATCCACGAGTCAGTGATCCACAGTACAGTTAACCCAAGCAGGCGCAGGTCTGTGGTGCGCTGCCTTCAGGCCTGTGATGTGGCGCACAAATCCCTTGGCTGCAGGATAAACTCCACCAGCTCCTTGTCACGGAGGAGCCTGTGGGCAGCTCCCGCTTGGTGCAGGCGGTTCCACCACCTGTGTGACCTTGCCTTTATCTAGAAGTGCAGCAAGAAGTTCTCATGTGAACATCCTTTATTGATAGCTGTTTCTTGTAAGAAAATTAAAATAGCTTGAATGACCAAGGAGGAGCTTCCCTCCACAGGTGGGATCTGCGCAGCCTGCCGTGGGAGAAGTCCGTCCGGGGTCAGCCCAATGCTGCAGGAACGTGGGGTTCACAGCATCTGAAGGGACATAAGATTTACTCACTATCTGTATTACTCATCTCTATTCTGTCTTTTTAAAACAGTAATTTTATTAAGCCATTTGTTGTCAGGCCTTTCTTACTGAGATTCAGAGAAAAACCCTGCACCGTCCCTCTCAATTTATTGCCCCTACTCCCGGGTGCAGAACAGAGAACTGCAATATAACTAACCGGCTGAAGGGTAAAGCTCTGTGCTATAAACTCTGTGCTGCATTGCAGTGGGTTATAGAGTAGGAGGACGCTGATACTTTCATCTTACTACGAAAATTATAATAAATATGAGGAAATAATATAAATATTTATATATAGTATTTGTGTATGTAAAATACAATACAAAATGGGAAAAGGGAGGGATGCTTGATTTTATTGTGAGGTTGCTTGGAGTAGTTATGGCATTGTGAAAGATGCCTCAAAGCCAGAAGCAAGAGAAAGAAATAAAGGGAAATAAGCTTAGACAGACTGACAGCAGTGGCTGAGAACGTAAGGTAAGATAGGAATGTGGGCATGAAACAGCTAGTGCTCTGAAGTAAGGACAGCAACTTGAAGACCTGCTCCTAAGGAAAGAAAGTCAATGTGGTCCTTCACTGAAGCCTCTCAAGATGTCATATACTTACTGCTGAAGCATCCCTGGAAGCAGGTCTCTTAATTAAGATAAACTAATTTAAAGTAACAAAAAGCAGAAGTCCAAACACAGGTAATTTATGTTATCTCTGCAGTTGTGGAACTGTTCTTTCTCTTCTTTTGGTACCTTATTCTTAAAACATTAAAAATATATGTAGCTATAGACAATACAGAAAAACGAAGCATGCCTCATTACTTATGTCTCAAGAGTTTCACAAGAATTGCTCAGGTTTAAACTTGCCCACTTTTGGAACAGAAATTTCATCCTAATCTTTTGAGAGAGTTTCTCATGGCACCTGTGGCTCCAGCCCTGCCTTTTCAGCGCTCCTTCTGCATATGACACAGACTCAGTCACGCCTCAACACCACAAAGCTTCCCTACTGCCTTCGTAAATCCTGCAGGATTTCAAAGGCGCTGTGGGAGCTTTCAAAATGCAAAACCCTTCTCAGGTGCTGAAGGCAGAAAAACAAGGTGCCGGCTATTGGCTTCAGGTGAAAGGCATAGTGGAGAATAAATAAGGGCAGGACGGACAGATGAGAAGGGGTGGTGGACCAAAGGGCCTTGAGCCAAGGGAGTACCTCGCTTTTTGACCCCAGTAGTACCAAAACTCTTGCTCTCTTAGGTTGCTTTTGGGCGTGCTGTTCTTAGCAGCAGCACTTGTATTCACAAGTTCCTCTTACTTGCACTGCATTTGTATACAAGACTGAAGCGATTTCCAAGGACGCCCTTCTTCCCCTCTGGTGATACATCATTCTTGTACCCTCACAGTCCTCTTCTGAAGCCGCTTTGTCCAAGCCCTCTACCTCTCTGTGAACGCCTGTCAGTGCCTTCACGTTCCGGTCGCCCGTTCCGTCCCCCTTGCATAGCTCCCCTCAGCAGAGGGCACGGGCTGGTGTGCCCTCAGGGCAGCGGGGAGCCAAATCCGCCCGGGTTGCGGCGGCGGGCAAACCCAAGCGAGAACAGGGCAGTATCCGTCGGGCAGCGCCGGGGTCGCAGGGGCGTCACTGTCCCTTCCTCGGAAGGGCGGGCGCCGCCGGTTGCGTCCGGTGTGTGCTCGTTTTTCTCAGAAAACGGGCGGCGACAGGGCCCTCGGCGGGGGCCTGCTTCACCCCCCCCGGCTCTTCGGGC
>NW_008825498.1:7944086-7947401 GCF_000699105.1 Pygoscelis adeliae
AGGGGGCCTGTAGCGGGTGGTGTGGCTGGTGCCTCCAGCTGCGGTGATCCGCGCCCTGGGTCTGAGCGCAGCTTTCCCGTCGGCAAGCAGTGCGGTTGCTGTGACGCGTGAGCCTGTCGCCGTAAAAAGTGTTTAATTACCGGTACTGAAATGGACTGCTCGGTTTCAGGCGCACGTAGAGAACTCCAGCGGTTCTGCTGAACTTTCTTGCTTGGAACTGTGGTTGCCTGCTGATCCGGTGAGATCTCGCGCTAGCTGTGGTAAGCTTATTTAGAGCTCCTGGGCTGAAAGAAAGTCTTTGACGTAACAGAACTAAACTATGTGCAGAAAACAGCCAGGAGATGCCTAAGAGCGAGGATTAGTTTAAATAGCTGTTGCCTTGGCAGTGGTATTGAACAGATACTGTGTTATTGCATCTGTGTTAATTGCTACTGAGCAGACAGTAACTTTATTTTAGATAGGTGGTGCTTTCATATGAAGTACCATGAAACTGTGTCTAGAAACATGTACAACTTCTAACTTCTAGAAGCCTTTGACTGAAGATTAAAATAACTACTTTTAGATAACATCACTCGTGCTTCTAGTACTGCAACTCTTTCTTCCTGAAACAACTCCTGTCAGTGCAGTGTGTTGTGTGGGTTTGTAGACAGGTTCTGTCTGTCTGTGCGGTTTGATGCGTTTTGTCCTCCTTCTTTACAAGCATCACTTCATAACATGTGCTTGCTGGGACATGTAAGAAGGTCTCCCTGAGCAAGTATCATCCTTTCCTACAGGAATCTAGTTTTCATGGCTAGAGGAAGATCTCTTGAAATGCTAGCCAGTGCTGTGCTTTTTACCAACCTTACTATTTGTCACAAATAGAAAGCTTCCTATGCAACTGGTAGCTGCTGACTCAGAGCCTTAACGTTAAATTTGGCAGTGCCAGTACTGCTTCAGCTGCTTGTCAAGCTGCAGCAGAGTGAAAACTAGCCATGTTCTGGTTAGTGTGTATTGTTGCTGTTCAGGGCTGTGTACATGGCAGGAGGCCTCGGCAGGAGAAGAAATCAAAGCAAAAGCAAGTGGGTCTTACCAATAGTGCTGCCCCGTGGTTAGGGATGGCGCTTTAGGTCTTCGTAGACCGCTTTGTGAGGAAAAGCAGCTTTTTTTTGCCTGGAGTGTCTCCTAGCAGTTGGGTAAGGTTGGTAGTTTGTATATTGGTAGTTAGGTGGCTTTTTATGGTTAAGTATTCTGCAACACTCCCTTAAGCAGGCGTGCAGGCAGAATGGTAACCTGGACTCTCTGCTCTGTGTTGGAAACAAACCCTGTGATAAGACAGATGCTGTAATAGTGTGAGAAGATCGCTCTGGCATAGGTCTCATAGAAGAAGATAAAAGCAGAGCATCTCAATGCTGTTCTTTATATCTTCTTAAAGGATAAGATTCAATTAGCAGTCAAGTACTGCTCCAGTAGTCCTAATGAGTTCAACAGAAGTGCCTTGCAGCCACATCTCGGCTGCATAGGAGGTACTAAATATTGTTCTTGTGTAGTTTTCTCATGGTATACCAGTGACTACCATACAAGCCTTTCAACAGCATAAGGCATAAAGATGAGCTGTGAAAGGCAGTTTAACCTATATCAGCTGATTAATGGAATAAGGTAATGATGGCAACACCACTGACTGAACAGATGTCCATTCTCTTAAGTGGCTAGTAGCTTTGCATATAGGCAGCACAGTTCATATAGGTTAACCTGTTAATAGTATCTTATGGCTAATAACTCCAAACTAAACTATAAAGTTTCTCCCTCGGTGCTGATGGTCTGGCTTGGTACCTCAAAACTGGTGGGTGGGGGTTTTGGAGCTTTCTTGGTGATGGGTCATGTGACCAAATAAACCTCTGTCTGCAGGGGAATGCAGGTGTGCGAAGTACAGTTGTAAGCGCATAGCATTTGAGTGCCTGTGTATTGATTTCTTTCCATACACTAAACTTGCCACTCAAACTTTTGTTGGTGGTTGCTCATCTCCAATATAGAGCAAATCCTGTTGCTTACAGTATTTTCAAGATTATGCTAAGTTCTGTTAAGAGTCCCTTTGCTGCCAGCTTCATTTAGGCACTTCATTTAGCTTGTTAGCTAAAACTTCAGGTTCTGTATCACTTGTCTGATGAGTAACTGCACACAGATTCACTTTCCAGCCCCAATTGTAGGAACATTTTCATGCGAATGATCCTTCTAACTATGACTAATAGCCAGACAGTCATTCTTCTGCATCATTGCATGCTTAAGCTCACAAAGTGTATTTGAAATTGGAAGCTTGGCCTAAACAGCAAAGTCTTTGGGGACTAAACCAGTGAAGCAGACAGGCCTTTCTTAGCCATGTTACTATACGTGTCACTCTACTGCTAATACTTGTTTTAAGAGTACAAATGAATCGGTGTTTTTAACCTAATGACTATTTGGGGGGAGAAAAATCATGCAAGTAACTTTACACAGTGATTCAGCTTTCCATGTATCTTAAGCTGTTTAAGATTCTGCTCGTGTACATAACTAGCCTTGCTGCATGCAAGAGCTGTGCATTTGGATCAGCTTCTTGGTTCCCTTCCTAAGCAGTCTTTTCTTCCTTCTTATCAATATTGAATGGAAACTGCAGGTTCTTAATGCATTGAAAGTGCATTGCTATTCATAACTGCTGTGTATGTGGGATGTTTACAAATGATACGGGGTAATGATAGGAACGCGTTTCTCTCATCTGAGACACCTGAGAGATTGCTAAAGAAATATTGTGTGGGAGGGAGTGAAAATGAAGGATGAGCTTTGCTTTCCCCTGCCCCCCCGGTAGGCAGGAAAAGTGAGCTCTAACTATCCTTTTAGCTTTTGTCTGTATGATTCTCAGTGCTGCATTCTGCATCCCCCTAAAACAGTATCATTCAGCTTCAGAGAAAGTGTTACAGACTGATAATACGTTAACATATTTGATTTTCATCTTTTGCTAGACACTGTTAGAACTGATTCACTGAGGAAAATTATACCTGCCCCAGTAACAACAAGCTGTGCTGTGTTACCTCAGACAAGTGGATAGACTCCTGTTTAAAGGAGAAGGTAGCTTCAGGGCTCAAAGGATCTCTAAAAGGACTAGTACTGTTTTGTTTTGTTTTTTTCTAGTAGAACTGAAAAGCAGGCACAAAGAAGAGTATTGTCTAACCACTGCTGGAGAAGGCATTTTTATCCTGTGTCTTTGGTAGATTGCAGGTGACTCATCCAGTCTGTTCTTCTGAAACATGCTAGAAAGCTCTTGCTTAGTCTCTCTGTTAAATTCTTTGAAAATGGAATCCCTCTTTC
>NW_008825498.1:7947412-7974033 GCF_000699105.1 Pygoscelis adeliae
TTCCCTTTGCCGATTGAGTGAAAGGTAGGGGAAAACTCTCTTATCTGTATTGTTAGCATTTTGGCAGTCTGTCCTGTTCTAGGCTTCTGTCTCAGTCTTGAATATTACAAGATATGTTACAGGCTTTTTGTTGCTTACCCAGTGTTCTCACTGTCTCTTTCTCTTGCTGAGTGGCTTCTCATCTTACAGTACTTGCAGAGCTCCCTGCATCTATTCTAGCTGTGAGTGTGTGTGGTGCAATCAAGCTGCCTGCCCAATGCAGCAGAGTGTAAACAGTTTGTGGGACCAATCAAAAGCTCTGCTAGTGTAAGAAAGCTAACCATGAGGCCAGTAGTGTTCTTTGCAATCATTAACTGACTTTAGAAATCTAGATTCTGCAGGATCTGGTAAACCTAGTGTGTCAGGTGAAGATATAAACTGGAGACACTAAATTCGGGCAACCTCTTCTTTTAATGTTGTTTTTAGTAGCAATAAATTGTGTATTATAGCACAGTCTTTTAAGGCTGCTTTTAAAATTGCTTCTTGACACCTCTTAAAAGCAGTATATTTAAATGGGACATTAAAGTTGGGTTTTGCCTGTGCTGAGCTGTGCTGCATCTGGCTCTAGTGGTTGTAATAGCATTTAAAAAAAAAAAGGCAAAACAACTTAAGATTGTGATTCTGTCAGTGTGAAAAGATTGGTCAAGACATCACTTAATAACTGTATTCAGTGAGAGACCTGGTAAGTAGCAGTATCACTTGCCCAAAGGTCTTGGGCTCACTGTCTAGTAGAGAGCTGTAAAAATAGCGATGATAACAGGTTTTGTTTTCTCCATTCTTTGAAAGATGTAAATGCACCTTTTTTGTAGTTCAAAAGCAATGGTAAGATGACAATTAGCTAGTTATGTTTTACAGTTGCATGTTAACTTCTTTATATTGTACTATTGTGTTTAAAGATAAGGTCAAATCTACAAAGTCGTTTGAGTATCTGATTCCCCTTCAAGTCAAGGTTGGAGGCGGACAGGTATCTGAGTTCAAGAGCTGATCATACCAGTTACTGACAGTTATCTGGGGATCTCCATGCGAAGGTGGATTCTGTTCCCCAGGGTTAGCAGTCAAAATAGGTCTTAGTTAATTCTGAAGAAATGCTTGGGCTAAAAGGCATATATATATTTTTTCTTTTTTCTTTTTTTTTCTTATTGCCTCTGGAAACCTTGAGGAGTAAAGGTAAAAACCTTACGAGGAAAAAGTAAATGCTTTCTGGTTATGCTTATAGCAAAGCTTGCCTTGTTTGTGGCATATAGTTCCAACTCTCGAGCCACACTTAGAACCTAGAAAACCAAGAAGCAAGGAAACATGGGTATTTTGTTATTTAACTGCTTTGTTTGTATGAGGAATTTTAATGCCTCTTAATGGCATATCTGGGTGCTGGACAGTTGAAAACAGCTTGCACATTAAATGTGTTCCACATAGGAAATAGTTGTCTGTCTCATACTGGTGTTAATATTAAGTAAGGGAGAAAAGTGACATAATATTAAGCCATAACTTACAGCAGCATAAGAGATTGCAAAATTGGTTCTTTCATATCTTTATTAGACATGAGTACGGAAGCAGAACAGCAGCTTCTCCATGATGCTAGAAATGGAAATGCTGAAGAAGTTAAACAGCTGTTGGATACCATGAACAAAGGAGAAATAAGCTTTGATATCAACTGTAAAGGTTAGTAGCTTTCCTCAAATGTTTGTAATCTCACTGCTGAAGCCACAGGTAGTGAAACTGTTACTGATAGTATAACCTTGCTTTCTTTGGAGTGCTCAACAGAGTAATAAAAAACACTTATACAACTGCTTTTACCCTGTGACTCTTAAGGCCGTACTTGCCTAGGGGAGAGATCATAAAAGCGGACTACAGATAACTGTAATGTACAGAAAACCTCAGACTAATTCACAGAAGCTAGAAATGTCAACAAGACAAAGAATCATACCTCTCTTTCTGCCTGTGCTCATGCTTATGCCAACTTCAGAGCTTTATAATATTAAACAAAACAGACCATGGTGCCAGGGGATCGTTCAAGGAGGTAAAGAGTCTCCAACAAGGCAGCAGAGAAGACTAGATAGTTTATTTGTGCTCTGCTAGGTGTGATTTTTTTAAGGCCCGTGTTTCATTATCATGTAGTAGGAGCAGCTATGTCTTTTGCCGCTTGCAGGAATGGTTGGAACAAACGTATACTATTAGCAGTGTACTAGGTTACTTGGGAAAAGAAAGTAAAACTGCCAGTCATCTGTGTCTGGGTCTTTGGCCAGCATTAAAGTTTTGCACGTGCATAGCTAACATAATTACAGCTAAGCAACTTGCTGAGCATTAAGACTTCAAACCGGGGCTGGATTTGCAACCTTGTTAGCAGTCACAGACTGCCCTATTTCTTCATTCATTTAGTACCTTTCTTTCTATGTCTCTTTATTTACATGAGTGTGTTTCTGGTTGCTTAAAAAAAGTGGATGTGTATATACGCTTTTCTGCATGGGCTGGTATTTTTGTTCAGCATTTAACTGTTAAGCAGCACTGAGAAGATAGTGCTGCAAAGGGAGAAGGGAGAAAGCAACTATGCTTTCTCTCAGCCATGACAGAGGGAACACCTTGCCCTAAAGAGCAGGGAAGCCTGTTATCTGAACAAGCTCTATCCCTTTCCCAACTCTAGTTCTTAATCATCAGTTTACTCATCCTTTTGTTTGACTACTCAGCCATGTCTGTTTTCCCAATAGTTAATATGCTCACCTCTGGAAAAACAAGTTGTAAAACCCAAACCCTTGATACTTCAGGGAGCTAGTTCATAATTTAAAGGGGAACTAGACAGAGCTTGATGGAACTAGAGTCCTCCACCCTCACAAGTGTCCTTTGCAAATATTCATGACATTGTGTGTAGTGCCTAAACAGCTGGATTAAAAATACCTTAAGGTTCATGCAACAGTACCCATAAATAAGTTGAAGTCTCTTGTGCTTAGAAGATATTTCAGAGCTTCTCAGATGTGTTCTTAAACGTAATCTGAAGTCAAGAAAGCATAATGAAATGGCATAATCTGCAGTCCTGTATTATATCAAGCAAACTGGTCTCTGGTCAGCGTTCCTGCTCAAAGTCAAGTGTTAGTATTGTGAAAGTTTGCAGCCAGGTAGAAGAGAGTCAGCTAATGAAGAGAAAGATAGATGGTGCTCAGGTGTTAATCTTCCAATTTAGCAATACATAGCCAGCCAGCTAATACATAATTGCTAATGGGAGGTCTAGGAAACTAGAGGGAACATGCTGGTGATAGTTCAGGTTAAACAAAATAATTCTGAATATGGAATCTGTACACAGTGAAATCTCTGTTCTCTAAGTTCTGGTTCTTCTAAATGTTAGAGGACACTAAAGTGTTCTGTGGGGGAACTGTTCTGGTTGTGTGAAACTTCGGAGTAAAATCTCTGTTCTTCCACAGGCACTCTTCTAGAGACTGATTATTTCAATCACTTTGCACCCGCAGAGTATCCCATTGGAAATAGTCTAAGACAAATTCAGGCCAGCCTGCCTCTGCAGTATAACTACCCCTGCTATTCTGCCTCCTCATTAGCAAAACCACTATGTCTTGCTACAAATCCTGATCTGTTAGGTACTACCAGATAGTAATTGCACAACCACATGATGATTAACTAAAATACAGGCTGTAGACTGTAACTGACTTTTTGCAACCCTCAATCTTCCTTCTCTTCCCTTACAGCCTCTTGTCCTTCTGTCATTACCTTCTGGATAATCAGATATCCCTAGAAAGTCAGGGTATGGGAAATGTCTTCAATGCTGCAGCAGTTCCTTCAGGACTTGCATCTGATGTGGCAATGACACTTGGCTTGGAATAAAGTACTTTTGGAGCAGGTGGGAGACTGTATTGGGGGTAGTGTAAACTTAACCCCAGAGCATGCCTTGGGAGACGTAAGTCTGACACATTAATGTGCCTGGGTGTCAAAGCCTACCTTCAACAATCTTGTAAAACCTGTCTTGTCTTTCAAAGGGTGAGCTTATATCTGAGGCTGTGCTCTAGATTCACAAGTGTGAAGTCTGTCGAGTGATCCCAAACATCCTGATTTCAGCCAAAATGAAGGAAGAGAAAATAAATCTAGGCTTCTCCTACTTGTTCTGTTGTGACTGGATTCTAGCCAGTCAACACTTGCAGATAAGCAAGACTTGCTTGATGAGAATCTAGCCAAATGGTGTGAATTTCCATTTCCAGTTTTCTCAGTTCACTGGTTTCAAAAGAAGGTATTCATACTAAAACAGAACCAAACCTGGGTTTCATCCAAAATGATCAAATTTTCTAAGGCTACGTTAGCGTATTCTCCTTAAATGCAAGAAAATAGAGTATCTAGGACTTTGCAAAGTAAGAAAACTGTAAAATAAGGTCAGTGGTCAACAGTGCATTATGCCAAAATATACACTTGAATGACTGCACAGTAGCCTGGCAGATGGCAACCAGGAGATGACTGCCTGGTTTGTCTCCATTCTCTAAACAAATGATAACACTTGAGACTTACAGCTAACTGGCATCAAAGCAAAGAACTGGGTGGGAGGGCTAGGGCAGTTTTTTTGTTGTTGTTTATTCTACTTTCCTATCCTTGCATTCTCATCAGTGTAATGATGTCCTGGTTTAAAATAATTAAAAAAAAAAGTGCAAACACTTGTGGTCACTTGAAGAGAAGTAATAAACACCTCAAGAGCTTGAGAAGTAACTGGTCAGCTAACATCAGAAATGCAGATGTTCAGAGTGGATGCAGAACAAGGGCCTCTGGCACTTTATTTAGTAAGCACTACAAATCTGGCCAGGTTCCTGATTTTTTTTTCATGTGAATTTCTTAGCAGCAGCATTGTCTTGCCAGTGCTGTAACTAAGGACTGTCTTGGGCTAACAGTATGAATTCAGTGCAACTGGGACCTTTTTTGTGTTATTTGAAAGAACCTTCTTCCCTACTAGACTGAGGGATGAATGACGTCCATTTTGTATGTTGTCCAGTACGTAGCCCCAGAATTAGTGATCCACACAGTATTTCTCTTCTGTGGTACTTTAGCCCATCAGCCACGTAAGGCAGGAGTTCTGTTGTAGGCCAGGCTGGGATGAGGGGAAGATACTAAATCTGGGGTTGGAACAACAGCAGGAGTTGAGAAGAAAGAGAACCAAATAACAAAAGAAATAGCCAACAGAGGGCAGAAATGTTAGCTGGAAACAATTATAAGAAATAGGAAAATATTTCAGCCGTGAACCACATTCTAATGTTAATTTGTAATATGAGAGCAGAAAGAATGATGAACTTGCAAGACCAGCAGTTCTCTTTTCCCTTGTGCTGGTGGCTTGTCCCCTCGGGGCAAACTTAATGTTATGCATGTTCCAGACTTCAGTGCTTGAGGATACATGAAAAGGGAAAGCTTAATGGTGGCGGTAACTTCAAAACCCTTTCTAATGCCTCACTTTCATTTTGCGTCCAAATACAAAATCATAGCTTTTAGGTGGCACTTGGAATGCTATGGGTCTGTTGCTTAGTAAAAACAAAGAACAAAAGCTGATTTGCTTAGTACAACTAAGTGTTGCAACTGGAAACTAACATGAGTTGTTAAGTTAGTAATCTCTAATACTTTTAATATCTTGCTTTTAAAGAAGTGATTGTAGGATAGTTCTTGAATTTCATTCATACAGCCAGTCCTCCAGGACATGCTTTAAATGCTCTTTAAAGCATAAATGATAGATCCCTTTGCATGGTCACTTCTGTGCCTGCTTCCTACTTATGCTTACCATTCCTGCAGAGGCTTGCAGCTGTAGATGCTACATGAGTTCTGCAGTGCACAAAGATTTAAAATCATGATACGTAGTAAGGCTATCTTTGTTAAAATTGAGTACAAGCACAAGACAACAAAAAACCCTAACATTAGGCCATCCCACCTGTTCTGGTTTGAATCATCTGCTTGGAAAGATGGGTTGTCTGACCTCTCATTTGTGTGCAGGATATAAAATCAGATAAACCAAACTGGTTTTTGATAAACAAGAGAAATGTGTACTTGCATGTGCTATTTTCATAGTGAATGAAAGTAACTGAAGCTTCTTGCTACTGTTGGAGAACAAGGTATTACATGAAAACAAAAGTTTTATTCTCCATCAGGCTACATGACTTTTCAGAAAGATTTTATAGGTTTGAATCTAACATTCTTACACTGCATCCTGATTTAATAATTCACATGGCATGAATAGTATTGATGCTTCCAGCCTCCTTGCTCCTCTGTTACTGTGAAGAATGATCATCAGTGCCAGCCTCCAAGCACGTGACAAGATCTTTTTTGTACTGTATGACCAAAACTTAATTTACCTGTTTTGTCTTTTAGGCAGAAGTAAATCTAATATGGGTTGGACACCTCTTCACCTTGCATGCTACTTCGGACATGCTGTTGTGGTAGAGGATTTGCTGAAGGTATATTTCTATTTGCCTCTGTGTGTAAGGCAGAAAATTCTTTGTTATGCTCCAAGCAGTTGGTATTTATTCGTTTTTTGTGATAGAAGAAAGGTGGCTTTGTAGAGAGGCAGAGTCACTCCTACAGTTTATCTGCATGTAACATAGAGATAACTAAGCTGATTGTTAAAACTAAGGAATGAAATAGCTGCGGTATTAAGATCAGCCCAGTTTACAAGGACCCAAAATAGTGACACGGGCAGTCTATACCATAGTATACAGCTGTTACCGTGAACAGTGTTTACAGCTATCAGTACTTCTCTAACTTTCTCATGAAGGATGTGTGTTTGTCTGTGTAACCATCTGAATATAGGAATTGAAGAAGTATAGTATATAGGTATGCACTTGTGAAAGCTTCAGCCCTTTTCAGGCTCAGTGGATATCTGCATATAGTAAGCCAGCGTCTGATACTAGTAATGCAAATGGTTTCAAGGGCCTGATCTAGCTTACTGTAGTACACAAAGTATACAATTTAGGCAATTTCGCTTACCAAGTCGCAGGAAAGGCTAAAGTGTTTCAGATGCAAAAAAGTCTGTGTTACCTAATTGGAGGTTGTGAATAGAAGTATGTCCAGAATTCTGTGCAAGTAACTTATGCGTTTCTTCCCAGGCACAGGCTAACGTAGTTTGACTCATTATTTCTTTCTAACATCTTTGAAATAATGAACTGTGTGATGAACTTTGAAATTATGAACCTCTGTGGTCAAAGCTGACCTATTTGTATCTTTATAGCCACATCTGCACTGCATTTGCAGTTGTTTCTGGCTGAGTTGTTTTTTACCCTCAGCTCTCAGGGTAGCTTTAACCAACCTTACCTGTATATACCCTATTTCTGTTTGAAAGGTTTTGCTGTAGATGGCAGGAACACACTAAACAGCCTCAAATAGAAAGGTAGCTAACCTAAACTTGAATTTCATTCAGAATAAAGGCTACCAGCCATAATCGTGGCTAAAGCAGGAAACAAAGTTGAGATTTCTTTGAGACGTTCTTCTCTAGCCTACGCACCTGCTCAGTAGATGATGCTGTTCTCAATCCAAGAGGGCTACTTAAAGCAAAAGGTAAAGTTTTGTCAGTTTAAATGCATTTATCAACACTTCCAGAGTTGGAAGAGTATGCGTAACTCTGTGCTTTCTTCTTTGCTGATAGGGCTCTTGAAAGGGTATTATTTAAAGAATGAGTGGAATAATAAAGGAAGCTGTGTACCTCTGAAAGCTAAGCATTTATAGGTGTCTCTGTGTACTTGTGCCTAGATTTTGTGCTCAAAGAGCGAGTGAATGAGGTATTACCAAAAAACAGAGCTCTGGAACTAAAGTCAGGTTCATCAGTTAACTTTAGGCAGGCAGCAGTGATCTGGCTAAATTATGTGATAGTTATATATGTCCTGTCCTCTTTCTGAGTTTTTGAGAGATTAGGTAAAGTGGTGTAGAAGAAATGCTTAAAGAAAAGAAGGGTAGGGTTTCCTGGAACAATGCCTGTGCAAGCAGCCTTCCTTTCAGAGAAGAGGTATGGGATGGAGAAAGTGTGTGACAAGAGGAAGGGAGATTGAAGACAAAGACTGTAGAAGAGAAAAGGGAGGAGAAATGTTAAGTTTCAGATGGTACCATCTTAATGCTGACATGGAAGCTTTCACTTCATGTGAAAAAGCAGCAATAGGTGTCTAGAGAGAATGCCACTTGTTAAATCAGGAGCACTAGGAGGCTGTGCTACTGTGTGTACATCTGTAATAATATGTGTATGCATGTTATCCAGTACCATTGCAGTTCTTTCTGTAAGTTGTTCGGGTTTTTGTGTTGGTTTTTTTCCCAACACCTACCACCCCCACTCCCCCCTGCGGCAAAAAAAACCCCAAAAAACCAACAATACCCCCATCCCCTGTGTTAAACTTATTTTCTATATACCTTCTTCTCAAAAGTGAGAGAGATGCCTGAAAAAAACCAGGAGGCTTCTCCTTTTTGAAGCAGTTTGTAGAACGCTGGTTAAGAATCTTATGTATGTACTTTATCTTCATTTCCAGCATGGCTGTGTTACAGTTCTGATCTGATTTGCCATGAGGCCTACATTAGTGTCCTGTCCTCCCCCTTCCCCCAGTTAAAGGGAATAGCTATGTAGTTCTTGTTGGAAGGACATTCAGATGTCTTTTGGTCTTGCTGTTCAGGCTGGTGCAGATGTGAATGTGCTGAATGACATGGGGGACACTCCACTCCATCGTGCAGCTTTCACAGGACGTAAGGTAAAGTATGTTTGCTTTTTTTAAGCCTCAATCATAGAATTAAGGAAATGCTAGCAATAAGATCACTTCAAAAAGATGTTTTTACAGTGTCTAAAAATGACTTACCTGTTTTGGTACAGTGTGTTCAAAAGAAGTAGGCATATTGCCTAGCGGGTATAACTCTGTCCAAAACAAAAACATGGCACAAATATCTTGAAGACAGGAGAAGACTGGTCCATGGTTTTCCTTGGTATACTTTGTCATATCTTTTTTTAGCTTTTTATTGGCAAAGATTTTGCTGGCAGGCAGAAAAAAATACTAGTTGTCTTCCACTGTAACACTGTGCATCAGTTGGTGTAACTAACTGATGTTGCTTCTGTTCTGCTTCTGCTGTGTGTCAGAGAAAATGCTGAAGCATAGCACTACCTCTAGCTGCAGGTGCTAATTACCATGTGGAAAACAGTGTAGATCTCCCATCTACTGCTAAAGCATAACAGATTAATTTGTGTTTGTGCCTGGTGTGTTTGACGCAGTAAAAGGAGTAGGGCTTGTTCCTCCTAACTAACTGCATATTTACACAGAGAGAAACGATATTGTTTTAATCTTAGTGGCTCTTGGAGGGGGGGCGGGGGGAACCGTAAATTAGGACACACTGGTCCATTTGGTGTCTGGAAGTGCTGTTTCTTCATAGAAAACTAGAACTAAAGAGCTTTTTATAGGCCTGTAATGTGAGACTAGTTTGATTGTTTCCCACATGCCGCTGTCATTCCCAAACTAGTACTACCTCCATGGATAACCTCTTGGCCCTTCTGAAGGAGTGGCTGCTTAGTCTCTTATCAAAAGAGCCAATCATACTATTTTTAGCTGTCAAATTTAGCATTTGCACCAGGTACACCAGCTTTTAAATTGGAGCGGGTCTGTTCCACTGTAACTAATTTCCTGTTCGTTCCTTCAGCCCAGCTGATGTGAGAGAGACGGTTGCAGTTAGTCCCACTCTTCAATCTCTCCAAAACATCCCTTCCTGTTTTTGTAAGTCGGCAGTGGTGGGAACACACTGGTGTTATACAGCTCATCTTACAGGATGTCAATAGCTGGAAAGCCCGATTGTGGCCTTGCCATAGCAGAGATAGATAAGCAGTGTTTCTCAAATTGTTTTCCAGGAGGTGGTGATGTTACTCTTGCAGCGTAATGCTGATACTTCTATTGTTAATGGGAGTGGAGAGACTGCAAAAGAAGTTACTCATGATAAAGACATAAGGATTATGTTGGAAGGTAACTTTAATAGGTCATAGCCTGTTTTTTTTTCAAACACTTGTACATTCTAAAAGCTGATTTTTTTAATCTTGCAAGTTACAGAAGCTCAATTGAATTTTCTCTTTAAATTTGGTCATTAGAAAGAAAAAAGCTACAGTTTTTGGTTCCTGTCTGCAGTACTGACGGTTGTGGTTTGTTTTTTTTCTTTTTTACACAATACATCTGCAAGTGACTTGGAGAGTTAAGTATCACGAATGCCAATAGTATTATTCAAGTAACTATTTCAATCCTGTTGGGGTAATCCTTGCTACAGCTCTGAATGGTACATGGCAGTCAAAGCCTTAGCTCACTGGGAAAGGAAAAACTCAAGTCAAGAATAGTAAGTGACTTTGTGTCAACAAAATCATTAAAGAGCAAAATTCTGACCAGTTTGCAAAGGTGACCCAGTTTTGGATCAAGTTTAGGACTTGCTATTGCAGTCTTAGAGGTTATGTCAAAAGGAAAAAAAAGTAAAAGCCATTCCCCTCATTTCCTCCATTGCCTCACAGGTGTTGGAAGTGAGAGAGATGGTGTCCAAATACTTAGATAGGCTCACTGCTTATAGTTCTGGAGAGTTCAAGAACTGTGTTGCTTCCTGGTATTATTATGTGATACCCCTAAATACTGCTGAAGCTCTGTGTCCAAAACCACAGACTGTATATGTGAAAAGTGATCTCTCTTCTGATTCTACATGCAAGTGCACAGATAAACAGTCCTTTCTGCTGCTATCTGCTGAATTGTGAGAGAAGAATAAAATTTCTGTAGGATGATAGGAAGAGTAGAAGAGAAACTGAAAAGAACACAGGGAAGATGATGGGGGTCATAGTTCCCCTGTTATCTCTTTTACTAGGGAGTGAGGTTGAGTTTTAAGTGTTTAAAAAAATAACGTGTATATATGTATACACATTCACACATCTTGTCAAATATCACATATTTTTGCTCTTACACAGACTTTTTTAAATAAATATTCCATTTATACCTGTCCCAAATAAATAATACTGGAAACTCTTGTTTCTCTAGGCTTGTTTTGATACAGTTTCTTGAATGCTGTACTTTATATGTACTTTCTACTTTATTGAGACTGACCTTAAACTTTTTTTTTTTAAATAGCGGTGGAAAGGACACAAGAAAGGAAACTGGAAGAAGAACTCTTAGGAGCAGCAAGAGAGGGGGAAACGGGGAAACTGATTGCCTTGGTAAGAATTCAAGTGCTTGTAATACTTTGTGTCAAGTGGTTCAAGCCATAATGCTAATGTAACAACATGTGACATTAGGCCTTGCATTTTAAAGTGCTGTGACTTCAGAATATTAGTGCTGCGCACTGTGTTATGTTGATAATGTGCTGAACCCTCAGGAGTTTTCCAGCTTCCTTGTTAGAGGCTGCAAAACAATGGTTTTCAGCTTCTTTCATGTTTCGAAATACTCTTCAGTTAGTTGTAAATAGCAGTGTAATGGTTCTAGATCTACTGACATAAGTTTGTTATGCTTTTGTGGATACGTTAATGTCATGGGTGCCTAGGTTTTCACCACAGTATGGCCTATTTTAAGTCTTCAAAGTTAGCTTTTGTCGTTATCATCCATTGCAGCTGAAGTCTCTGTAGTTTTTAATGGACAGTTGCCTGCACAACACAATCTCATGCTGAGCAGGACTTGAAAACTGTGTATGTGCACACAGACTCTTGTAGTAATTCAAGCTGAACAATACCATGGTAAGGTAAAGCAAATCACAGAAGAACTGAGACTGGAGGGCGCCTCTGGAGATGATCTTGTCCAACTCCTGTTTGCAGCGCAGAGTCAACTAGAGCAGGTTGCCCAGGACCATATCCACTGAGTTTTGAAGCAGGGTCTCAGTGCTTGAATGCAAGCTTTTGAGAGGCCTGAAGAGTTTCCTTGGAAGAAAGATGTGCAGTGTAGAACATTATTCTACCTGGCTAGCACCTTTAGGTAATACCTTTTAAGACATGAAAGCAGTCTGAATGCTGCTGTTCGCTTCTAATGGAAAATTCACAAATGAGATTTGTATGTTGAAATTTGACATTCTTTCCTCTTCTGCCTAGAAGCCAGAGTGAACACCTATTCAAAATTCTGTTATCTTTCCCTCCACTAAATTTATCTCTCTTAGTCTGAAAAACCCTTGTCTTTCTAACTCCTTCTTGCCTGGAAACTGTCTTTAAATCTTTGGTCATCCTTGTAATTTTTATTTGTACTTTTTGTACTATCCTCTTTGAAATGGAGAGAGAACCAGAGCTGTACACAGTACTTAAGATGTGGAAGAATAGGGCATTAATACACTGGCATGATTGCATGATTGTATTAATTACAATTAATACACTGGTATAAGTCATCTGTTCTTGATTCTGGTAACTTCTAACACTTGTTGCATTTGATGTTGCATGCCTGCTGACTAAGCCTTAAACTGATGCAGGAAGAAATCAGAAAAAGGTGACTCCTCACAGAAATCTGTCATTAAAGAACTTTGTGCTTTCTCTCATGTGGCATATAACCATGCATGCACATGTAACTCTTCCTGTAAACATTTTTCATTTCTAAGTGACTTTTTTTTTATATTTAGTATCATTGAGCTCTGTATATGTGAGGACAGCTATATGTTGACCTCTAAAACTTTTCAAAGTACTTATCACTTTTTTTTGATCCTGAGGCAGTTGTTAAGTCATAACAGCTTTTTCCTGGAGTCCTTTGGTGAGTACTTGGACCTCTGGCCATTGAATTACAATTTTAAAACTCCTGCTGACTCTTGAGGAAGTCCAAAGAACTTTCTTCACTTACAGTTCTGTGGTGTAAACCTCCTTGACTTTCCTACTCTTAGGTTAATACCTCTGTGGAGAATCTGTGTAGCTCTTCTGAACTGCCCTTTATCTTGAGAATTCCTTACACTTTGCTTATTGATGTTCAGACCTTTCTGCTCCTACTGTATCTTTTTTAATTAGCAGACTGTTATACTTATGAAGCTTCTTTAGTTGCTTAAGTCTACTTTTATTGTGAGACCTAACACACCAGAATTTGTTCTCTACTGCCCTCCTTTTGGAACAGAGTGCCACTTACTTGAAAGATACCCTTTTCTTGTTAATTCTTTTTATCTTGATTGTTTATATCAAAAAAGACTACTGCGTATCCTAACACAGTTGTCTAGAAGAAACAGTTTAATGGCACAGTTTCTCTAAACCTTCTAATTTTACTTCAGACCATTTTTTCTCCTTTTCCTGCATGTGCTTTAACTTTATAACTGCTCCTTCTATTGATGTTTCTTGAAGTCAAATGGTAATGGTGGCTTTTGTGCTTCTCTTCTGTCAGGATTCTCACTAGATCACGGTATGTTTTGCCACTAAAACCTAGACCTTCAGTAGCTGAATGTTAACCCAGGTTTTTTAGTCTACTTGAGGCAAAACCAGTGTGTTCTTCCTATGAGTTCTCAAAAGTGAAATATTACTGAAATAACTGGAGAGCTTTTTATCTCAATGAGTCTATGCATGAAACTTTCTTCAAAATATTGCCTTGGAACAAGGTGTGAGCTGCTGAAAGCACAGGCATGTGGCTTAAAAGGTGTGGAGGTAAGGAGTCAGTAGAGGTGGAGATAAGGCAGATGTAAAACAGCTGGTAGGAAAGAGCCAAAACCTAGGAATCCTCAGGAACTCGGGTATTTAAGATGTCAGCATTAATGAAGTTATACTTCCACAAGTTGTCTTTTTTGACTTGTGTTCTCTTTTCAGTTGAACTGTAAATAACAGCTGTAGCAGTTTATCCTTTATAGGACTATTTCTGAAGCACATTTAAGGTGGTTACTGTTGATACTAACTTAAATTGCTGCCATGGGAATTCTGTTATTATGGAGTAATTTCTCTAAGATAGCATATGGCTAATGCAGAAGGCTTAAACTGAGTTTCTCTAAAATTGTCATGCACTTGTGACTCTAGTCTCCTGAGACTGCTTAACAGTAACTTAGTCTTTCTATTAAGGCAGTCCCCCTTTGGCTCGGAAGCTTAACTATAACGGCTGATAATTGCATAGAATGGTTTGGGTTGGAAGGGACCTTTAAAGGTCATCTAGTCCAACCCCCATGTGTACATCCAATAGCCACATATTTGAGTAGAAGTGTAGTGGTATTTTAGGGCAGTTAGTAGTGTCATGCTTAATGACCGTTCTCTTTGATGGGGTCAATTTCTCAAAACATTTATATAATGTCCGAGTAAAACTCAGGGGTTTTTTTCTTCGGTTACATAGCTGCTCTAATCTTAAGTTCCCACAATAGTTAAACCTCAGAGTACAGCAAAACTGTTTGTATAACAGACTGCCTATACTGGGAGCTTCTGAATGGCCTAGGATAGCTCTGTGACTGAGACTGGCAGGCCTGCCACCCTTTTGTACAAGGTTCTTACTCTGAATGAGGGTGGCCACACAGACTCCTTCTGGATTTAGCACTGGTCTGTGATAAGTTTCAGACTGTGCCTGGGAGTCTTTTACAGAGAACAACAGATTTTGACAGTAGACTCAGGCCCGTTCTAGCAATATAAATGCTGAACTGCAATGCTGGGGAACTCTCTCTGGCACTGTGCAGTTGAGCAGGATAAATGTTTTCATGTTGTGCAGATGTGGAAAGGGTATAGCAAGCAAAAAAAATGAGAAGTTCCTTACTCTAGCTGAACATCTTGCTTGATTGTTGTCTTTGCCCTTCTCATAACACTTGCTACATGCCCTCTTTGTTGCCAGATCTACAGTGAAGCATCCTAGTTAGGAACAGCTAACTTCCAAAAGAATGAACGTGGCATCTGGAGAGGGAGGAAAACTGATAAGTAAGCAAAACTTTGTTTTTTCCAGTTGAACAAGCCCAAACCACCTGATATCAACTGTACAGATCAGATGGGGAACACACCACTGCATTGTGCAGCATACCGTGCCCATAAGCACTGTGCATTGAAACTTCTAAAAAATGGAGCAGATCCTAAAATAAGAAACAAAAATGGTGAGTACCAAATGAAAGTACATACAGTGTTAAGAAGAGACAGAAATTTAACAGTTTCTATAAGCTATGTTACTTACCACTCAATGTTCAGGGAAAATCTTACGGTGCTCTACAAGCTTTGTATCACTAATAAAGGAAGCCCAACACTGACTAAATTACAAGAGACTTAAGAACTGTAGCAAAATAATTATCATATGCTTTTATTTTCCAGACTACATTTCTACATTTCTAGAAAATTTACCTGCTGTCTGTCTTAACCATGAAATGTGCCTGGCTTTTGTTTTCTTGGTGCTAAACACTGAACACAGATAACAAAGAAAGTGATAAGATTGCACGTGTGGCCCAGACCAAGTGACTTTTCAGAAGGCGGCTTCTAATGGAAGCAAATCCAGGAAAATTTTATGCAGATGTTATGCAGACTGTGTACTTGTCATCTGATTAAAGATGTCTCTATCTTGCTATTTATGAATGTTCTTAACTGTTCTATGTAGTTGAAGTGCAAAACCAAACTTAAGTAAGAGCAAAGGCCTCTTCTGTGGCTCGGAGAACTCCGAAGGGCAGTTCAGTGCACTAAAGTTCAGAGCCTTTTTTGGTCTTCTGCCCGAGGAGCTTATGTTCCTCAATTCCAAGTAAACTTGGATGCTTGTGGGACCAGACTTTAATGGGTAAACAGTGTCGGAGTGATTATTTTTAAGTTAAGTATGTCTAGGTTTATGTGAATTAAATTCTCATGCCTCATCTTGGTTACTAAACAGATCAGACTCCCCTTGATCTAGCCCAAGGTGCAGAAATGAAACTGATATTGGGAGGTAAAACTGGAAAGGTAGGAACTTTTTGTACCCATTTAAAATGCTACTTGCCAAGGCTGTCTAGTTGAAGCTATTCCTGCATAAGCTTTAATTTCTGTGCAGGTTATCAACAAACCCCTGAGACGATATGAAGGTCTCCTATGGAAGGTATGTCTTATTTCCTGTTCTAAAATAGCTTATAAGATCTCGAAGTATGTAATTTTCTGTACTTAAGTGAGTTGATGAATGAGGGAGCTTTTCAATAATACATTTGTTAAATGACTTGACTTTAATCTAGTATATTGGATAAATTATAGATGGGCTGGCTGAGTGGAGCAGTTACTAGACTTACGGCATTCTGATCTTAAGCTCAGTCCCTAAAAACTCTCTTCATTTCTTGGTAATTTTTGTGGCAAAGCTTCACTGTGGTAAGGTTTTGTCTTGTCTGTGGGTGGGCAAAATGTTTGTTGTTTTTTTCTTTCCTGAACAGATGTCTTACTCTTTAATAATCTGTAACTAATATTTTGCTGCAAGTTCACCTTCTTCTGGAAATTTCAAAGCTTAGAGGGAAGATGTCAGTCAAACACTTGTTTAAAGCTTGTTTTGCTCTGATATTCAAGTGAATCTTTTTTCCCTTGTTAAAAAAAGCTTTCTCCATCTTCTACATGAATGCTTAATTTTTATGTTCCTTAATGAAATCTTTGAAGACTTCTTGAAGTTTTCTTCAGTGTAAATTTTCCTATGTATTCACTCACAATTGTAATATAAGGAACTGTTTTTAGACCAGAACTATGTACTAAAGCTTGTGGAAGGTAAAATGTTGTAGTTAGATGTCTCAATGTGTTTTGTTTCTCATTTGATTTTATAAAGTAGAATTATGTGGTGATCAACAACCCCTGTAACGTTAAAAAATGCAGCATTTTAATATTTCAGTTCTTACTGAGTAGCAGGCTCAACAAAACTTTTGTCTTTAGGTATTTCCAAAAAAGAAAATAGCACTGTAATTGTGAAGCATTCTCAGGTTGCTGTGATCACCAAGATACGTAAAACCTAAAATGTTTTCCTAATGAGTGCCAGTTCTATGTAATAGCCTTCATGCTATCAAACTTACTGGGAATAGTAACTCTTCAGCTGTTAACCTTACTTGGCCTTTTTTGTTTTGCTTTTGTTTTAATTTTTTTAGAGCTCACGATTTTTTGGTTGGAAACTCTACTGGATAGTTCTAGAACATGGAGTCCTTTCCTGGTATCGGAGACAGTAAGTTCTGTGTTTAAATTTCTGATAAGCGATTTAAATAATTCTCATCTTCAATTTATTAAATCAATCTCTCTCTTTCAAAGAGCTGATGCAGCAAATAACGATCATCGTCAGGGATGCAAGCATCTAACACAAGCTGTCTGCACGGTAGGAAGTCAAATAACTTGTAACTACTGGTTTTTTATGTGTTGGTGTTCCATACCTAGACAACGAAAACTTCAGCTAGGTTGGTAAGCACGCCTTTGTTATAAAAAAAAAAAGGGGGGAAAAGCTTGTGGTTTTGCTTGACAAGAACCAGTGTTTCTTGCAAAGTATTCTTATACGTAAAGTGGCCATAAAGCTCCTTCACTTCTTTCCAAAGTCATAAAGATTTAAACAAACATAAGGCTTCCTAAAAGCATACCTCTTCAGTTGTGCAAAACAACTGTTTGGAGCATGTGATACAGAATAGCAAAGCTCCAGTTCCTCCTGTGGCTGTCACTGGCTACTTGTGACTGATTGTGTAACTTCAGTTTTCCAACTGAGATCAACTTACTAATTCTGAGGGTGACTTTTGGAAAACTTCCTTAGTTGGAAGGGATGAACAGAGGACAGAGGAAAGGCAAGCCTGGTGTTGTGTATAATACGCAGGAAGATGAAGTGTTTAAGGAGAATGCATTCAGGATCACTTCAATAATTTTTCTTCTATAACTAACCTGTCCTAGTTCTACAGATTGGAGCCACAAGTTCTGTTAAACTACAGTACTGTATGAAAAGTGACTCTTGCTTTTCTACATCTACAAATTCCTTAATATTGGTGGTCTTGCACCATTGCTGAGATATTGCCTGAATCAAGTGGTGCAAATATGCAAATACAAAATTTTGACATAAACAACCTCTATATTCTCATTCATTATGTAAAGTGCAAGACAGCACACTTTGCAAAACTGTTCTGACCAAGCTTTTTTGTAAGCTATAGTTGTTTCGCATCAAAACTGAGGCACAAACCTCTGAGTTAAGAGTAATTCTCCACCTTGCTTACTCGTAAGAGTTTTGTCTTTTCTTACTGATTCATTATACTAATTTTGTCTTTTCTCCACATTGCTTTAGGTAAAATCTACAGACAGTTGCTTCTTTTCTGTCAGATGTTTTGATGACACTGTTCATCGTTTCAAGATTCCTAAAAATAGCCTTCCTTCTCAAACTAGAGAGGTAATAATGACTCTTTATCAAAGGCTGTAAAATGTAATAACTTCTGTAATGAATAATCTGCATTCTGCTTGCTATAGATGCATTAGTAGTG
This sequence comes from Pygoscelis adeliae, assembly GCF_000699105.1. NCBI lineage: Eukaryota > Metazoa > Chordata > Aves > Sphenisciformes > Spheniscidae > Pygoscelis > Pygoscelis adeliae. The sequence goes on from NW_008825498.1 coordinate 7,965,713, forward strand.
GGTTCAGTATCGTGATCATCAGGACTTGGTAACATAAGTGCATATATCGAATCTTTTAGCACAACTATAGACTAAATAGCAAAAATGAACAGATTGCCATTCTCTTCTTTAAAATTAGTGCCACCTTGTTTTCCAGCTCTGTGCCTGTATTAGGCCCTGTAGTCTAACTTCCTCTTTTTTTTTAACTTCTCTGTGTGGTAGATTTCTATTTCAACTTCCTTCTGTTGCACTTTCTTCCATAGTTCATTATCCCAAACAAAAGTATGTTTAATGGTACATTCTACTCTTAGCCATTCTCCAAGATGACCTAATAAATTATTTTTTCTTAAAAGGTGGATCTGAAACAAGAGAAACTTTTTTTTAAGGGCTATTTGTAGTGTAGTTACTATTGTACTTCACTAGAGATGAAGTAGGGGTGGAGGCAACTGGAGTACTGTGTCCAGTTCTGGGCTCCCCAGTATGAGAGAGACATGGACATACTGAAGAGAGCCCACCAGAGGGCCACTAAGATGATTAAAGGGACCACAGCATCTCTAATACTAGGAAAGGCTGAGAGAGCTAGGACTGCTCAGACTGGAGAAGAGAAGGCTCAGGGGGATCTTGTCAATGTATGTAAATACCTGAAGGGAGGGTGCAAAGAGGACGGAGCCGGGCTCTTTTCAGTGGTGCCTGGTGGCATGCCCATGCCATGAGGCAATGGGCACAAACTAAAACACGTTTCCTCCTGAACATAAGAAAAAATGTGAGGGTGACCCGACCACTGGCACAGCTTGCCCAGAGAGGTTGTGGAGTCTCCATCCTTGGGGATAATCAAAAGCCATCTGGACATGATCCTGGGCAACCATCTGTAGGTGGCCTTGCTTGAGCAGAGGCGGTTGAACCAGAGGACCTCCAGAGATCTGTTCCAACCTCAGCCATTCTGTGATTCTATGAACAGGAAAAGAATCTACCTCTTAATTATGATAGTGCTTGAGGTTTTGTACACAGAGTTTGTCACACATAGAAGGCAGACTTTGTCACAGAGACCTTGTTGTCTGAACAGAAACTCAAAGATGCAAAATACATTCCCTACAGTCTTTTCTTAATTGTTGTGACTTTTTTTATGTGACCTTGGATAGACTGAGGGGTGGGTGGCATTTGTGCTTAAAGTTTGGTCAATTAAATCCTAGATAGCACTCTGACCACAGAGTGTCTCATCTTGAATACACGTTACAATCTTAACAATCTATTTTCTGTTCATTAAGGTGTCTCATTTTACTAATTAATCTTACATCAATAGAAAATTTTAATTTGTTCTTTTGCATGTATGCTTTAAACTAAAGGGGGGTAGATTTAGACTAGACATAAGGAAGAAATTTTTTATGCTGAGGGTGGTGAAGCACTGGAGCAGGTTGCCCAGAGAGGTGGTGGATGCCCCATCCCTGGAAACATTCAAGGTCTGGTTGGACAGTGCTCTGAGCAACCTGATCTAGTTGAAGATGTCCCTGCCCACAGCAGGGGGGTTGGACTAGATGACCTTTAGAGGTCCCTTCCAACCCAAACTATTCTATGATTCTATGATATGCTGTTGCCTTCTGGGGATGACCTTTGAATTAACTCTGTTTTTTTTCTGTTCAGAGTTGGCTGGAAGCAATAGAAGACCACTCTGCATATAGCACTCATTACTGCACACAGGAACAGTTGAGTAGTGATGATGATGAGGATGATACGGTATCTGTTACAGACCTACAGGATACTCTTAAAGTATGTACTGAGTACTTGGCTCATGCATCTAGGCAGTTGCAAATTAGTACTGTTTTGTATTGAAATACTTTAGTGTACTTCTGTCTAAAAGTGATGATTCTTTCTTTCCATGGATGTATAAATGCTGCTTGTATTTGCACTGCTTACTGTCATGTATTCCTGTTCAGACTGTATGCATAAAAGGGCATGTTTATCATAGCTAGAGGATTGTGTTTTTCAGTTTTACCAGCACTACTGCAAGGTAGAAAGTTGCTTGAGACTTTCAGCCAGGAGAGGGAGCCTTGCGTACTGTACTTGGTGACACCAAGACTAGAGGATAACAAAGCTAACCTTCAGCGAGGTTCACCTTCACCCTCTATAAAATAGGCAATGAAATGGCTTAGAAATGATCCTTTAACACCTCAGGTCACACTAGATGCGTTGTACAGTGATTGTTCAGACCCGCAATGGAAATGAGTCTTCCTTGATAATTCTGGCGTTCAGCCTGTGATTCTTGATTTTGCCATACATATATACTTCTAAAACCTTTTACTTTAAGGGAAAGTTGACACTGCAACGCAAAACTCTTCCTGTGACTGAACTCCAAGTAGCTTGTACCATACAAGAACTCAAAGTAGCTCATGGCAGAACAGAGATGGGAGGATAACTGTTGCTGGCAGTTCCCAGCAGGCTACAGAAGAAGATGGTATTATCTAATAGATGACTGTCTCCAAGTTCAAATGCAGGCTTGGAATATGATCTTGGAGTGGGTTCCTGCATGTCGCTGTACTTGCCATACATCAGTTAACCTATGCATTTGCTTATTTTGGCCTCAGGTTTGTCAAAGAACAAGTAATGGCTCTTCATGGGTTCTCAAACTTTTTAATAAAAAAGAGGGGAAAATGCAAAAGTGGTACATGCAACATAGCTTTGGGGTTTGGTTTGCTATGCTAATTTAAACAAAAGCCAGTCAGCAATATAATGTGTATAAATCTTCTGTTCGTTTGTGTGTCTTTGAAGGTACTTCAGGTAATTTCTTTCAGTTTTAATGTATCAGTCTCTGTCACTGGGAATCTTTGTTAAGGTTTAATGTTCTCCAAATTTAAAAATTTTGGTATAGTTAAGAGAATAAACATACACTTTCCTTAGAACAAGGCACTCCTGATCTAGCTATCCTTGCTGTCTTTCAGAAAGCACAAGCATGTCAACAAAGACTCAATAAAGAGATTTCAGACTTTCTTGCAATGGTTAAATCTTTGGATGCTACAAAAGGTAAAACTTACTCTTCTAAAATGCAGTTTCTTACGGGGCAACTAATTTTTTCTTTTAAGCAGCACATGTTTTAATATCACTGAAATTAAATTTTCAGGAGCTTGAAAATATAGGACAGTTTCCCTCATTGAAAAAAGATTCAAATAAAGTAACATTATAATAATTGCCAAGAACTAAGACTTCAGATTTGGAGAAACAACTAAGTAGGTTGATTGAAAGAAATTTTATTAGTGGGTGTAAATGTAGTGAGACTGCCTTCAGATATAGTGCTTACTGAGTAGCATCATAGGAAAATGAGGGGTTCACTTTCAAGGTTAAAAAAAAAAATCAAAACCAAACAACACAAGAAACAAACAAATTGTAGTTGGTAGCTTATTGCAGAGCATAAGTGTCCCCTGACAGGTACAGAGCTAGCTGTCTTACTCTAGCTTTCCCCTCAAAAAAACCTTGTCATGTAGTGAGTAGAAACACAATGAAAGCTGAGGCATGATAAACAGGATGTGAAGTGAAATCACAAAACTATACAGGGAACTGGAGGCATGGTGTGTGGGATATGTTCCACGGACTTCTGCCATGAGTTTTATGCCAAATTTGAACTTCTCGGGCGTCATTTTAAATGATAACTCTTAAATTAACATGTACCTGAATTTTTTGCAGCATAACTGCCAAAAAATAGCACAAGTATCAAGCTGTTAGAGATTAGAACTTGTTTCATTTAATGCCTTAAACATGTACAGAAGTTGCTCACGTATTCAACACAGAAAGGAGTTCTGTAAGAACATCTAACTGTTGCTCCTTTGAACCTGAGTCCTAGTTATGTATTGTGACTAAAATTTATGAAGCTCAAACTAGAGAACAAGTTGTTTATCTGTACAAATGCATAGTTTGTAATAGAATAGCAGTTTTTTGGGGAAAAAAGTTCTTCCTCTTCCATCCCTGTGCCTTCCCAAAAGGAGTCTAAAATACAGTGTTTCTCCATGTGTTAACTGGGGTAAATTACTGTGTGATGTTAACCTATCTTGCACTAACTGAATTTTTACCAACTTTTTATTTCACAGAGAAAAGTAAGGTTTCATAATACATATGGGTGTTTTTACTGGGAAGCCTTTGTAATTAATAATACAATAAAACTGAATTCTTCACAAAAAGCAGTTTGAAAATTAGTATGAGGTGGATAAATTCCCTTTGGTAGATATAGGGGCAGTTTCTCTGACCCCACATTGCTGACCTGAAGAACCTGTGAGGACACGCATTTTTTTTTTTTTAAAATACACAACTTGAGTAACCAAAACCCATAGTGAAGCAAAAACAGATACTATCTCTTTCCTAGAAACTGCTAGTCTTGGCCAATAGCAATAAGTTCTTATTTTCCTCCCAATGAATGTTTGTAACTCGATGGGTCACTGAACTGTTTCCAGGTTCATGTGTAACCTGTGTAGGTCTCAACGGATAAAACTGCTGCAGCTCTCCCAGTTCTCACATTGGGTTGATGTGGTATCTTTAATGTATTCAAATCCTCTGGCTCCAGAAGAATGCAAATTTCTGAGTTAAAAGTCCTTCCCTGTAGAACTTCTAAAAGCTTTTGAGTAATATAAAAATGGCTATCTTGGGACCCAATATTTAAAATTCTCTCCCTAACTGTCTTAACATGCTGTTCTAAATCCAGGTATCTTTGAGACTTATGCATATTATTTATTACAAATAAAGTTGTCTCCTGCTCCTGTACTCAGTGTGCTGCCCTTCCTTCTAGAGGCGTTAGCTGTTCTTGATAGCTGCTGTAAGTAGAGACTCCTAATTCCAGTCAGTAGTGAGCTTTGGTATCAAAGACAGCAATTAGTGTGTGGTATGTACTGTATCTTGTCCTGCACAAGCAGTAGAAGTTGCAAAATAAATTCAAGAACTGTCACTGCCGGACCTCTTAATCTTTATTGGTGTGATATCAGCTTGAAGCACCTGTGTTACTAAATGGTGTCAACTGATCCTGGAGTCTGCAGCCACTAAATGAACACTTATTTTAATTACAACAAGTATGCTTCCTGAGAGAAAGGCTTGCTTGACTTCTGAGGAATTGCTGCACATCACAAAACTTCAAAGATGAACTCAAATATTAAATAATTTCTACCAGCTGATTGGGTTATCATGGTTTCCTGCTGGTTCTAGACATGTAGCCCCTTCTATAAATGGTCATAGAAGTCAGGATGTGAAGTGGCATTGCTCTGCAAGCTGTACTACTTATCCAGAAGACGCGTCCGTGAAAATAAGATCTCCTTCCCCTTTTATTGATCAGTGTGCTTGTAATTCCCCATCTATTTTTTTTCAAACCTAAATCTCCAGCTGCACTGTGGTAAGCTTTCTCTCTTCTACATGATACCACGGCAGAAGGCAAAAAAAGCTACATTTCTCACTTTAACTTATATTAAACTAGTGCGGTATCCTTTGTATTTGAATTCTGTCACCTGGCAACTCTGAGGCTTTTAAATCTAGAAAGTGGTTAGAAGATTGTTGCTAGTCACTTTTCCAGTGTCTTGCTGCCATAGCTTACTACCTCTGCTTTCTAAGTCATGCTGAAAGAGAAACTCGATCCATGCACGTGCCACTTACACCAGTACTAGGGAAAGGATGCACAAGAGAGAACTTACGTTCCCTCAGTGCTACTTCTGCTTGCCCCTTTCCTCATGCAGATCTTACAGTGCACCAGCCTTCCTGTAGAATATGAATGTTATGTCTGTATTACTCAGAGGAAAAAAATAATTAAAAGAATCCTGTAGTTTACAATGTCCCCCTAACACTACTAATTTTTCGTGTTTTCAGGAATATCTTCTCCCCTCCTGCAAAAAGTTGATGTGGTCTCTGAAGTATCCCAGGAAACATGTGAGGCCCTGGCTGACTGCCTCAATTTATTCACAAAGCAAGAAGGGGTACGTACTATGCTGCATGAGTCTATAAAAGGGTCTGAATAGCTTCGTGTATTTTGCTAGTTCCCTGCTTACTTGTTACAAAACCAAATACACACACCTATAGAACTTTATATTGTTGGTAAGCTGTCCTTTTGCATGCTGAATGTCTGATGAAAACTCATGCTTCTAGAGAAAGAGTAACTAAGTTCCTCTACAAAAGGATATCTTGGTATTTGAGTGTTCAGAAGAGACCCAGATTTTGCTTACAAACTACTGCTTGTAATGTTCAAACTGAATGCTGAATTCAATAGAGCAGTTGCTTTGCTGATTTGGAGGTTAAATATTGAGAAAATTCATCTTTTTTTTTTCTTTTTTTTTTGTACTGGCTAACTGAAGTGTTGAACAGTATTGCTTCTGAATTTGTTTTTCAGACCATGTGCTTAGTGGGTGTGCGAACGCTATCTATTGAACTCCTGGCTTTCCCAGTGACAAATATCTTGTATGGTGTTAAACATAATGCAGATGCTTCAATTGGGGAATATATGCTAAACTCATTAATTCCTGGGGTAGGAGATCTGGTATTTTTCTCCCCTCTAGAAGATACCCTGGTACCATGGAATAAATTTGTCTTCCTGTATTGTGGTAACAGTAATCCCTCAGGCTCTTGTTGTCCTCAGTAAGCTGTGTTTCAGAATGGGGTTTGTGTTGGTGCTGTTAGTCTTCCAGTTATTTAACAGTGAGCTGCAAACACTGGCTCCATTGTCTAGGTTTGGTTTAAGAATATATATATATTTTTTTTTATTCCTTTCCAAGCCTTTTTGTCTCCAGTCACAAGTCTTCTAGACTTACCTTGAGTCAAGCTCTAGCAGAGTGGGACGAGCATTGCCTTTGTTACATTGAGTTTTTTCTTTCAGAAAATCTAATATTAAAGTTGCCAGTTCCATTTGTGGATGAGGGGGAAATTGTTACAACAGTGGGTGTATAGTGTTAGTTAGTATTCCTTAATTGTGTTGTCATCTTGCTTCAAGCCGGACTAAAATAGTTTTCCAGAGTGGAGTATGTCAAAACATATGGTGAAATTGTAATTTCACCTTACTTGAACTTGAACAGTCTCAGTAGGTGTTATAGAGGCCTTATTTTAATCTGGAAGCACATAAGACTTGGGCACAGAGGGGTAGGCTGAGGTGTGAACTTGAATTTCCACCATAGCTAGTGAAATCAGTCGGTCACGACAGGGAGAAGATGTGATCCTGGGGAGTTTTGTGTCTTGGTATTTTTAAACTTCAAGGTATTGCAATTCCAGAATATAATGCAAGCTTTTAAAGACGCCATAGGCTTATAAGGGAAATTACAGCAGCGATCTCTTTCTAAGACTTGAACCTCTCCAAAAAGTTATGTTCCTTGAGCATTACTGTTCTTAAACCCACAGCATTTGGTTTTGTTGTCTTTTATAAGACAGGGCCCCATTCTTTGCCATTCACCGTTGATTTCTAGACCATAGTTCTGTTGGCATTGCAAAAGCAATATGTTGGGTTCTACGTTAGCAAGTGATAGGACCCCAATTAAATGCTTTGATATTCCTTCCGAGTATATTGAATAGTCAAGCATAACTCTGTAAAGTATCAAACTCTAACATAAAAACACTTGTCTAAAATACTCTAAAAAAAAAAGATCTTTTTTTAGTGTGTTTTTCTCTTCTGATCATGATCTCAATAATGAAGTTAAGGCTTAGGTGTTGTGAATGTTTGGGAACAACTGCCATGAATGCTCTGCTCTGGCAGTAGCTGGCTGCTGTTAAGTTAAAACTGCCAAACTACCTTCAGGAAGGATGATTCTACAACTGGTGTTCAAAAGCTGCTTTCCTGTCTGTCCTGGGGTCTCCGTGCCTCTCTCCGTTGTCAACGTGACTGTTTGACTGCAGCTTGTCTTATGCAGACTCCCTGGTAGAACTTCCTCTGAGTAGAGAGGAACTACTTGCTCCACAGTACCTTTCAACTGTATTGTGCATGTCCCGTGAAATCTGGTTCTCTCTAGGATGAGCATGTTCTCAAGCCCGGTACCTTTTTATCTTGCCTCTTTAAGGAGAATTTTCTCCTCCTCTAACTTAAATAGTCAAGCAGTGGCTTCTAGTATGCTGACTAACGAGGAGAGGCTGCTAACTTAAGGAAGGATAACCACCGCGAATACACTTTCTTGCCTTTTGTAGAAGACTTTTTCTTTAGTATTGCCCATCTCTGTGCTGTGTAAATTGTAGTCTAATTGTGCAATATGCAAATGAAACATGAAAAAAAAAAGATATAAAGGTTCAACTGTCTTCCACTGGCGATAGAAACGGTGCATGAGCCTGATATCCCAACGCTCCAGCTGCCCGCTGCTTCTCCTTCCCCCGGTGCCGCCGTGCAGGGCTCGGCGTCCGCGTTGGCGGCGGCG
>NW_008825498.1:7974821-7986861 GCF_000699105.1 Pygoscelis adeliae
GTGCGGGGTGGGTTGGGGTTGGGTTTTTTTTTTTTCTTTTTTCTTGACATTGGGATGAACCCTTCTGTGTCAAGTGGAGAAGGTAGAGATGAGCACAGATACTTTTTGCCAAACAATTAAAACGCATGAGGGAAACCCGAAGGTAATGTGTTTGCTTAAATCTGAGCGTTTACTGAGGCGTTTATGTCGGAGTTAGTGCAACTTGAAACGTTTTCTGCAGTGACTTTGGCACAAGGTTAGTAAATATTGTTTCAAAGCAGGACTTCCCTTGTACTATTTCTAGCAGGTATCAGAACCTGCATTCCAAAAGCAGTTTGATTCTAGTATTTTTATATTCTAAGGCATTTTTAGATAGTTGTAGGAGAAGTTTAACTTAAGGTTCTTTGCACGCTATTATCTCTGCTAGATTTTCTGGGTGAGTTTAAAATGTATCTCCAATACTCGAGCTGCATGCACTGAAGCTGTATGAAACTGATAGAAAAGGTATTCTTTAAAGAAATCAGCTATTTTTTTAGCTTGCTTCTTCATTAACCAGTGCTAGATAAAGCATGCTGATGAGTATCTTGACTCTCCTAAGTTTTACTTTTACCATCAAAGGTTATGTTTTAACGGTAAATTAAGAGCTCATACTGCATGAGTTTAGAACAAATAGCAGTTGTAAGCTGGCTTCGTTTGTAGTCTATTTGTGGCTTTGATCTTCTTCTATAGGTGTTGTCACTTTTTCTAGTTTTTGTTTTTTGTTTTTTGTTTTAAAAGGAGACTTGTTTACAAGCTGATGAAAAATCTTAGCTGATGAGATAAGGGATTCAGAAAAGGTTTCTTCATTTCTTGGTTTAAATGAGTTGTATACTCAGCTAGGCAGAATTTGTCATAAAAAATTAAGCTCGTCATTTTTACAGAAACTTGAAGGTCAAAATACTGTGGGTCATAGTCCTTGGATTTAGTTACCTTTGCTATGGCATAACATGCTATCTCTTGTATGTATAGCTGACGTACTGTAAATAAAAAACCTGCACACAGTTCCACTAGCAAGTATTAATCTCTAGAAGTTCGTGTACTGCCTTAGTTTATTTTGTATTTCTTGGAAACATAATTGAATGTCCAAGGGTTAGATTGTGTCTGTGTGTGTTGTTGTGCATGAATGCATGCATGGTCTTTGGGATACAAATAGTTGTCTTTAATACCGCGTCTGGTGCGTGGTCTGGGAGACATGTATGAGCATGACTGTTACCACTTAGACCTACTACCTTCCTGGACTGTGAATGAAGAAGGTGCCTGTAAGCTGTGGCCAGGTGACTCCTTAATGAGACTTTTTATTATCCGTTTCCTTGTGGGGGTGGAGGTGAGGGGAGCAGTGATGACACTCTGCAGTCAAGGGAGAACTATTGATATGGGCACCCTGAGCAAATCTGTCTAGAAAAGTCCTGGAGTCCATCAGGAGTCCTTTTCTGCCACCTGGCAATACAGTCAGCTACGTTAATCTGTCAGGTATTGGGAGCCTTTGGTGTGGGGGAGGGAGAGGTGAAGAGGGGGTGAGGGACTCAACTAAAATCAGCGAAGCTAAGAAAGAGGTTAATATCACAATTTCTGAGTTAGGGCTGGGGAGGAGGGGATCGTGTCTTGGCTGGCTGTTGTACTAGGCCTACAACCATAGAGTCCTTAGCCCCTCAAGTCATGAAACCACTGCCTGTGTTTCTCTGCTCTTTTCTCCTTGTGCTTAGAAACAGGTGACAGCTTTTTTTTTTTTTTTTCTTTTCTTTTCTTCCTTTCAATCCCTGGAGCTCCCCAGAGCAATTCTGTTGTCTGTTCTGTGGCTCTTGCTGAAAGTAGTGGAAATCAAGGCAAGACCTCAGTGTGTCAAGGCCTGTAGGCAATGCCCCAAACAACTGAAACACTGTTCAGCTTGTAAACTTGGGGAAAGGAGGAGAGCGGTTTTCAGGCAGTTGATAATTGCACTGGGCACAGCAAGAGGTGTCTGATGTTGAGAGACTCAAGGTGTGTCTGCATCAAGAAAACCTTTATTGCCCGTATGAGTCTCTAACTGACTTGACCCTATTTCTTCCCCTCTCCTCCAAATGAGTAGAAATGTACTAGAAATACCTAGTGCAGCTTGAATCTTGTTTGAAAGTAACAAGTTAATTGGAAGGTTCTCCATGCTCAAACAGGTGCCCAGGTAAAGACTGGTATTCTTCCTTTACACAGAAGAGCATGGGATATAATGTGCTGTGGAATGATGTATAGGCATGTCATGTAAGAGAACAAAGCTACCGACAGGAAAGTCATTTGGCAGGTTGTTTCTCCTGCTGGAACATCAGCAGTTCTAGTCACGCCTTGATGATTCTTGTTGTACTAATTTTTGGGTGCTGTACATGTATATGTCTTTTACTGTTGCTGAAGCTCTAAAGATGAGATATTCAAATGAGAGGAACTTGATAGTGAAATGTTTGCAGATGGCATAGTGTTCTTCCTCTGGAAGCATTTTCTTTCTGCCACTGTACTGCAGTCTTGCAGATAGAAAGCTAACTATAGGTCTGTGAAGACAATGTCCTTATCAGTATTATGTAAAGCAGTTTAGTGAGTCCAAAGTGTCTAGGAGATAGGGGTGTTAAACAACATAACTTTTTTTCAGAGACTTTCGTAGAGCAGCCAAGACTGAATAGGTCACCAGAGTGGGCAGAGAAGCTAAGCAGCAGCCCAGACGGAAGCTTGTTAAAATAACAAATACTGGGACACGGTTCAGGGAAAAGATGAGTAAATATTACTGCTTTTCTTTTATAAAAGGGTATTATGTGTGTTGACATAATGCTTACATTTTGAAGCAAGTTGATAAGGTCCTTGGTTGAGTACTGTATATACAAAAGGCTTCTGGGTGGCAGATGGTCCTGGCTGACAGGATGCCTGGATGTTACTATAGGGCAAAAGATGAATGCTACTGGTCTTTGTAGTACAACAGGGTCCCAACTTTTTTTTTTTCCCTTAAGAGTGTGCACTTCAAAAGTTAACCTTTTTCTTTGTAGCTGGTGATATGTTTGAATGTAATCTATGTGCAAAGTGACGTACTAATTTCTAGTGACAGAGAAACTCTTGCTGACTTGTAGCTCTACAAGCCTGTGTGAAAGCTGGGTCACACAACTTGTCTGAAGGCATTCTCCACTCGGTACTGCATTGCCCAACTCAAAGTACACTGCTAATGTGTTCTTGCACTTTCCAGAGCGGATTAATGCTTTTGCAAAGCTTGGCATGTAGTTTGGTGGTTTTTTTTTTTTTTTTCCTTGGTAGTTCTTAAGCAGCCTTGTGTAAACTAACTTGGAATCTGTTCATGGGCCTCTGGGGAAACACAGTGTAGAAGCATATCAGTTTGAGATGAGACCCCTTCTCACTAGGCTTCTGCAGCTCTCACTCTGAGGTTTACTTCTGAGGTCTTGTCTACGATTTGTTTGGGAATTTTATTTTTTAATGCAAAGACATGGAGAAAAGGGGCTTAGCTGAGGCTGCAGGGAGGAAAGATCAAGCAGCAATCCAGTTTAATAGAATAGTATTTGATATAGTAAGCTTCTAAAATAGGAATTAGCAATTCTGTTTTCTGTGAATGTATTTGAAAATGGTGGTCTTGTCTCTGTGTAAGCTGATAAAGAGGAACAAAAAAGAAATACATAACATGGAAGTTTTCTTTCTGTGTTCTCGCTACTTACTGCTATGAGGATATTGTTTGTTTTCTTCTCCGTCATGCTTGGAAAACAAACTGGAGTGAGAAGGGTGTGCACTTTTATCCTTCTAGTGTCATTGTGATTTCATAACGGCACGTAAAGCTGATCAGCTTGTTTTCAGTGTTCTGGCTTACTGTGTATCTGCTGTATTTTGGAAGAATGGATGAACAGCAGCGTTCTAAAACTTGCTAGCTCCCAGACAGCCTGTCGTGGTTTAACCTCAGTCGGCAGCTAAGCACCATGCAGCCGCTTGCTCACTCCCCCCCACCCGGTGGGATGGGGAGAGAATTGGAAAAGCACAAGTGAGAAAAACTCGTGGGTTGAGATAAAAACAGTTTAATAATTGAAATAAAATGATGATAATAATAATAATACACAAAGCAAGTGATGCACAATACAATTGCTCGCTGACCGATGCCCAGCCAGTCCCCGAGCAGCGGCCCCCCCGGCCAGCTTCCCCCAGTTTATGTACTGAGCATGACGTCACATGGTATGGAATGTCCCTTTGGCCAGTTTGGCTGTGCCCCCTCCCAGCTTCTTGTGCACCCGCAGCCTTCTCAGTTGGTAGAACATGGAAAACTAAAAAGTCCTTGGCCAGTGTAAGCATTACCTAGCAACAACTAAAACATTGGTGTGTTATCAACTTTGTTCTCATCCTAAATCCAAAATGCAGCACTGTACCAGCTACTAGGAAGGAAATTAACTCTATCCCTGCCGAAACCAGGACACAGCCAGTGTATTGTCAGCTAAGCACTGGTAACATTTCAGGAAAAAAATGAAGCAGCAAAAAACAGGATTTAAGGCTGAACCTCTGTGCGTAGCACCATACTTGTTAACTTTATGTTCGCTGGGATTTTGCATGCAAGTGTGTGAGATACTTGAATGCAGTGGCAGTCTGGCTGAGTGGTCTGGTTTTGTCTCTCAGCTGCATAAAACGTCAGAATGCTGAACTGTGTGACTGCAGTCGCACATGTTTACTAATTCTCTGGAGATGTATTCTCCTGCTTGACCTTTCTTGAAACTTAGGGTTTTTATAATGCCTTTTTCCTTGTAAAGCTGATAAAAGCTATTTTCTTAGAATAATAATAAAAAAATTACTTCTACACATATGAAAAACAAATTTCATGTAGCCTGTCCAGTACTGGGTATTAACATGTGCTTTTGAGGGAGATACAATATTTAACCTTTTATTAGTCATATGGTTTGTGTGAGGTTGTTTGAAAGGCGTTGTCTCTGAGTAGCTTAAGCAACTTAAGGGTTCGTGTCACTTAACTGTTGTCAAATCATCTTAAGTTCTCCATGTGGTGGGATTTTTGATACGTTTTATTTGGCCTCCTTAAACGTCAGTGGCTTCAGATCTCTTGCTTTATGGCCTAGTAGGCTGTCCATGTGCAATTGTGTAGCCTTTCCTTGAATAAAGGAGGTTGACTGAGTCTAAACTTACTTTTCTGCTGTTCTTTGCTGTGTTTTTAGTTGGTGTATTTTAGTCACTTCCAGTTTCATGAAATATAGGGGTCTTCTAGCTATGAAGAATAAAATGGATGATCTCCCATTTAGACAGTACTAGTGTGTGTGTGAAGGTGTGTTGTCTTTTTTTTTTTCACTTCACCTGGCAACAATCATAGCTTTTCAACCAAAACTGCTTTTTTCACTTTTTTTATTCAATGACTCCTCAGAGCTAATACCATTTCTATAATGGAGGTAAACCATTGTGGGATTTGACCTCTTGTCTGATTTTTAATCTTGTGAAGCAAACGTGTACTTGTTGGCCTCTCTCTCTCCCAGACTACCAGTGACTTCAAAAGCTTTTTTGGTTTTAATATTAATATTCAGAAGTGTGTTATCTCAGCTTGCTGTGCTGTCCAGTGAAAAAAAGCGTTTGTACAATGCTGAGTCACTGAGGTTATCAATAGAATTGGTAAATGGGCTGTGTTTAGAACGTGTTTATGTACTGAAAACAAATCACTGGTATTTTAGTTTTCCTTGAAGGTACATGCCAGGCCTGGTCATCAAGGAATGTTAGTAACCTCTTTCTCCAGAGTGCTTGTGTTGTTCTTAACATCACCCCCTTTTAAATGCATCAATAATATACTTTAAGAATAAATGTGTTCAGTGTTATGTACAAATGGGAAACGCAGGCCTATGCTATCCTATAAGGATAGCTGATAAACACACACAAAGCAAATGATGCTCCATTTATAGTAAAGAGCTGAGCTGAATGTTGCTGCAAAGGAGTGGTAAGATAGAGGGCCTCTTACAAATAAAGTGTATCCATTTGTTGTGAATATCCTGAAGAGTCCAGTATAAAAGGATGTCCAGCTTTGATGTAAGGATAGCCCTCATCTGAATATCTCATCTTCATAGAATGCATTTGGGAGTGACATCTGTGATGTGCTTACTTTGCTTGCATAGCTTCATGTTAAGCCGCTTGTAAGGTAAACGTGGACTCAGTCAGTGGTTTTGAATAGGAATGTTTTCCCTCCTCTCATACTTGTCACTGCTACATTATTAGTGTTAAAACTTGGACATCAATGCAATAACTCTTGGATCCATAGGTACGCTAGGAGACTTTGAGAATGGCTTTAAAGCATGCCTATTTGAAGGAAGTCTGCAGTGTACATCATAATGTAGGGGTACTCCTTAGCTTAGAAGTAGAAAAGTTTAGTCACAGAAGCAGACTGTAAACTTTTTCATCTGCTTTGGAGAGTTTTGTGCTGCTAAAGCTACGCTGCTTCCACAACATAAGCTCATTTAGATAAGTTGTTTGACCCTTGGACAGAAATACAGCTTCCTATTAATCTTGAAATTTAATAGTGTTGCTATTGCAGATACCTTTTTTTGAGTCAAGAGCTATGGTGGGAGAAAGGGTAGGGAGAACAAAACTACTCTTGCCTTGTCTGGAAGCATTCACTTTAGTTGGCCAGTCAGCCTCCAGGCCTTGTGCAGGTCTATCGTAACAGAAGAGCATCTGCAGGAACTTTGAGGGTTTGAACTGATAGACAGGAACTAATGGGGCAGAGTCATACACAGGGATTTTTATCATTGTGGTGGGGAATAATCTTAAGTTGTCAAGATAATGGTATAACTCTTCTAGGTAATGTGGTAATCCATATATCTCAGTATATGTATAGTATATGTATATGTATAGTATATACCTTTCTGGAAATGCTAACAAGACTACTAATTGTGGAAGTATTCTGTGCTATGCATGCAAATTGGATTGTCTGTTGTTCCGGTGAAACACCTTGCTGCAAGGTCAGACAAACCAAACTGAGGTGAAAATGAGCTGGCTGAGCCTTTAAGACAGCTTCAAACCTTAGACAGTTGCATCTGTGCCTATGGATAGCAGAAATCTAGTTTTGTCTGACCTGTATCTCCTCCAGCTCTGAAGCCACATTTGAGGCTAAAGGCTAAACTCTAATCTCACAGAATAACAAAATGCTTGAGGTTGGAAGGGACCTCTGTAGGTCCTCTGGTCCAACCCCCCTGCTCAGGCAGGGCCACCTAGAGCTGGTTGCCCAGGACCATGTCCAGACGGCTTTGGAGTACCTCCAAGGATGGAGACTCCACAACCTCTCTAGGCAAGCTGTGCCAGTGCTCGGTCACCCTCACAGTAAAAAAGTGTTTCTTGATGTTCAGAGGGAATCTCCTGTGTTTCAGCTTGTGCCCATTACCTCTTGTCCTGTCAATGGGCACCACTGAGAAAGAGCCTGGCTCCTTCGTCTTTGCACCCTCCCTTCAGGTATTTATGTAGATTGATAAGATCCGCCCTGAGCCTTCTCTCCTCTAGCCTGAACCGCCCTCAGACATCCACACAGTACTTAAGAGGCAGTTCAGTACAGTAGTTTTAGACAATTTCAGGGAACCATGTGTCACAGATCGGCTGGTAACATATGGTCAGTGTTTGCTATTGTCTTTGCTCCCACATACAATTTATTGAATCTAAAAAACGATGTGTCACTCTAGACAGATGGATCCTTCTTCAGCTTGGGGTGGGGGGAACTCTTGGTGTTCCTTTAGACTTAGACTTTCATCAAATCTACCTTCTAATTTTATTCCAGCAGCCAGTGGTTTTTATTGGAGAGTTCATAAAAGAGCTTACTAGAAGTTTAAGCTGGGACCACTTCTTCCTCTGAACTGTAGATGCCACTGGATTGCATATTGGGGAGTAATAAATAGAAGATTTATCAGTAAATAGCTTTGCTCCACTGTTAAGTATGTATCTCGGGGAGAAGCAGGCTTGTTTTATCTACTCAATTCATCTTTAGTTACTTTTTGCACAAGAAGGACCTGAGTAGCAATGAGTAACACACTGAATTCTTGCAACAAAGTAAAAAACAAACCCCCCAATAACAAAAAAAACCCCCACCAGATAAAGACAAAAGTGTTTGAGGTCATTCATAAGGAGAGATGATCTGTTCCACTGAGTGAGGATATTTGGATTATCTAACTGTTCTGCATGGCCGTTGTGGTGTCTCCTTGGCATGTATCAGTAGGTATCATATTTTGGGATAATTGTGGTGGGTTTAGACTCTAGCAATTATTTCTAACAAAAATAAGAACTGGGAGGCAGTATTTCAGATTTCATTCTCAATATGCAAATATCTTTTTGTTAATTTGATGTAAGGTTTTGAACCTTCAATTTGGATTTCCATAGCCCACAGCATAGTTATCTGTCTGCCCAAACCGCAGGATGAACTTCTGTACGACATACTCTAATTTCAGGAAACATCTTGTCAGCCTACCCAGGGCCTAGCTGATGTCTGCTGGCTGTTGCCTGCTTAGGGGTAAGGTAAAAGCAGTGTCTCAGAGGAAAATCCATCCCTAAGAAGAGACAAACTTCTCAATGCTGCAAGTCCTTCTAAAATCTGAAGTGGTAGTGGGATTTCTGCATTTGTGTCTGTCTATGAAGTCTGATTCTTTAATACTGGAAAGTTGAGAAGAACCTGTTCTGGGCTATAGCAAATGAGAATGCTTTCTAAGGTGTATTTCATTTGGGGATCAGAACTCCAGCACTGTGTTGTGAAACTCACTGTTGACTTCTGGCCTACGTAGGAGTTCAACTTTTTTCTTTTTTAACTAGTTTGGTTAGCATCCAAAATGAAATAAAAACTAGCAAATAAGATGTCTGAGTTTTTCAGAAATGCAGAACAACTGTACAGCATGCCTGTTTGTTTTGGAATTGCTTTTTTTAAAAAACTGTCAGTTATTCTTCATAAATAATTAACAAGATTCCCAATGCAGAGCTTGTAGAACAGACAACCAGCTTCAGAAATGTTAATTTTTTAATAGGAAGCTGGTTTCACTCTGCATTGACAACATATGCAGTTGTGTAGCAGCACTAGTAAGCCAGTAAGAGCCAACAAAAACATAGCAAAAACATGACAGTTGCTTCAAAAGAGAAAACATTAATACATGCATCCGCTGTGATCCAACTGGGAAGAAGTGTGAGGGAGGGGATACAAAGGGGTTGATCAAAGTAATCAGTGGTGTATACTGAAAAATACTTAAGGGAAGTAGCTAGATCAAAACTGCCTTAAGATCTATTTTCAAAACAGTCCTTAAGAATAAAAAGGAAATGTTTCCTGTGTGTGTTCTTAAGAACCCTTACATCTTAAAGTCTGGTTTCTCTGTGAGACTGGCAAACTTCAAAGATGTCCAGAGTCTCTCAAAGGGAAAAGACGCAAAAAAAAAAAAGTCCCTACCAGATCTGAAAACATGCAGCAATATACTGTTCTAGTCCTGCTGGCATCAGTATAATATACCAGCTTGAATGAGACCCTTAGTTTGGGTAAGGTTACTTGTGGCATATGCCTCTGAGGAAATAGATGCTTAATCTCACTACGGCAGCAAAATATCTTTGGGGTGTGGGGTTTTTTTCTGGTAATCTTGTAGCTCTGCAACTTGAAACAAGCTTCCCAAACATGTACATCACTGCTGATGTCATTGAGTCCCAGCTTGTTTTGGCATAAGCTATTAGCAAACGTGAACAGCAGCCATATTTAATTTCAGCTTTACTCAGAATAGAAGCAATACTTAACAGAAAATGACAGAAGGCTTTTTGTTTGAACTCTTGATATTTGACTAATCGTTATTATAATACTGGAGCATGAATAGGGACAGAATGCACTCTGGAAACTGGCAACTTGTGCAGCTCTCAAACCTAAGTAGACTTCGTGAGATTTATCAGTTTACAATTAAGTTGTCTAAGTAAAATGTAAAAAAACAAATACTTTTGAGAGGAATACTTGGAATTGCCATTAAGTCTCACTTTAGAAACAAACCAGAAAAAGCTCTGTTAAGTCTTGACCAGTGCAGGATCACTTTGAAGAAAGCAATTTCTCTTGATAGAAAAGCTTAAACCCAACCTTTTAAGCCAAAACCATCCTCCTAATCTGCAATCAGACATGAAGTCTTTGCAGTTTGTTCTTGCGCTTCTAGATGAGTTCTTGGCTCAGAACTGCAACATTCTCCGCTGGTTAAAACCGGTGCTTCATCAGCCTCTGAATAAACAAACTTTGACATAGCCAAATGTGGAAACAGGAGAGGGGAGGGAAGGCAGCAAGCTCCATGTTGAGGGGGAATTGTCATTGTCTTAGGAGGGAAAGGTGGGAGGCAAACAGTCTTTGTCCCTAGCATGTAGATAGTTCAGAAACTGTTAATCCAAGCAGTCTTGAATTACGAATTTTTATAATAGACTTGTATGCTGGAAGAAGGGTGCTGGCTGCTCTCAGCATCTCCAGCTCTTCTCTTGAATAACAGTTCTCTTACTGCCTTAGTATCTGTCTGTGTTGACATGATCCTGCCAAAGTATGAGTTTCTTCTGTGTGGATGATAGCTTGGCTCTTGCTTCTAGCAGTGGTTCCACTGTCTCCTTCTAAGTTTTATGATCATATCTGGTCCTTTCCTTCATTAGCAGAATTTTATTATTTTAATAAATCAAATGATATTGTAACTCTGTACTCAGAAGAATGAAATGTAGCCTTTCCAAATCAGCCCTGTTAAACTCCTCCTCTTGAAATTTTGAGGTGAATGTTCATAGTTGACTAACAATGAATCCTTGTGTTCATCTGAGGAATGACTGAGGCAGAGTCTTATGACTTGATTTACGAAGTCTTTGGTTTCTTCTATAGGCTTTGAGTTGGGATGCAAGTTAATAGATTACCAGGACTTCAAATTGGTATGTATGGGATTTGCTTGTGTGTATGGGGATCTTTCAGCCTTTGTACAAAAAGGGACTTTATTGGTGATGCTTCCTGTATATGGGTCTGAAAGAAAGCAAAATGTTATGTTAGCCTTCTGAGTTTTTTTCCTCTCTTGAATTTGATGATCTCAGTAAGATGTGGTACTCAGCTGTAGCTGTAGAGTCAGGCCAGACTTCTGAGATGAAGACTGTTGCTGTCTTGTGATACAGTAAGTAACCCTTTACCTGTCATCAGTGAGCTCAGCTTATCAGTTATCAGTGATAACATCTTGTTTTGCATTTCAGTAATTGCACTAGCAGTAGTTCAAGTCACTGGCAAGTGCTATCTAACTATGCTATTTTTAACTAGAGATCTGATAGATCTCTGAAGCTGGGTAAATGGTAAACTTGCAGCACAGAGAGAGAGAAAACTGAAGCAAGAAAGAATGGTTGAAGTAAAGCATGACTTTTTTGGATCAATCCTCTGTACCCTGGGGTGAGGCGAGGCTATGATGAAGTTTACAAAAGCTAGTTTACTGCAGCAAATGGAGAGTTACGATACAAGGCCTTAACATATGTTAAGATAGCAGATGTTTGTCACAAATTCTTTGTGGTTGATGGTAATGGGGAGTGGTGAATCAGCAGGGGGACTCTGTGTGGAAAGGCCTATGTATAAACAGATAAGAACTCAAAGTTTTGTATGAAATATTTACATGCTTTAGGAATCTAGTGATGTGTTCGTGAAACTGATTGTATCTGTTTGGGAACACTTCGTTTTTGCTTTAATGTGAGCTGCCGCACTTGCAGTTTTATGATGTGTCATAGGCGTATTCATAAAGCACTCGTTCCTTTCTCTAGTTCTTCAAATACCTGAGGCATGCTTGCAAAGAAACATACTGAAACTAAAACTGTTCCTGTTTTTTGCAGGTGGAGGGGGGGGAGGGTTAGGAGAAAAGCAGGATTATACATATTCATATCATATATTAATGTGTGCTTAGTGGGAGTTAAGTCCCATAAGTAGAGGTAAAAATCAAGCCTTTTATTTATTTTCTTTCTGGAAAACTATAGAATAGTTTGGGTTGGAAGGGACCTTTAAAGGTCATCTAGTCCAACCCCCCTGCCGTGGGCAGGGACATCTTCAACTAGATCA
>NW_008825498.1:7987235-7987567 GCF_000699105.1 Pygoscelis adeliae
TGGACCTGCTCCAACAGGTCTGTGTCTTTCTTATGCTGAGGGCTCCAGAGCTGGACGCAGTACTCCAGGTGGGGTCTCACCAGAGCAGAGCAGAGGGGCAGAATCCCCTCCCTCGACCTGCTGGCCACGCTTCTTTTGATGCAGCCCAGGATACAGTTGGCCTTCTGGGCTGCGAGTGCGCATTGTTGGCTCATGTCCAGCTTTTCATCCACCAGTACCCCCAAGTCCTTCTCGGCAGGGCTGCTCTCAATCCCCTCATCCCCCAGCCTGTATTGATACTGGGGGGGTTGCCCTGACCCCAGTGCAGGACCCTTCACTTGGCCTTGTTGCAA
>NW_008825498.1:7988984-8009388 GCF_000699105.1 Pygoscelis adeliae
CCCCCCCATTTCGTGGTCACTGCAGCCAGGGCTGCCCTTGAGCTTCACATTCCCCACCAGCCCGTCCTTGTTGGTGAGAACAAGGTCCAGCATAGCACCTCTCCTCGCTGGCTCCTCTATGACTTGGAGAAGGAAGTTATCATCGACACATTCCAGGAGCCTCTCGGATTGCTTATGCCCTGCCATGTTGTCCCTCCAACAGGTTTTGGGGTGGCTGAAGTCCCCCATGAGGACCAGGGCTTGTGAGCGTGAGGCTGCTCCTATCTGTCTATAGAGGGCCTCCTCCACTCAGTCTTCCTGGTCAGGTGGCCTGTAGCAGACCCCTACTGTAATGTCACCTGTCCCTGCCTTCCCTTTAATCCTGAGCATAAGCTCTCGGTCGGCTCCTCATCCCTCCCCAGGCAGAGCTCCATGCACTCCAGCTGGTTATTGACACAGAGAGCGACAGCCCCTCCTCATCTCCCCTGCCTGTCCTTCCTAAAGAGCCTGTATCCCTCCATCCCAACACTCCAATCATAGGAGCCATCCCACCATGTCTCTGTGATGCCAATAAGGTCATAGCCCTGCAGGCGTGCGCACTTCTGTTGAAGCTCAAATGGGGTTAAAGCTATGAGAACTATGAGCAACTGGTTTCAGTTTTCATTTCAGTAGCAGCTTAAGCAACAACTTAGTCCTACTCTAGGTAGCAGAAAATCTAAAAGCGCTTTTTCATAGAAGCATATCCTGTAGATTTAGCGTTGCAGCAGCATGCTTCAAAGTTAGCTAACAAAATACATAGAACTGTTCCATTTCTAAACAGAGATGCCTTGAGGAAGATATTCAAAGTCTTTGTTTCTTCCATGAAGAAGTGAAAAGGCAGGTTTTGTTCAAGATATGGAGGCAGACCTGACTCTTCTTGAAACTATGTAGTTCTCATTCTACATTAAATGTAAAAGAATAACAGATTTACTCAGCACTAGTTTAAACTGGTCATCACAAAGAACTGGCTTATACAAGGAGGCACTAGCAATAGGGACTGTATTGTACTAAGAGCAAAATTGCAACTGTGTGAGCTTGTCTGTTAGAATAGACAAACAGTGTATATATCAAATTGCCTGCATTGAGGTTGTGATTTGCACTGTTAGCCTCGGGATTTTTGGTAGGGGTTTTTGTTTGGTATGAAGATCACAGAAGAAGGGAAAGAATCCTCGCTTTGGATTCCCAGTGCTTCCTGTGAGTAGTTTTCCATAGTGTAATGTGTTAGAACTTACAAAGCTCTGTGTTGTGTCTTTCAGGATAGTATGTCCTGTTGGACTAGCTGACCCTGGAAACCACCAGTTTTGCATAAATAGATGTAGTGTGAAACAAATGGCAGGTTTGATTGGCATTTACTGCATATCAGAAAGCAGGATTACATTTCTTAATGTCAGGAGATGTCCACAGAAAACTGTCAGTTCTACTATAGCAGCATTTTTCTAATTCCGTGGTTACATGTTCATTTCCAGCCAGGTGTTAGACTAGCCCTTAGCTCGCTATGGAAATCTTGCACCTTGCGTCTGTGCTTTGGCAAATGTCCCATAAGCGGTGACATTTTTGGGAGGATGGAATTTCTGTGGCAGTTGGACAAAGCCATTCATTTTGAAAACCAAAACGCCACTTCTGAGTAGTCAGAAGCATTGGTGAGGCAGTGTTGTAGGCTGCTTTCCTGCACTCAGCTTACTGCAGAGCAGAATTGGTACGGAGCGTACTGGCACTCCAGCAGAGTCTGGCTTCAGATCCCCTGGTGGTTGCTATGTGAAAGAGGTAGTTCTTCCTTCCTACACAACTCGAAAGTCTGCATATTTTGGGCATTCTTATTCCCAACACTGAAGTTGAGTGCTTTTGAAAGTAAAATTCAACTAAATGACACTGCAGTGTTGTGAAGTGTCTTTTCTCCCTCTCAGTCCAGGAGAACCTAGAGTTAAGGTATGCTGTCTTTTAATTTACTATTCTAATGTTAAAGGCAGGTAGTCCTACATATTGTTGAGGTGTTTGTTCTATGCCTTGCTTGTTGTGTGTTGTTTTTTAGGATTTACTCGCAGCTGCAATAGCATGTTGCTGAGATAATCATTTATTAGCTGGGCATACAGTGGTGTGACCCTTTCCTCCTCCACAAAAGTGCCCCTGTTGTTGGGCATTAATTTAAATTAAAAGCATCCAGCCCCAAACAAAGCAAGTATTTTGTGTATTGTACTGAGATGTCTTCAAGATGACAGAGAAGCCTTGGTTACAGGCTGCGCCGATATAGTTCAAGACTTCAGGCTTTAAAAAAGAAAAAAAAGAAAAAAAAAATAGTGGTTTGGTGCATGTTACTAGTCTCCCACCTACCTCATGGAAGCTGAGGGTACAGAAAGGAATGGGACTGGTGTTTGTTACACACAGATAAGCTTTTCGATATTTTGGAATAGGCATGTGAACTTTCTGCTAGTAATACACAGTGAAGGAGTTAACTTTTAAACCATGCTCTTGCGCTTAGCAGGATTTCTAATAGCATGGAAAGACAATAGAAGTGTCTGCAAATAGCTTGTTGCTTTCCTTTTAAAAAATAAAATAAATAGAGGTCTGTGCTAAAATAACTCAATTCTAGTATTTAAACTCACAATTCAGTGCTTACAGCCTGAAGGACTCAAATACTTATGGGAAGCTGTTGGAAGCAGATACCTATTCAGTTAAATGAGAAGTAAAACTGGTTACCAGAACTTGGATATCAAACCTCTTCAGCTGGAGAAGTATTTAAAAAAAAAAAAAATTGCACTGACCTAGATGCTGAAGTCTTGGTGGTTCTGTGTCAGTGTATCAGGTTATAGCTGTGTCTATAGCTGTAAAGTTAATGATTGAGTGATTGTTTACTTCTGTGAGACAAAGCTAGATGGTTTCCATCAGCAATTATAAATCTGAAGTATCACTATAATAATATTCTTTCTAGAGATGAAAACAAGACTGATCTTAACTGTCATTGTGTAACAGTGCAAGCACAAGCCCAACTTTATTGATAACTGTAATTGCTCTTGTGCAGTATAGCTCCTGACAAGGGTAAGGTAGGAAGCCTGACCAGTTGAATGTTGGGAACTCAGCTGGCCTCATGCCGGGCTCGCTAGAGCGCTCTGTGCCGCTGTCCCTGTGAAGCTCAGTGGAAAGCTTATAACGCTGATGGTGGCACTGGCATTGCGGGGACCAGCGACAGGGATCAAAAAGATGACAGCCGTTCCATAGCTGGAGGATGAGGAGCTGAACCCGGTATGATGTGAATTGCCATCTGTCTCTTTCTCAGCTCAGGCACCACTACTAAAGGTGCAGAAACCACGGCTGTATCACAAGCTGTGCCTTACGCAGGCTGTCAATAAAATGCCTCTTCTGATATTTTCCTGGGTATGCTCAGACTGGATTTCCAGAGCTGTGTATACATTGATACCTGCATCATTTTGGTGTGGTATTTACTACCTTATATAAATATTTGCATCACTGTGTAAAATAGTGTGGTACTTGGATGATATTCCTCTGAAAAAAGTTGGTCTATGTCCAGTTTAATAGACTGAAATGCGTATGCTTCTGAAAGTGGGTGTTTTCTTTGTTTTATTCTCGTCTTCCTGCTTTATGCATAGATCCTAAAGGTTTTGTGTTAATAAGCATTTTTAAAACTAGGCTGGAGGTTCCTGTAATCTTTCGGTTTTGTGTCGGGACACTGAAGAAAGATAGGATGGGGAAGAAAAAACTTTGGGGAAAAGGGATAAAGCTGAAGTGTCATCTCCAAAAATGGTGGTGGAGTCGCCAGGAAGATGGAATAATTCACCTCAGAACTTAATTGTTGGCCAAGTCTTGTGAATGAAAAATAGTGTGGCAAAATTATGCATAACAGCAATATACTACTTTCCTTTTGGGAAAACCTGTCACTTAGTTGGTCAGTTATGTTGTTCAATAAACTTATGCTTTGAAAATAGTGCCAATCTGCCTGCATATTTCTTGTTAAGCTTTGAAGAATGGAGTGTGTGGTTCTGGAAAAAAAACATCCTGCCTTTACAGTCAAATTAGTGCAAGAAGGTTTTAGGAGATGTATCTCGTCAATAATAAAAGACAAGGTGACAAAATGGTGATATTGCTTAAAGCTGCTTTGTGTTTAAAAAACAAACAGAATGCTTATTTCAAACAAGGTTATTTCTCCAGTGATACGTGTATTTTTAAGTAGAGTACATGAAGGTTGTACTAGCTCTATCTCTGCAAGCATTGCTTTTCTACAGGTCAAATCAGTCAAATAATGGTAGTAGAACTTTTTTTTTTTATTAGTTCTCATATTGACACCATAGAACTGTTTTGGTGCTTAAGGACGCAGTATAGTTACAGACAGTATTTCCAGACCACTACCTTCAAAGAGCTGCTGGTGTAAACTCTTACCCTTCACTGAGTACTAGGCTGTAGAGGTTTGTAGAGCCACCTCTCGGCTCTCTGAATGTGTGTGTCCATCCCACAAGCTCAGTACTGTTGACAGAAGTTTTATATTGGACTTTCATCTTCAGTCCCCAAGTACTGAATTAAGGTTGCTTTAAAACCAGTTCATTCAGATGTGAATGAACATCCCAAAGGTTACAAGCAACAGACTTAAACATGTTTTCTTTTTTCCTTAGCTTCTGGCTAGCGTTGTGCTGCTTATGTACCAGATGAAAAGCTGCTTTTTGCTGCATGCTCGTAATGTGTAATTGCTGTACTAGTAGGGGTTTGGCAGCTAGGAAGCCTGGAAGTACACAGAAAAGTGAACCTTACTGTAAAGCTGGCTATTTATTTTCCAAAAAGGGAATTTATTTCTAGTACACCTTCTGCAATTCTGAATAGCTCTGTGTTATGATAGGGCAGAGGAACCTTAAAGTCAATAAAATACTCTTTTGGGGGAGGCATGATGTCTTAAGCCTATATCTGTTGTTGCTTGTTTAGTCACACTACCGTGCTTTTAGAGGATGCAAAAAAAAGTTCATCTGGGTTTTGTCAGATATATTTTTATTTTCTTTCAATTTGCTGTTAAATAACACTGAAACTTAAGTTTTAGGTAAAGATTTAAATCACTCAAATTATTTATCAAAACAAAACATTAGAGCATAAAGGCATCTAGTTCAATACTGCAAAAAAAAATTGCAAATACCATTTTGGTAACTGGTTTTACTTTGCTGTTTAATAAGAATGAAAAATACCATTATATCTTCAGTCCTCCACCCTCCCTCTCTCAGGAGAGTGAAATACCGATGCTGTTTCTCTAAATGGGCAGTTCCTTAACTGTTTGATAGTGTACAAAATGTAACCCTTGCAGAAACTGCTTAATAACAGATCTTTTGCAGTGGCATGTCCGATTTGTATGAAACATTGCAATAATGGGCTTCGTTGATACTGTCAGAGTGAACTTTAAATGAAAGTGACAATAACTAGTCCAGACTTCTTTCATTTTGTTCAGGGTAAAACTATTAGACAGTAAGTGACTTAGTGGTTTTATTGCTTTCAATTAGCAACCCAATTTTATACTTTTTTAATTATCGTTTAATTGGATTGCCCCTTTACTCTCAGAGCCTGGCATCCAAACCAGTTGATTTAGTATTAGGCACAGCTAGGGGGTGAAAATTCCTTCCATAAATCTACCTGCAGAGGATATGTTACTGCCAGCATACAAACTCTTCTCTGGAAGTGGCAAATCTGTTTTAATATCTCCTTTCTAGCCTCTAAATTTGCACCCTCTCATTTGTGCCCGACTCTGAATCCACTATTAGAGTGGTTGTTATAACTGAGGGGGCTGAAGCCTCCAAAATAAAGTTTTAATGTAACATGTAAGCAGATGGGACACGTGAACAGTTCTTAAATTAGATACAAAAAGGTAATGTTGGTATATGTGTAAGTTGCTTAGGAAAGTGTGTAAGTTGTCCCTGTAACTGTTCCAAGAGATTAATTGTCATGTTCTTAGTGGAGGGGGAATTAGCGTTGTAAACTGACCTTTGAGAGTAAACTAGAGGACAAGGCAGGGGTTGGGGATGCTTTTAAAAAGGGACTGGAAGGGAGAAAGGAAAAGAGTCAAGGGTTTAGGGACTGAAGGAGAAGCCGCACATTGAAGCCTTGCTGGGCTGGGAGAAGAGGCCCTTCCTGAGCCTTCAGCTACAGCCCTCTCCCCTCCCCTGGCAGAAAGAGGAGGCGGGAAAGCACCAGCAAAAAACCAAGGAGGAAATAGGAAGGACATGTTGCTCTCCTGTTACTAGTCCTGGACTCAAAACGTGGATAACATCATCCTCTCTGGAGCTGATTGCATGTGTGGGCTTAAAAAAAAGGTCCACCATCTGGTGGCTGGGCTTCTTTTTTTTTTTTTGTTAGCTTCTAGCTCATCTGTAAACTGTTTTGGGAGTGGGGAGGGAGGGCTGTTTATATCGATGTTAAATCAGTTAGTAGAGGAATCTTTTTTAACCTCCTTCTGTAATCCTCAGGGTTAAATGTTTTCAGCTCATACTTCAGTTGCAGTTATTTGTAGCTGACATTCACATTTGCTCTGTAATTCAATTTAGATGATGCTGCTTGGCCCAAATTAGAGCAGACTAGTACAAGGAGCTTGGTGCATGTAGAAACTGATCACTAACTCCATAGTTAAGGTCATCCAAGCAGAGTTGTAAGTATTTCCCCTCAGTTTTAAGGTATAGTTATCTGGCTCGAATTCACTTGTGGAATTGTGGTTTATACTGTCAGATCTTATTTGTCAGATTTCTCAACTACTGAAAATGCTGAGTAACAACCTCATTGTCATCACAAAAATACTGTAATATTCTCATTAATCCATGTGGTTTCAGTTCCAGCTGTTTGTCAGTTATTTATTTATTAGAGTCTATTTTCTGATTAGCTTCCAGCTACACATTCTTCGGAGAGGTGAGATTTTATTCATACATGTATCTACTTATAGGTGAGGAATTTGAAACTGGAGCATGAGCAGGAGAAAAACAAGATCTTGTCAGAAGCATTAGAGACGCTAGCTACTGAACACCATGAACTAGAGCAGTCCCTGGTTAAGGGATCTCCACCTCTTAGCATCATCAGTGAAGAGCAGTTCTATGATGCTGTTTCAGGTAAGTAATGATGTCCAGAATGTGAGTGTGTAGCCAGCACGTGTGTGGTGAATGTGTTGGGGGGGATGAGGGGGTGGGAACGGCCTCACTTTAAGTGAAATCTCTGCCTTTCTAACGTGGCACTAATTTTAGGAGAGTGCTTCATGTGTTTTATGAGCGGGCCTCTAAAAATTTGCCTGAGTTCACCTGTAGAATTGTATTGTTTCACCTTAGCATGACAAAAAGTTACAAAACCACAGGGCAGTCATGAAAGGTCTGATTGCCTGGGTGTCTACGCCCTTTTTTAAAATAGCAAAACTTAAGACTCCTATTTTAGGAGATGTAACTGTATCTGGTAGCCTTCTGACTTGCTTTTTCCATGGTGGTATATAGTTTTTTCATTTGTTTTGTTGTTAAGATCAGTCCATAAAAATCCCTAGTTTTGAGGGATAATGAGGTTAAGAAAGGCTTGTTCTATTTTACTTTTGTATACCTTCAGTGTCACAGGTGGAAGTAAAGGATGAATCAAAATCCTGCGTGCATTTCTGAAATATCTTTTCTTTCCCTGTCTGCCTTCAGCTTAGTATCTTTCATATTTTCATGTGCAGAACATGCAAATAGTGATTTTGGAGAACTCTCAACAGCATAAGATGATTACAACATGCATTTGTATAGAGAGGCTGTACATAGTGCAGCTCAATAATAGCTCTAACTGGGTGATCCTGCAGTGCACAGCTGTCTACAAATATGAAGGATCTGGAAAAGCTTGAGGGTGAGCATAGTCGAACTGTAGCAGATAATTAGGTTGTGATGGTATACTTCATGAGCGAGTATGGGGTTACTTTTTCTGCGAGCTGAACTGTCTGATGCTTCTGACAGATGAGAAAACCAGTGTTCCCAGACTCCTTGATAGGCGTTCTGCAGTGCGCAACTTAAGCAGAGAATAAAAACAGGCAGAGTGGAGTCTATGCTCAAGTATAGCACTAGCACAGGAACACCGCGGATCAACAGCAGACTTTGCTGCTTGGCACAGTAAGAAATTTATCGAGCCTTCAAGGAGAAGAGATTGAGGAACACTAGAAACAGGTTCTTCAACCAGAGCTAAAAGAACAATTCTGCTGAAAGGCCTCAGGCTCTTTTGCTTGTCACAACAAAGCAGAGAATAGTTGTTTATCTGGTGCTACTGGAATGTAGTCTCTCCAGCCAGGCTCGCTTCGCCTATGTGAGAGAATACTCAGCTTTAAAGAGCTGTTAGTCTATACATCCCATAACTAACGCAATCTCTAAATCTTCTTGAACAAAAGTGTCCAAAGCGTCCTCTCTAGCTGGGAGGGATGGTGGTTTTGTCACTTGAAGCTGCAAACAAATCACATCGAGTGGATTTGTATAACTGTGAAACTTGCTGAGCGTGTATATATATATACACACACGCATACATAACTGTACACACATATAAAAACATATATGTCAATTCTCTCTCCTTTGGGTGAAGTTACTTGACATAATTCATCTTGATTGCAATTTAAATAATTTTCCAGGACAGACTCACTTTCTTGACTTTCAACTTCATCAGACTTGTGTTAGATTCTCTTCTCTAGGTTGTTCACATTCAGTGCTTTGCAGTGATTAGGGTCCTCTCTGTCTCTGGAGGCACGTGTTTGGGGGAAGAGCAGTCTGATATTTTTTTGGGGAGGGGTCTAGTGAAAGGGAAATGTCACACATTTTCCTGACAGCTGGATGCATGTTATGACTTTCACTGTAAGCACAAAAGGAATTAGTTTTTTGTGGGTGTGGTTTGGGGTGGGGTTTTTTGCTAATCACTGGGATCCTGGTAATACTTTCTAACCCTCTTGCTTTTCTGCCATGTCTGTGGAATCTCAACTAGAAGGCTTCTTGTCTCTGTATGACAGGAATACAGTGAGAGCAGAGGAGCTGGGGATATACAACACTGGCTCAGTTTGGGAATGTGGGTCTTCTTTCTTTGGGCTAACAAGACAGGGGATATGATCATAAATGTTTTCATAACAGAGAGCAGTGACTAGGCCTAATTGTCAGAAGCTAAAAATTTGTATCTCCAGAAATCTAAACTACTAGGACTTTGTCTTCAAAGCTTTTGCTAAACCTGATTTGCAGTCTGATAGTATTTTATTAAGTTAAATGGTATTGATTTTGGATAAATAGATATTCATGAATTATCTTACTAGGCTGTATAGGAGATTGAGCAAACACCGATGTATTTTAACAGTGATGTGACAAGTTATAATGTCTGTCATTGGAAAAATGCCACTACTTTGAGAGTATTTTTTCTATTAGGATACTATCTTTTTCCTAGTTACAGTTCTCTGAATTTTTAAATCTCCACCATAGGAGTGAGTTTAGAAGTGAGAGTATTGCATAACTAGGCTTGCACTTCGAGCTGAAGAATCGTTAGCTTTGACTTGACAGGTTGAAAGAAGAAGCCACTGCTGCTTTTTGTTTTGTTTTTTAAAAGAATATTGTCTGCGTATTAGACACTTCTGCTTGTTTACTCTCAATGGAAGTATCACTAGCTGTGACAATTCAGAGCAATGCAAGACTTTTCAAACAGGTTTTTGAACAAGAAGTGTATTAGAAAGCATGTTTACAACAGCAGCTACCTGTCCCCATTTACCATGCTCTGATTCACACTGTAGAGCAATCTGATTGCATGAACCAGACTCCTGAATGAAGCTGAATCAGAAGATACAGTCTGGTTGCTATTGGACACTCAGTCCACGGTAGGAGAGTAGAGCTAATCTGAAGAGAACACCACCAGGAATGTATCTAGTTCAAACGTCAAGTCCTCAGCACCATCTGTTTGGCTTGCAAATCTGCTCCATCTGAGCCATGCTACCTGCTAATGTTGGCATAGACTAAATTGGTCACTGATAAGTCTGTGTTGTGTAGTTCTGTTTGTAGAAATTGTGGGTGCAATTACAGAAATATCCTCTTTCTTTTCCAAAACTGGGGTGAGGAAGATGTTTTTAATATGGTAAGATTGCTTACTGAAGTGGTAGTTTATTTGCTGAAGTCTCTCCTCTTTTTATTTTTAAGTGGTATGCTGTTATCAATGCTTTCTGACTGTTGCGGTGACTCATAAATCCCTGCAATGGGAGAGCAGTAGACACTGAACGTGAAAGGAAGAACCTACAGGAAATGGGAGTTACTTGTGTTACCGAAGCATGGTATCCAGTGTTAAGAACGGCAAAGTTAAGGGTATTATTAATCTGAACTCTGACAGCCATAGGGCAGTTAACAGTCTTCCCGGTGTCTCATCATGGGCGTGGTGGAAATGTGTAATTAAACTCGATAGCATGTGGAGTGCCGGAGCTCTCGGTTTCAGGACTGAATGCTTAACGTGTCAAACTCTTCTTCTATGTTTAAAGCGGGGTGGGGCGGAGGCAGGGGGCATTGGGGAAGGGAAGAAGCACTAAACAAGTAGCAAAATTTACTAAGACCGATGGCATCTCCTAGAGAGCTGGAGAACTTACTAGCTTTGGTTAAGTACACAGACCTCAGGAAGCATATGAGAACGGAATACAAATTCAGAGTCCATCCACAATGCCAAAAAATGGCTAAGCAGGTCAAGAATTGAAGGGTGAAGGTACTTGATTTTTGCCTTGCAGATAAGATTCCCTGATTATATGTAAATTACACACCCAATTTGGGAAGAGCTTAGAACTGTCCTGATTTTTCTCTTTAACAGGTTTTATCTGAGAGGTGGGGGTTTTCTGCAAACACAGCTTTTGTGTGTGTTGAGGGGGGTATTGATGGTATTACATAGATGCAATCTTACTATAAAAGCAGTTATTTAGCTACAGGAATATTTAGATTATACTAAAGCTAACCTGTCATAGTACAGCTTGAACTGTTATGTACCACTAATGGGCGCTGTGTTTATAAATAATGCTCCTAAATGGTACAAGAAGTAATAGACTAGTTCTGTCGCTTTTGCTCACTTCCTAGTTTGTCTCCAGTTATCAGCTCACTTAAAAGTAAAAATTGTACGAAAAGCATAGAAACTTACTGCCTTTCCTTCCACATTTAGGGTAGTTTGTCAAGTGGCTTTTTTTTTTGAACGCATACCAAAAATACTCCACAACCTCTGCGAGAGCACTGCTGCCTGTGGACTTCTTGCCTTGAGTATAGTTAAAAGAATAAATTTAAGTATCTCAGAGAGGGACGGGAAACACCTGGTCAGAATTAAAACCCAACCTTGCCAGTGGTTAAACACTACCTTTCTCAGGTGTATTTATTAATCAAATACATTGGCCAAACTTTTCTGTCTGGAACTGAAGACTTACCAGTTGTTGCAATAGGAGATGAACTTCCCTTGAGTTAAGTTTCTGTCATTGCTTCTGCTGTTTCCCCTTGCTCTCCCACTCTTGCAAAATGTAGCTGGTGTTTCTACTGTTAGCCTGACACTTCAGTTTCATGAGCTGGAGTGCTTCCTAGTCAGCCTAGTCTTGTCTCAAAGATCACTTAAAAATTTTGGCTTCTGAACAGGGACTCTTATTCCTTCTCCCCCCTCCTCAGCCCACACCCCCTTAAGTTCAATAGAAAAAAAAAATCTCATTTTCTCCTAGTCATCTGTTTGACAGCTGCTCTGTAGCAACTTGTGAATATAAGTCTTTTTTTGCAGTGACGGGGGAGTATGCAAATCTTAATTCAGAAAAGGGTTAGCTGCAAGTACACAGGGAAAAGCTCAGTTTGAGTTGCCTATTGATCTGTGCTCGCAATATAATACTAGGCTTGTTCACTCTGACACCTAACAAACTCTCACAGCTTGTTAAGCTCATTGTGTCAAAGGAGGTAGCTGAGGTTTAGGGATTGGAGATTGATATCTTTGGCAGGAGCTGTTGTAGACATACTTTCTCAATGAGAGCCGTTTCTCAGAAAAATGGGAGAGATGTCTCTAGAGAGCAATTTCTCACAACAGTGTCTTGTTTCATTCTTCTACTGCTCTTCATTGTCTAGCATGCTCTTGTTGTATTAAGACACGTGCCCTGGAGGAGGCTGGCTGGTCAGTGTCTACAGCTCTTGGAGAGGTTTGCAGGTGCTGAGCTCAGTCCAGCATAATTGTCTCTCGGCACTGTAAGACCAGCATTAGGAGAACTGATTATGGGTAGTGTTGAAAAATCCTTGTTATACTGAGAAGCGTATCAGAGAGTGGTCAGCAGTTCTGGTGAAGCTTGCCTGTTCTTCCCTTCCCGCCTCTGGAGTCCTAGGTCTGTTGCAGAAACTCAAATTGAGGGAATTATGTGTTGTGAGTCTTGTCTGAAAACAAGACAGTCCAGGATGGTACAGAAGAAGAAAGGAGCCTTACAGGAGGCAGCCTCTTTGCTTTATGTTACAGGGTTTGCTTCATGCCTTTTTTGTCATGATAGCTGCTGGCACAGTTGAGCAGCTCTTTCAATAGAGAGGTGGAATACTTATCTTGAAGGGATTTATAGCTCGTCATGTGGTCAGGATGCTGAGGCCCAAGTTGCGTTACACTGCTAGAGTGTGTCTTCCTCTGTGATATTTGCATACACAACAGTGTTTTCCTGACTACCTGGGCTTATGATCTCTGGAGAAATCTGTATTTTATGTATTGCACTTGTCCACAAGTAAAAATGCTTCTACTTATCCTACTGGTTATATATAGTACCCACCAAACTAATACTTTGATATGTTATATGATAATTTGGCACAGAACTAGACTGACAAATTTGGGGAAACTTGTGAGAAGATTCTCTGGAGTGCCAGTCCACTTTTTTAACATATCCTCAGCACCAGCTGGCAGTTCTCTTCATTCCCTAGCAACTGGCTTAATTTCAGTACTGTCTTGATGAGGATAGGGATGGATGCTTTTAATGAAAGCAAAGATCTCCTTTATGCTTCTAGATCTCACTGTCTCTCTAGAGAAGATGGAGACATTGTGGCACAGCCTATTCACTCATCAGGATTTTGTCCTGTTCTTGACCCTTCTGTAATCTGGAGGTAGTAGAAGGTCCTCTTGTCACTGTCCCCTTCACCAAAGCAACATATAATTTACATGTTCTGGAGAAGCTACTGGCATCATTTTTTAAGAGAAAACAAGAAAGCACCTGGCAATGGACAGCTGTGACTGAGATATTCTGATGGACTACTACTTCAGCAGGTTTTGATTACTAGTTTTGAATTAGAATCAGTGTGTGAGAGAATGACTAATCTTGCAATTTTTTCTCTGGGTATTTGCAGCCAAGATCAGTAGCATATGCTGAAGGAAGTACCTAGCAGGAAAAAGCAGGAATGGTGTGTACTACAGTTTGGGTTCGCTTTTTTCGGAAGCGGTGAGGCTTGCATTAAGCTGTTTACCATTCAGTGTTGTACCTGGTTTCTGTTAAATGATTTCCCAA
Source organism: Pygoscelis adeliae (assembly GCF_000699105.1). Lineage (NCBI taxonomy): Eukaryota > Metazoa > Chordata > Aves > Sphenisciformes > Spheniscidae > Pygoscelis > Pygoscelis adeliae. The sequence continues at coordinate 8,002,456 of NW_008825498.1, forward strand.
ATGGGATAGAAATTGGTGCATCTTTACTTGTCTTGAGCTGTTCCCTTGCTTCTTGGAACTTGCAGCTGGATAATCTTTTGACAATCTTGTCAAGTTTGAAAGAAAAACACGAAACAAAAATACAGCCTTTTGCCAGGAAATTTTTACTTTGTGATTTGGGGCAAGACTGTCTCTTCTCCAGAGTTGGTCAAGCATTACCTGACCAAAACGCTGGTTGGAAATAAGGTGGTGTCGTTGATGTTGTTTTTAGTTTTAGGTGTGATGTGGATTGTACTATTAACCTACCTTCCAGAGTACAAAGTTTATCTTATTGTTTGGTGAGCTTATCATTTAGACTTTGATGGGACTTACATGGCTAATGTAATCCACTGCATACGATACCTCCTTCTATTCTTTGACACTTGTTCAGTAAGTTGGGAAGTTACGGTTCCTGAACAGCACCGAGTGTCTAAGAATTTAGACCAAACTGGAATCTTGTATAGGAGGAGTCAATACTTGACTGTTGAGGTAACTGGTATTTAGTTAAGTAAGATACTGGCATGTACATGATACTGGCGCTTGTCCTAAGCAAGTTGTAGTAGCTTCAATTTAATAAAAATGTCAGATTTTGGCTCTGTTTGATAGAGAATTTTGTAATCTACTGTGTTCGTGCTTATCTCGCAATCTCTTTAGTCTATATCTAGATACAGAGCTGCAGCGGTCTGTGGCAGTACTAGTTACTTACCAAATGGATCCTGTCATCAGGACACAGTAGCCTACTTAAGTTTCAGTTTTGTACAAAGAGGGAAGGTCTGTTAGTGACTGAAGTCTAGCACAGGCTGTAGATTCATTGACATGCACCTGCTCTTTTGCAGATTCAGAATCTGAAAAATCATTAAGTGGGTTTGAAACAACAACAGCCTACTCGTTAGAGGACAGCATGGATTCAAAAGATACGATAACTTCAAGCATGCCTGAAGAAAAGGTTTGTGGCAGTGGGGAGTCGCTGTCTAACGGAATCAAAAAACACAGGTAGGATGTTGCCTGTTCTTAAGGTATTATAATAAGCATTAATGGTGAGTAGAAGACCACGGGAATCTCTGAAAAGCTGTGAAAACTTTTAAAACTTTTGTTAGGGATGATTGACAAGTAGTTGATTGTGCTATGATTTTATAAAGAATATTTTTCCAAGGCTAGTATGCTCATTTGCATCTTGCTTTTTGGTGATCAAATCCGAGTAAGTAAAAATAAAATACAATGTGCTATGTAAAAATGGACACACTTGGGTTTTTTTAATAGATCTTATTGAAATTATGTGGATTTTAATTCCTTCATGTATCTTTAATGACCTATGACTCCTATTGCCTCTTTAATTTCCAGTCATTTGATCCTTCTATTGGTATCAGGAATGAATGAAAAATATTGCTAGCCTGGCATCAGAAACTCAAATGTGAACAAAGGGAGTATTATTCTAAAAGTCTCATCTATGTTTTATGTGCTTATTTTGTGTTGTCAAATGATCCATTTTTGTTTGTTTCCTTGCTGATAAAGGAGGACAATAGGTCTGGAGTTAATGAGATGTAATAGACACCACTATTCTCGAGTTTCAGTGAAGGGGCAATGTAATGTTTGTGCCACAGATCAAGCCAGACTTCAGTGTGTTTCAAAAAGACTACTTTGGAAGTGTTTTGAATGTGCAGAATGATGACGGGGACGCCAGATTTCTGTAAAAACAGGAAATTCGTATTTAATTTTAGAGAAGCAAGCAAGATATGCTTTAATTACTTGGTAGTATCTTAAATAGTTAAATTGCAGTGACTGTTGGAGTATGTGGTAATGTCAGAGATCTGATGTTTCAAGGTTCAACCTCTGCGTGTATATCCCTCCCATACTAGGCAAAGAGTAAGGCAAATGAGGGCTTGGGTGGAGTAACGGGGTGGTTTGGGAAGGTATCATAAAGCAGCTGACTAAGCATGTTGCTCTGTGCTCTTGTGCTGTTAGCAAGGGTGGTATTTATGGCCTTGGCTAAGAGCCTTTCCTAATTGGAGCAGGAAGTTCAGGGGTGGGGGGGAAGCACTAGGTGAGGGTGGACATCTGGCTTGCATTCATTGCCTTGGAAACAATGAGGAGGAAGGAGGCAATTCATTACCTACATGAAAATGATGATGCATGTAGACATGCGTTGTCTTGAAGAGTTTTAACAGGAATTGATCTTCTGTTTACTATAGAAAAGAAATAACTTGGCAAGTTTCTGTAACGCTGCAGTATGTTGTCAGAACTGTAGGGAGCAAGTGACTGGAGGAGCATTTAAGATCTGCTAGTCTTATAAGGGGGAATGAAGAGTAATAAACAAGTACCTCTGCGTAAGTTGTTTCTCTGAGTTGCATGTCTCTTAGTAGTAAAGAGAGTATAGGATGTTGGAGTAAAATGAGTGCATAAATTGGCTGGCTAATAATTTACTGCTAAAGAAAAGTGGACACATCTGTTTTGCATATAGATGAGAATGTGTGGTCATATTTTATGTGACTAAATGGCTACAGCTCAACCTAGAGTGTGCTCTATAATGTCAAGCTTTTTTACCTGGCACCTTGGTGACACATTGGGATTTGTCCACAAATATATTGATGCGAACAGTTTCTCCCCAGAGCTCAGCCAATCTAAATCTTACCTCTAAGAGAACCTTCTCAGGGGATGGGAGTTGTGTGGTGTTTCTAGCCTTGTTTCTGAGGCTCTTGGTGGCAGCAATGTTTGGCCTGGTACGGGATCTGTTTGCCATGTCTGATTGCAGTTCTGACTTCAGAACTGTTACCTACATGGAGCTGCTGGCTCCAGTTTGTGCCTCTTTTGGTTTTGGGGCTCGTTAGAGGGCATGTGGTCAAATATGCATCGTCTGTGATGCCACCTGTGTACTTTCCAGAGCAGAAACCTTAACTTCTTGATGCTGTGCAAAGCGAGGGGGGCAGAACGTTTTGACAGCACTTAATTCCATCCTTACACCCTTGGGTTTGCTATAACTTTTTTGTTTAACTTCCATTTGTGTTAACCACATGGAAACAAGTCACTTAGAATAGACCGGATTATTTTCTTTTGCATAAAATCTTGATACCTTCCTGTAGTTCCTCAGATGAATAGAGGATCTGCGGCTGCATTTGGGTTGAGAGTACCTAACACTGTTTAGCAGTCAGTATAAATAAGACTATTTCTTACTTACATCTAGAAACCTGAGTTCTAATCTGCCTCCCTTATTTGAGTGGTGAGTGTTTTGCACAGGGAGGTGGAGGTTGGTTTTTGATGGGGGGCGGTGGTTTTGGAGATGTAGGAATAAATCTGTTAGTTCCAAGGAATTAAAAGTGTTGAGATGTACGTATATAGATAGGTGAAGCCAGTGCCACTTAATAATCTTCTGTCTTGTTCTGATTTTTTAAATGTAGTTTGCATCCTACTGATTGCTTATAGAGTGTTTGAAAGAATGTGGGTGATGTGACTTCTTGTAGTTTAGGTTGATTTGAGAGTGGACACCAACCCTTGCACAAAAATGTTCTGTAATACCTGCCAACATTTAACATCCATTTTATCGCTGCTGTTTCCCTCTTATTGCTGAGTTTTTGTAGTCAGCTTTCCCTTTGGTGCCCGCATTGGGGGCCTTTCAGAATGCAAACATGTTTGTGTTTGGCTTTTTGGGAGCCAGGAGGTTATTTGATCAAGTTTACATGAAGAGCAAGCTAAACGTGCCTTTTTCACACAATATATCTTCTTCCCCACAAGATTCCTGTAGTAGCTGATCTACTATAGATAATGCTTCCAACAAGTGTTTTTGTTTAAGTGAATGATCTTAAATGCATCTTATCTGTTCTACTGCACAGAAATTCCAGCAGATGTTTTTGTCACTTAAAGCTAAAATTAACTTCCTGAGTTGTTTCTAAAATCGACATCTGGAAGGAAATTTTTTGCATTCACAAACTTTTCCCGTAATCACAGGGAGTGTGTCAAGGTTAGTAGGCCTCACGTCTTGGCTGCCTGTCATTTTTCCACATGTCCTTACTTGTCCCTGGGATCTTTCTTGGTGGCTTAAAACTGCTTTGTTTCTTCAGTATGTGTGTGTTATATGGAGAAAAGAACTGACTCCCATATCAGGTTTGGCTGATGTATGTAAGAAATACGGATGAATGGCTGAAACTGAATGTCAACTTTCAAGTAGTTAAACAAATTTAATGGATGGACAGGTTAACTTTAATGAAAATGTAGGTTTTGCTATGTAAGGAAAGCAATCCCTGTGTATACTTCAGCAAACTAGAATGTGTTTTACATGCGGAAGGGCTTACTTAAACACAAATGCCCGCTCTGCTAACTGCCTTCATTGAAGAATGCACAGAAAAGTGAACACTATAAACAAAGATAAGACTGAATACTTGGTGGACACTGTCCTCTCCTGGAGATTTGTATCAAAGCACCCACAGAAGTATTTTATACTTAATAATATTCAAGATTATCTGTTTCACGAAATATTTTTGTATCAGTAGAAAATCAGAATAGGGAGTGAGTGATATCATGTTGGTCAATTAAAATAAATCCTCCTACCCACTGATCCCCTGCGTGGGAACTGAGTAAAATCAGTTAGGCTGTTTGCTACTTGCTAACAAAACATAGTTTGGTACCATAAGGAGTTCAGGCGTATGACTAGGTTTTTGATTGGATGGGGCTTGTTGTATTTTAAGGAGCATTTTTTGGTTTTGTTCTTTCTGAAAACTGAAACATCAACCCTGGTAAAGGTGTTTCAGTAACAGATAACTGTGAGGTGACACAGCTGGTAGGGCTACTGAAACTGACAACTTAACCTGAATAGATATTTTATTTTATTTTTTCTCTTGGCAATGTTTCTGTTTATCAGAAAAGTGGGGTGGAGGAGGCAGCTACAGCCTGTCCACACTCTCTAAAAAGATATCGCTTTAGCTACTTTGAGGGGAGACAAGATCTTCTTGGTTAGGAGGGCAACATGATCATTTAGACAGAGTTAAGGAAACTTTGAAACTCAAATAGTTTATGCAGTTTGAGTGAGCTGTAGATACTTCTTATCTATTGAGGATTTTTCTCATTGGTAATAGGTTCATGATCCAAATACGAATTTTAGTGTTGCTGTGGACAAAGGGCTTTGACCTATATTTATGCTTTTCTATAGGTAAATTGGAGTAATAATTGAGCTGGTCAGCAGCAGTAAGAAAACTGAACAAAATCTGTACCTGATTTCTTGTAAACCTGAGAAATACAGGCTGTATTACACAGACTAAATGGTCTTGAAAACATGTTTAAGACTTGCTTCAGGATACGTCAGCACCCTGTAGAATAGGCTGCTATGTTTTCTGTTCTTTAATGATGCTGCTTTTTCTGTTGTTCCTGAGGGCTGATTTTAATACAGGCAATAAATGTCATGGCCCTTCATTGTCAGTATACAGGTGACTAGCAAAAAAAACCCCCCACTGTTTAACCCTCAAATCTGTTCAGATGTAGTGGACGTACCTATGTACCTACTCGGAAAGAACTTACTTTTTCTCACAAAGACTCAACTAAATATCTTAACGGTGCCATTGTGAAAACACTGTTCTGATAACTGACGTAGAAATTCTCTTCCACTGTTCTTACGCAAAATGAAGGGAATGGTTCTAGTTCTGCTTTTGGAGAAATTGAGGTTTCTATGCAGGTAAAACAAGTAGCACTGTTGTTCCCCCTTGGTTTTTAATTTAAAAATTGGAAAACTGTTACTTTCAAAAAAGAGTATTTGGGTTTCTTAGTCATGGTTAGTAATGGAAAACTTTTCTTACTTCCACTTTCTTCCCTGTTCCTTTCTGCAGAACAAGCTTGCCATCTCCGATGTTTTCTAGAAATGACTTCAGCATCTGGAGTATCTTAAGAAAATGCATTGGAATGGTAGGTAATCAGAAAGCTATGATAAAAGATGTGAAGTGATTGTTTCATTTGAGGCCCAAATATAAACTTGTTGGGGAGAGGGATTTTTTTTTTTAAATTTGCTGCTTATGCTTTATTTGCTTTCACAAATCGAGAAAGTAAGACTTGGTCAGAGCAATATTCCTTCAGTAAAAGCATTTTCTCTTTATTTTAACCCTTAAAGTATTTCGTGGTAGCAAAAATTTTTTACTCCGACTGTGAAAAAGCAAAACAAAACCAAAAAACCAAACTACTTTAATTTTGCTCTTCTCCCTTCCCCTTAGTATCTCAGTCTTCCCCCCATGGTGTTACTAGCCAGATCAGAGGTTAGCTGGTTGGCACATAATCTGCTTCCAGCTACGGGTGAATTGAGAAGAGTCCTTCTCTCCATTAGATCCTGCAATAGGCTGAAAGTACTTACTGCTGATAAAGCTCTGTCAGCCTGCAACAGTAGCCTACAGAAGGGAATGTGTGCTTACCCGGGGCTTGTATCAGGGATGTCACCGAGAGACAGGGCCTCGTACAGTCCACTGACTGTTACCTGCTGCTGTTGTTTCATGTGGGCACCAGCCAGGCATACAGCCAGGAGCAGTCTGAGGAGTATCAGGAAGGATTACAGAGCCCTGGGAGCAGCGGTAACGGAGTCTGGAGGTAGTTTTTTTTTCATCAGTCCTCCAGGTCAAAGGGAAGGAGTTTGAATCAACTTGTTGATTCACCAGTCGAATCTGGTGAATCAAAAAATGGTTACAGCACTGGTGCCACAGCCAGGGGTTCGGCTACTTAGACCATGGGACTTGCTTTGAGGAAACTGGTCTACTGGGGGCTGACGGGGTCCATCTGTCAGAGAAGGGGAAGAACATCTTTGGTCATAGGCTTGCCAAGCTGGCGAAGAGGGCTTTAAAGTTCCTGGGTGAGGAGAACCTCAATCCATCCCACTCCTACCAGTTTGATGCCAGTGGCAGCAATAGATGCCCAGAGCCTGGAGAAGGAACACAGGTCAGCAGGAGAGTGCCT
>NW_008825498.1:8011607-8035175 GCF_000699105.1 Pygoscelis adeliae
GGGTACTGGTGGACAAAAAGCTGGACATGAGCCAGCAATGTGCGCTCGCAGCCCAGAAGGCCAATCGTATCCTGGGCCGCATCAAAAGAAGTGTGGCCAGCAGGTCGAGGGAGGTGATTCTGCGCCTCTACTCCGTTCTCATGAGACCCCACCTGGAGTACTGCGTTCAGCTCTGGGGCCCCCAACATAAGAAGGACATGGAACTGTTGGAGTGAGTCCAGAGGAGGGCCACGAAGATGATCAGAGGGCTGGAGCACCTCTCCTGTGAAGACAGGCTGAGAGAGTTGGGGGTGTTCAGCCTGGAGAAGAGCAGGCTCCGGGGAGACCTTATAGCAGCCTTCCAGTACCTGAAGGGGGCCTACAAGAAGGCTGGAGAGGGACTTTTTACAAGGGCATGTGGTGATAGGACAAGGGGTAATGGCTTTAAACTGAAAGAGGGTAGATTTAGATTAGATATAAGGAAAAGATTCTTCACTATGAGGGTGGTGAGGCACTGGAACAGGTTGCCCAGAGAAGTTGTAGATGCCCCCTCCCTGGAAGTGTTCAAGGTCAGCCTGGTCTAGTGGAAGGTATCCTTGCACATGGCAGGGGGGTTGGAACTAGATGATCTTTAAGGTCCCTTCCAACCCAAACCATTTTATGATTTAGTCACTGTTGTTTTCTCCTCCTCCCCTTGCTGTAGTTAGAAACAGCACCAAGCAATGAGATGTGGAAATGCTGGGGAATGCCTGTATCAGCAACTTCAGGTCTCCTGAGTTGCTGTGAAGCATCTGAGGCTTCTCACAGTGGCTTTAGCAGAAAAGTGTTACAACCTTAAAATGCAAAGAGCAGATTGAAAGCCTGTCTTGCATAAGGTGTGTGCAGGAAAACAATCCATAAAGGTCCTAATTCTGCTTTGCAGAAATTGCTGCACAGCTGTTGCACTTTGGGGGGACACACACAGAACTTGGAGTGGATTGTACTGTAAGTGTCTGCCAAAGCTGTTAGTGCCAGTTGCTGCTATTATGGTTAAGAACCGTGCTGTTTACTGTGCACATTGCCAGTGGTCATACTATATGCTTTTAATTTGCTACTGCAGGCAGTTTAAAACATTGCTATGTTACACGTTCAGAGGGCATGCTTTTTAAAAATGAGAAAGAGAATAAAGAGCATCAAAGCTGTAGGACTTCTTTTAAATTTTTATTCCTGTTACAAAAATTCCTTTTTTCTTCAGAATACAGAATCCCTGTTTTTACTCGCCATGTTTCCCTGTCCTTTCTCATCTTCCTCCCCCAGCTGCCCACCTGCCTCCAAAAAAAGATAATATGTTTAAGTAATTAGATGGCCTATATCTATTTTAAGAGTAATAAATAACTTACGTCTTTAAAAGGGTCCTTAATACTTCGTTCCATTGTTTCATCTCACCTTCTTAATGCATTTCTTGGTAGGAAGTTTGTTTGATATTTGGTTTTCTTTTTGTTTTAAAAGTAGCCTTAATGTCAACACAGATGGGCTTATCAAGCTCATAAGGGATGTACAGGGTTTTTTCCTTTCAGCATTAGTGGAGCCAGGTCAAGCACATTGCATTAGCACTGAGACCATAATTTATTTTTGTAATAAGCCAATTACACTTGGGTTACTGCAGGTCAGTGTATCTAATCATTTGGTTTTTAACACAAACTTCATTTGCGCATCAGGAGTTGTCGAAGATCACAATGCCGGTTATATTCAATGAGCCACTGAGCTTTCTACAGCGACTTACAGAGTATATGGAGCACACATACCTCATCCACAAAGCCAGCTCACTTTCCAGCACAACTGAGCGAATGCAGGTACTTTGGATGTGGTAATTTGTGCTAGCCCTTGATGAATGCGTTGGGATTTTTTTCTTCATAGATAGTCTCATTATAGGAGGAACTCCTGTAATTTGCTGCGTGTCAGATTCTCTCATTCATTAACCAGTTTTGCTTATCTAGGAAAATGTTTTGCTTTTCCTAAGGCTTGCTTTTTTAGTCTTCTGAGGAAAGCTTTATTCCCCTGCCTTGCGAACAGAGCTTTGCTAAGCTATTTCAGAAGAGTCATTCTGTAATACCATGACTGCTGTTGATACTTGATAAAGACTAAAATCAGGAGATTAACTGTGTACTCTTACTCTTTTGAATAGTGTGTTGCTGCATTTGCTGTGTCTGCTGTAGCCTCGCAGTGGGAACGTACAGGGAAGCCGTTCAACCCGTTGCTTGGGGAGACGTATGAACTGATCAGGTAATGAACAGAAGATGCACTGAAGAGTGGAGAGTGGTATTCTGTGTAACTGATGCTTCATTAGACTTGTCAGGTGGCTTGCAGATTGCTCTCTGGCTTGTAGGATTCCACCTATTCTCCTAGCAGCTGCTGGAGGTGCTTGCAATGCGTGTTGGTGTTCAGCAATGCACCTTCCAGTGAAGGGAAACTACTTAACTTCTCAACTCCGAGCAGGCAAAGGAAATTTGCCAGGTTTAAAAGCAAGTTTTATTTACAAAAATGACTATTTTTTCTGAAACCTTCTGAATGAAAAGATGCATGGTACATAAGGGAGGTGTTAGAACTGTAATATTCATTATATGAGTGTTCAGAATACAAATAGGCAATGTTAGTCTATTAGTGTGCAGCTGCACTTAGGGCACTTTTTTCTCTCAGGTGAGGTTTTGGCCCATGTTTATATGAAAGTTTAAGAAAGAGGTCACTATCAAAAGTAAACATATTGGCTGATCAGATTTAGTAGTTTTTGTTACCTTTTTACATTATGGGCTCAGTTATTTAGAATGAGGATTTTGTGTGTATTAGTTGATCTGTCTCTTTGTTTTATCCTAGGGTTTTAACTAACTCTTGCACTGAGTACAGCAACTATGCATGGGTCCAACTATCTGTTTCACCCTGGGGAAAAGAACTGCAGCTTCACTACACTTGATACATAGATACATGCTTTTGTTTGTCTTTATTTTGCAGAGATGATCTTGGATTTAGACTTCTCTCAGAGCAAGTTAGCCATCATCCACCAATCAGTGCTTTCTATGCTGAAGGTTTAAATAATGATTTTGTGTTTCATGGATCAATTTATCCTAAACTCAAATTCTGGGGCAAGAGCGTGGAAGCGGAACCAAAAGGCACAATGACTTTGGAGCTTCTTGAGTAAGTTGATAAGTAATAATTGCATAGGCACAGTGGCCACATCCATGATGATTAGTGTGCATTAGTCTCATGGCTTAGGAACGGACATGTCTAACACCCACATCCTAATGTTTGATGGCAGATCACTTTGTGGGGAGGAGGGGATGAGAAGGTGAAAAGAACTGCCATCATTTCTCCTAATACACAGCGTACTAATAGTAGCAGTAGTTGGGGCTTGTGTCTGTATGTTCTGCAGATGCCTGGACGTCAGTCCTACGAAGACTAGCATGCTTGAGTCCTGTTGGCTTTCCTCATGTCATTCAGTGCTAGCAGTGACTGCACTGAAGTGGCTGTTTTAAGGAATTCATAAAATCAGTACCAATAGGTTAATAAACTTCTTAATTGCCATGTCCATTTCAAGACTTGGTGCGATTTATAGATGATGGCTCATTGCAGGAGTGACATCCAATACAAAGATAGAGTATCTTAATTTTTATTCCCCTCCCTTAGACACAATGAAGCCTACACGTGGACAAATCCTACGTGCTGCGTGCATAACATTATTGTGGGCAAACTTTGGATCGAGCAGTACGGAAACGTGGAAATAACTAACCATAAGTAAGTTGAGAGTGTGAGTGCTTTCACTTGCTGCAGGTTTGAAGAGGAAAAGCATTTGGAAGTAATTAATGCCCTCTTGTTCTGCCTTTAGAACTGGTGAGAAATGTGTACTAAGCTTCAAGCCCTGTGGCCTCTTTGGGAAGGAGTTGCACAAAGTTGAAGGCTACATTCAGGACAAAAGGTAACAGGAAGCAAATGGCTGTCCTCTGTTTCTGATGGGAGCTGTAGAACTGAATGCCTTTAACATAGTCTGTCAAGGGCATGAACCTGCAACAGCAAGGTTATGAATTGTGCAACACCAAGAATGGAGTTTTAAGAGTTGCTCTCAAAAGTTCTTCTTTCAAATATTTTTTGTCTGAAACGATGAAATAAATCTCTTTAAGCTCCTTTGTAAACTTAGTCTTTTTTTGACAGCAAAAAGAAACTTTGTGCCTTGTATGGGAAGTGGACTGAGTGTTTGTACAGTGTTGACCCAGCTACATTCGAAGCTTACAAAAAAAATGACAAGAAAAATGCAGAAGAGAAGAAAAGCGGTAAACAGGTATTATTCATGTAGAGAGGTGGCATCTCAAAAGCATAAGATAGCTAAATATTTTAGTATCATTTAAGAGCATTAAGATTTCTTTTCACTTATTTTCTCTTTCCTAGTAGGATACAAAACAGATTGGATGAGTACCAGCATTAAGGGATAAAATGCTTTCTCTCTCAAGGATTTGTATCCAAAACTTGGAGTGATCTAAATAGTGGCTGGTTCATTACCTGCCTCTTCCTCCCAAGTCAGGAAATAGCATATCCATTAGTTGGACCATGGTTTTGATCGTATATGATAACATTTATATTCTAATAGGAGGATTTGGACTCCTAGAGGCAGGATAGTCTCGTTTCTCATCTTGATAGAAGATCATATTTTCCAGCTTTTTCAAGGAATTTATTGCTTTCTATTAAATTTTCACAACCATAGAAATGCGCTTTTTTTTTCCCCCTCCACAATTGCATTTTTTTTTTTTCTTCTGGAAAAAAACCTCATTCTTAATTCTTCCAGATTTCTGGTCAACAGTATGCTTTTTGTTTAAGGTGAATGGTGATGGTGACAACATACTGCTTGATGAAGAACAACCACTCACGTAGTAGCTTAAAACAGGGATTGTTCCCCTTTGGTGACTGAAGCCAGGTTTTTTGTTGGTTTGGGTGTTGGTAGTTTTTATACTTAAGAAAAAAGAGACGGAGAACTCTGAAAGCAGTTGTTCTGTGCAGGTTCAGATTGTTGCTGTATCTGAGATTGCTCCAGTGCTTGTCGTCAGGGGAGTGCTAAAGCACTGGAGATTACTGCTTCTCTTCGAGTCTGACCCTGTGAGCTCTAGGGAGAAGGAACAAAGAAAAACATACCCTGTGTCTTTGTTCAGCTACCACTTTGCATTTTCCAACAATGCTTAAGATGATCCTTGCTTTTCACTTCAAAATGAAGCATCCTCTTGCATAAAGCTCAAGCTGCAATGTTGCTCTGACTCTAGAAAAACACACTTTTTCTACTCATTTAACAGAACTATTTCTGTGTAGAAAACTGAGAGCTTCGTAATGCACACTATGAATCAGGTAGTCTTTGTTGAATATGTGTTCCCACTGCGCCCTTGTGTTTCAGGAGTTGATACTGTTTATGGGTTTTGAGCATCTAGGTGAGCCAAGTCTCATGTATAATGTCTGGATGTGGTTTGTCCCTTCATGGTAGTGAAGGATTCATTCAGGCATGAAAGTACATGGCCTTTCAAACTTCTAATTAGAATTTTCAGATTTATTTAGTTGTTTTCCAGCTATTCCTTTGTGCTGCGTTGCTACTAATGAAGAATCGCTTCTGTCTCCCTTTAGGGGACCTGCTTGGACGCGAGCCCTTTTGCAAATTGCCCCAGATTTTTCTCCGAATCCCTTTGATTTTTATAGGGATAAAACTTAAGGAAAAATAATTTTGCAGGGAGCTAGACAAGCCTTCATGTATGCAAAGGTGGTATTTTACCAACCCCCTAGACCTGGGGTTAGACCAGGATGATTCTGCTCTGAATGAACTAGAGCTTTTTTTTAATCAAGATGAAGCGTTTTGTGCAGAATTTTCAGTGCAAATATATGGAAGAGCATAATGTAAGGCAACAGCAACTGCCCTCACACGTGCCTCGTTTACAGACGCCAGAGGTCTTGCTTTGGCAAAGTCTGTTACTACCCTCCTAGCAATATACTGAGAGGTTGAGTAGTGCCGAGCATGAAATGTGGATCATTCTTATGGCATTTTTAAGATTATGTATCCAACAAGGCACAAATTGCAGCGTGTACTGTGTAGCCTTTCTATAAAAATTGGTTTGGAGTTTGACAGTCTGGCATTGAAGTGTCTTTGTTTTGATATAAGGATATCTTTCTGATCTGTTCTGCTTCACATTCCCGATTTCTGAAAGATTGATCAGTGTCCCTCAAAGGACAGAATGGCAGGTTGCCAGCACAGTTCAGATGTAGTCAACTAAAAGCCCTGTTTAGCTTCCTGATAGCTGAGGGACTGAACCTGGTCTGCATGTTGGTTACTTTGCAATACAGGTTACTTTGCAACCTGTTTGTTATTAAAAGCACTGTACCCAAGTGCTCCACAGTAAAACAGAACCCTTAATACTTACTAATTTCCTTGGAGGCATGAATCATCTCAGAGGACAACTGCGTCCAGTTTGGGTACTGGATTTTTTTTTGGACTAAAATGTCAGTCTGTATTATCTGATGCAACCATCAGAGAGCAAAGCTTATTAGCAGCAGGATTAAAGCTGTTGGCATGTAGCCAAAGTATTTAAAGCATTAGTTGCCTTTAAGTTCAGCTTTACTCTCCAGTGGTCTCTGAAACATGCTGCTGTTTTTAGCTGCGATAGTGACACCAAGTTTTCTTGGGAGAGCCGTATTCATTGTCTAGCTGACTATAGTTCAGTATTGTAACGTACGCTTGCGTGGCGGAATTAATGTCAGCAGCATTGGACCCCAGCTGCTTTAAAGCTGTCCGTAAAAAGGGTGATGGTTTAGAACTAGTTCAGGTCACATCTACGCTGTGACCACCAGTTATTCTCTACTGCCCTAGTAACGCTGGGTGGTTTCTCCCTTTCTGGGAAAACCATTTCACAGTGCTGTGGCTGCGGCTGCCTCAGGCCGTACGTGTCAGCCTTCATAGGATACCCTTCCCAGAAGAAGTAGCTAATCTAGGATATTCATGTAACGTTTGCAGTCTGCCATTTCAGTAGTGTGGTGGTCAATGGAAAGGAAGGTTCCTCTGAGCAAAGAGCAGCAGCGTAGGGCTTTCTGTTGCGCGCAAACTGAAGACAGCATTTGCATTATGTGCTGTCATTTCTTTGATGTGGAAGGGTGAGGAATGTGACTTCTGTTCTTCAACTCCAATGAAGCAGTAATGGAGTTAAATATGAGGCACGGAAATGCTTGTGTTTGAGGAAACGGGACATCTCTGTGGTGGAAAAATTGACATTTCTTAACGCTTCAACATCCAGATTATATCTACGAAGATGTTGATGCAAGAAACTATTGGGAGTATGTATGCTAATCTTGTTGTCCTTCTTGACAAGCATCTAGAAAAGTTTCTTCGTTGCTGAAATTATTTACTTTTGGTCAAGAAAATAATTTTATGTAAGCTCCAGTGTTGGAATGAATGGGTGTAAATGGTTTATGACTCCAAACAACTCCTTGTCTTTTCTTTGTGTGCTGCCTTTAGGTGGGCAATACTGAGGAACCAGATGAGATGCCGCTGCCAGATTCTGAGAGTGTGTATGTTATTCCTGGAAGTATTTTGCTATGGAAGATAACTCCAAGACCTCCAAATTCAGCACAGGTCAGCTATGCTTCTGCTTATTGGAAGTGGGTGGTATCCCGTTATTCTGTATGTTCAACACAAAGCAAATCCATTTGTTGTCTCTTTCATTAGCAAGTCTGGATTTGCCTGTTCATTGCAACAAACTTTTCCACTACAATTGTAACTTTATAATGTGGGGTTGGAGGGATAACTGCCACAGGCATGACTGTAGAGTTACGGGAATTTCTCTGGAAAATGGGATGCTTCATGTAGCTAGTGGTATGGGGGCTTTCCCCACCCTGCTCCCCCCACGGAGGCACCTACCTGTGAGAAATCTCTTCTGAAGGGCGTTATTAGAGGACAGACGCATCCTAGGAGACTCTTGCAAAGCCCGCGTAGCATGTGTTAGTTTGTGAAGGGCTATGGAGCCGGAGAGCCAGTGGGCGGAATACAAGGGTATGTGTGCAACTGGAATGACAAAGAATTGCAACAAGAAAAGGTGCCCTCAGTGGGTTAATCAAGGGGGAAATCTCTCTGCAGAGAGAGGGAAAATACCAGTAGGACTGGAAAAAGAAGATAAAGAAATAGTGCACTGAGTAATTGGATGCTGGCCTGCTTAAACAGAAACACCAAGGATCACCTACGGTCTGCCTGACAGTGCAGTTTTGCTGGTATCTTGAGTATTCCTATCTTGAGCGATTAAATAATAAAAAAGCACTTGGATGTTTGTTTTTAGACAACGGCTTTCTTGTATTAAGACTAGCAGCTAGAGACATCGTAAAGTCACCTTTTATCTTTGTCTCTGAATTTCAGATGTATAATTTTACTAGCTTTGCTATGGCTTTGAATGAGTTGGACAAAGAAATGGAGAGTGTCATTCCCAAAACTGACTGCCGGCTACGACCAGATATCAGAGCCATGGAAAATGGAGAAATAGGTAACTTCAGTTATTGGCAAAGGTGGTTTTATTTTTTTTTTTGTTAAAACTGAGGGACTGGGAAAAAAGTAAATTCCCCATTCAAGTTGTTAGATGAACTGTTAGAGTAAGTAGGTACCCATAAAGATACATTCCTCCATGCTGCAAGCCTTCTGCAGGTTGTGGTATGCTTCTGGTGAAAGGTATGTCACCCATCTGTACTGGGGCTGGTTGGGATGGAGTTAATTTTCTTCACAGCAGCCCATGTATGGTGCTGTGTTTCAGATTGGTGACCAAAGCAGTGTTGGTAACACATCAATGTTTTAGCTATTGCTGAACAACATCAGCACAGTGTTAAGGCCTTCTCTGTTTCTGGGTTTGGCAAGAGGATGGGAGGGGACACAGCTGGGACAGCTGACCCAAACTGACCAAAGAGATATTCCATACCGTATGACATCATGCTCAGCAATAAATTGTGTGTGTCGGGGGGAAGTAGCTGTTGCTTGGAGGCTGGCTGGATACAGGTCTGCTGGTGGAAGGTCATAAGTGATTGCCTTTGCATCACTTCTTCCTCCTTTTTTTTCTTTCACTTATTAAACTGTCTTTACCTCAACCCATGAGATTTTTTTGCTTTTTGCTCTTTGATTCTCTCCCTTAACTCGCTGGGGTGGATGGGAGTGAACAAATGGCTTGTGGGTGCTTAGTTGCTGGCCAGGAACCCACCACACCACTTGCTTATGTTCTTCCATGTAAGCAAGAATGTTAAACTTCACAACGCTATGCTTTCTATTTAGCTTTAGGCCCTCTGCTGTGCTCCATAGTCAAGCCCTGTAATTGGAAACTAGTCTAAGGAGACAATCTCTGAGCATCAAAAGGAAGTATTTGTGAACTTTTCAGTTTTCTGTTTCCATCAGCCCGAGGCAAAAGGAGTATTTTGATGTGCCAATTCTGAGAAATGCTGTCTAAACTATTTAAGTAGAACTGCAATGCCAAAAGATACACTTGATGCAGAATTCTTCTTCACTGGGAGCTGAGCACTTCTGTTGTCCTAGAATAGTGAATTAGAAATACATTATGAGACTTCCAGTGAGTAGAAATAGTGTGCTTTTTGGAAACCTCATAGAGATTGTTACTGTAGATGCCATAGAGTGAAAAGTGTCTTTTAGTCTTCCGACGTGTGACTTGGTGTTAAATACTTCAATATGGTGTGGAACAGCCTTCCCCTGGCCCTCTTCTGCTCCTTTTTCTTTGGCATTTTGTATGTTAAAGCAGGATGGCCAGCTTTGTAGACTAAAAGCATGGGGGCTCTTGCTTTTTCTGGATTGCTAAGTGATTGGGGTAAGTCATGAAACCTCTGATTTGGTTTCACCTATGTAATAGGGCAATGACTGTGGCTACTTCTGATAAATAGTCCGAGATCTAGGTATGAAGAACTGTGACACGGGCATAATACGGTGCAGTTGGACTTGTGCATTGTTTTTCTCAAAAGCTGATAACCACTTCTCTGAGGCTTTTAAAAAAGCAGATCGGTGAATTCCCACAATCAGTCTCTCCTGCCTGTACAATTCTTTTGTGGCCATCAGGGTGGACATACTTGGCTCAGAGCATCCCCAGGAACTTGTCTGTCTAAACTTGAAGTGCAAATAACTATGCTGTTAGCAACAGACCATATTCCTTAACTATAGTAACAGCATAAAGTCTGTCTAGCAGATAGACTGGTAATACGCAGTGTGTTTGTAGCTGGCAGGGTAACTGGGAATGGCTGATAGTCTTCCAAAAATGATTGTCTCAACTGCTTCTTTCCAAGATGTTTATGAAATGCTTTTTGAGGATTCAGGTATGAAAAAAGATCGCCCTTCACCTAACCTGCTTCTTAGTCTGACTTACTCCTCAGACCTTCTGACCATCCTTTCTGCCAAATAGAAGCAACAGTTCTGCTTGTTTAGGACGATGACCTGTACTACCTTAGTGTGTTAACAAAAAAAATGAAGGGATGCTGCAGAGAGACAATTCTTTGTGGTTTGGAAATGAATATTCCAAACCCCTGTTGATCAGGAACTAGGCACTAGTAACAACTTACCCCAAACCTTAACAAGAAGCAGGTGGCCAGACTTATGAAATAAACCCAGCATATCTTAATCAGTTTCCCTACTGAAATAAATTCTGGGTATGCCACCTCCCCTAGCTCACATTTGCTGTCACGTAATGTGTTTTCAGGGTCCTCGGACCATGGATAAACATGTATTTAGCAGTCTTAAAGACTGGGATTCCATTGGCTGATCTTGTGCCACAGCTGGCCTGGCTTTGCTCTTAGACTAAACCAGAAGCTCTTCTGTGTTATGTAGGAGGCTTTTTAAATGGACAACTTTTACTCCTTCCCTTATTTATTTGCTGGGTCAGATGGAGTAATGTCCCTGTCTGATATTACACTTTACTTCTGTATTTTTATTTGTGTATTTTCATTCCTTCAAGATCTAGCTAGTGAAGAAAAGAAGAGGCTAGAAGAAAAACAAAGGACTGCCCGCAAGAATCGTTCAAAGTCAGAGGAAGACTGGAAGACGAGGTTAGCGTGCTTGCCTCTCTGTGTGTGTGTGTGTGTGTAGTTATATGAAGGTTTTGAACATTCAGGTTAACTGCCAGTCCACGCCGGTGATGTGCAGTGTTGTGTCAGCATGAAGAGCTGACATCATCAGGTTTGGTAGTGCCACTGTTGTATTTGCAGCCTTGGTCCCTGGCAGGCTGTAGTGCTTCCAGAGGGAAGCGTCAGGCTTGGTCTCGGTTCCTTCCCTCTCACGGCTTGCACACCCATATTCAAATACAAACTGTGGTGTCTTTTCTGAGCGCCTCTTGGTTCTGACACGAAAAAGATGTTGCTACCGATAGCTGCTTGTAAGGACTGTTGTTGCTGATTAATTTATAATTGCCTCAAATTTGCATGCTTGGCCAAAGAGAGGAGGAAATGCTTCCTCCAGTGAACTTGATAGCTTATTGCCCGTGACTTCTCAGATCAGTTGCTGTGTGCTGGCAATACTGTATTCCTACTGCATACAGTATTCTCCACGTTGGTGAAATGACTTTAACACCCAGATACCCAAGTCATTGTCTCCTTTCTGAGAGGGTTACGAACTACGAAAGTTAGAAGAGCTAAGGGAAAAATTGGCTTACAAGGGATCTGCCAGGATGTTTGGGGGGTTTTTTGGTGGGTTGGTTGGTTTGGTTTTTTTTTTAGTATAAGATAAGAGGGGTCAGTTGGGAGCTCTTACACAGAAGCCAAGTAGAAATCGTGAAAACATGACTGAATGTATCTAGTTTGACCAGACAAGGTCTATTTAAAAGTATAGTAATAAATTGGCAATCTCTTCACAGAAAAAAAAAATGGTAGGGCTAAACTCTGTGAAAGTAAGCAAGCTTCATCTCTTCCCTATTAACTAGCTATTACGACACCCAGACACTGTGGATTAAATATCTTTAAAATGTCTGTTTGTAACTATAAATCACTTTTTTCTTTTTTTCAAATGAAGTCACCCATCATCCCAGAGTCCCAGGTTTGGACGTGTCTGCCTTTGTATTTTTCCTGTGCCTGCTCTCCTGAAGTGTTTGGGTTTGTTTGCCCTGAGACTGGTGGAAAATAACATTTTTGTAATGCTTCCCAGTAAACATGTTAAGCGCTGGACAGCCTTGCACCTCCCTCTTTCCTGAGTTCAGAGTGGTTCTACCTCTCACCGAGTGTTTTCAAAGCAAGGAATAGTTATACCATGTTCTCCAGGTGCCTGAAGTAGCTTAAGGTATAGCTCAAAGCACCTGAGGGTTGGTATTGGAATTGGGGAATTCCCAGGGGGCAACTCAGAGCAGTGGTTTTTGGGGTGTATAATTAGCGCAGACAGCATTCACAAGGTTCTTCAGCTGCTGTTGTGCAGGTACTGTAGACCTGCTCAGCACTTGCCTGGGATATCCTTTAAGAACTCTCTTGTCTTCCAGGATGTTTCTAAAGCTTTGGCAGAAAATTCCTAGTGTCTGCTCTCTCTAGTAGGAATGCCAAGTGTGACTGCCTCCAAAGGATGAACGTAACGTGTGGAGGAAGAGTTGTGCTTTGGGGAAAAAAAATGCATACTGAGAAGGGAAACTCTCCCACCTGTTCCCAGAAGGTCAACTGTAGGTCTTAATCTGCACTGTAATATAAACTCTGGTGTAAACTATTGCAATTGCCTAGCCACAGAAAAGCAGACTAGTTACTCTGTCTAGTAGAGTTCCTCCCTCGTAAGACAATTCTCCAAAGTGCCTAGCGATTTTTTTTTTTTAGTTATTTTGAATCCACTTTAGAAGTGGGGTCTTGGTGTTTCTGAAGAAGTGATTCATGATGAACATGTCACGTTTTAGAGACTGACCAGTAGTCTTAAGTCTTGAGTAAAAGACTAGTTCGGGTCTGAAACATAGCAGTGGTCTGTTGCTTTTGATGAAAATCAGTCCCCTCCTTCGCCCATCACTTGCCTGGCTAGATTATCTGATTGCTTTGGGTCTCCCGTGTCTCTCAAACTCCGTTCTTCCCATCACCTTTCCCCTTCGTATTGAAGTAGGTGGTCACTGGAGGAGGGGCACATTGTCCTGACCTGTACAAGTGTTGAAGACACACTAGTGAGGCATTGGGTGGTAGAATTCCTTAATATGAGAGACTCTGCTTATAGCTCTGCCTCTCAGCAAACTCCTTGTGCTCTGGAATGAGCTGCTATTACCTGTGAACTAGGAGGTGAACTGGACGCAGGTACACACGCACCCACCAGTTACTTCGGAATAGCTGACGCATCCTGTGTGGAGGTGATGCAGTAGTGAACCATGTGCAGCACAGGGGTTGAGTGACTGCTGTCTTCTGTTGACTTCAGTTCACTTAACCAGGACAGCAGGAGAACCACTGAAGTGTTCAATGGTTCGGTTTGCCACCGTGAACACAGTACAAGGCATTTCTTCTGATACGCATCTCAAATCTTTTGAGCCAAGCAAGACTCGCCTATTAGCTGCCTTGCTTTGTAACATGACGCTGCAGTACTGGTGGCCTTTATGCTTTTGCTTCTTAAAGAGATCAAGTCATACATATTTGGTCCGAATGTGCTTTAATTTCTGTTCTGAAACCTTACGGTACCCTAGAAGGGAAGAGCCGAGTTAAAATGGGCTGCCTTGCACACGCATGATTTACTTAAATGAATGTGTTCACTGCAGTGAGGCACAGAAAGGAAGAGCTGGCTTTTGTGGCCCATGGGGAGGTGAAAGGAAGCTGTGGGGCATGTTAACCACAGAAACAGCTTCTAGCAAGCTGACTTGTGCCATAAACACGGCTTGGCAAAGTACAACAAGAAGTTAAAATGCTAGAGGTCTGGTACTGTGCAGCGTGTACTTTGGAGGCAGAAGATTGAGTGACTGGGCCCAAACAGAAAGCGGTGTTCAGTAACGGGCTGCAGGATTGCCAGAAATGGGTGTGGGAGAGGAGGAAGGACGACAAATTTCTGCGCCGTGCCGATTTGACAGGGTTGTACTCACCACCGGGGGATACTTGCCATTAGTATGGCCGTGTAAGTGCACCTTATTTTACAGATAGATGGCTCCCCCACCAAAAGGTTATATACACATGCACGTGTAATCTGTGCGTGTGTATAGACTGTGCCTCCAGATTAGGTAGGAGGGGAGAGGGAAGGAAAGAAAGAAGGTGCTAAACTTCAGTGATCCTAGCAACAACCGGCTTAGCAAAACTTCATGCAGACAGAATCAGCTTTCTGGCTATTCAGATTAGCCCCCGTGCTAAGGGTGTAATGCAACGCAGTTACGTTATAATAAGCCAGGACTTTTCCTGCAGCCTGCGGGTGATACGTCATCTACACTGAGGGTAGCCAGCACGCTTGTTCTGAGTTAAGTGCATTCCAAAACAAGGCTTTAAAAAACAAGGGGAAATCTAGATCCCTGGGAAATAATGTTTTTCTGTTTTCAGGACTGTGGTGCTTGTGGTGTTTACATGTCTTGCAAAAACTGTTACTGCTTATGCATGCCAAAATGATTGTTCACAACTGCTTTGAAGTAAAACCATACTGTCCTTTTTTATGTGATAGCCTTGACTGCTTCAAGTGACAAAATACTGGTGTCAGTCATTTCACCTAGGAGACATTTAAGTGGCGTGGCAAATGGGGAGAGCTAGCCACTGAAGATGACTTTAAATTCACTCATGAATTTAAAACCAAGAGGGCTCCTGCAATCACAATAATTACTTTGAACAGTAAACTGCTGAAGGTGCAGCAAAGCAGTTCTGAACTTCCATAAAAGTGTGTGTTGATAGCTTCGCTGACATGCTGTATGTTTCCTTGCAGATGGTTCCACCAAGGCCCCAATCCCTATACTGGTACGCAGGACTGGCTTTATTCTGGCAACTACTGGGACAGAAACTACTTTAACTTGCCTGATATTTATTAAAATGCAATAAGGAGCCTGTGACTGATACAAAGGAGTCTTAATCTGTTTTAATGTTTTCCCTTGTTTTACTTATCTGCTGAAAAAACTGACATGTTACCAGAGTATTAAGCATCTCCACAGTAAATCTGGTGGTACACGGTCTGCAGTCCCAGAGGTAGGGGAATAATTTTTCTGGCTGATGGTGGGTCCTGTGTGGACGAAGTAAGTCGCCATGGTTTCGAGCTGCCCTGTTTGCTGAATACACCTATATTAGGTTGTGGTGTATGAGGAATAGAACACCTTCGGCTGTTCTGTGAATACTTTCTTTCGTAGATAACATTGGCACAAGTAAAACTGGTTTTATTTATTGTGACATGGGAATGTTTAAAAGCACACACAGTAATTGCAATATTCTGTTCTTAAATGAAGAAGGGTGTGTCACTTCTGTAAAGATGTAATTTTTCATAAAGTGACTTTTCTTTTACTAAAGCAACTCCCATAAATCCTGAGGCTCTGGTCAGAGATTCCAGAAGTGTTCCCGTTTCTGGACCCTTAAATCCTGAGGCTCTGGTCAGAGATTCCAGAAGTGTTCCCGTTTCTGGAGCATTAATGCAGTTGTTTAAGCTGGTAACATTACTCAGAGGTATTTATTCAATGTTTTTGTGCAGTGTGTTTTGAATTTTGCTCTCCTGTTTTGCTACCAACCTTACGGTTTAAGGAATTAAGAGCCATTTAAATATCTACGGATTTGATTTGAACTGCACACTAGTAACAGGTTTTAAAAGAACCTGTTTCATGCACTAGAAGTTCTGGTGCCCAGCACCACTGCAAAAAGATGAGAACCTAATCAGTCCAGGACCCGGTGGAACATGGCGGGGGGGGGACAGGACCTGTGTCTGTACTGTGCAAACTCCTGGGGAGGAAGTCTTGTGCATTTCAAAGGTAGTACAGCACCTCAGCGAGGCCTCCTGTGCACAGCTGCTTTACCCCTTTTCAGTGGGGTGCATTCAATCTTAGAGTGTAAGTTTATATCAAACTGTGTACAGAGCTTCTAGAGGGCAAGCTGCTCTTTGTACAATATTTTAACTGGTGGCTGGAGGTTAGTGTTAATTGAATAATTTAATTGCTACTAAATAAAGGCTTCAAAACTTCTTGCATCTAGTCTAAAGTGAGTGGTGTTGGACAGCGCTGACCCTTTTGGAGCAAGCCTACTCCAAATAGGGGAATAATTTTTCTGGCTGATGGTGGGTCCTGTGTGGACGAAGTAAGTCGCCATGGTTTCGAGCTGCCCTGTTTGCTGAATACACCTATATTAGGTTGTGGTGTATGAGGAATAGAACACCTTCGGCTGTTCTGTGAATACTTTCTTTCGTAGATAACATTGGCACAAGTAAAACTGGTTTTATTTATTGTGACATGGGAATGTTTAAAAGCACACACAGTAATTGCAATATTCTGTTCTTAAATGAAGAAGGGTGTGTCACTTTTGTAAAGATGTAATTTTTCATAAAGTGACTTTTCTTTTACTAAAGCAACTCCCATAAATCCTGAGGCTCTGGTCAGAGATTCCAGAAGTGTTCCCGTTTCTGGAGCATTAATGCAGTTGTTTAAGCTGGTAACATTACTCAGAGGTATTTATTCCATGTTTTTGTGCAGTGTGTTTTGAATTTTGCTCTCCTGTTTTGCTACCAACCTTACGGTTTAAGGAATTAAGAGCCATTTAAATATCTACGGATTTGATTTGAACTGCACACTAGTAACAGGTTTTAAAAGAACCTGTTTCATGCACTAGAAGTTCTGGTGCCCAGCACCACTGCAAAAAGATGAGAACCTAATCAGTCCAGGACCCGGTGGAACATGGCGGGGGGGGGACAGGACCTGTGTCTGTACTGTGCAAACTCCTGGGGAGGAAGTCTTGTGCATTTCAAAGGTAGTACAGCACCTCAGCGAGGCCTCCTGTGCACAGCTGCTTTACCCCTTTTCAGTGGGGTGCATTCAATCTTAGAGTGTAAGTTTATATCAAACTGTGTACAGAGCTTCTAGAGGGCAAGCTGCTCTTTGTACAATATTTTAACTGGTGGCTGGAGGTTAGTGTTAATTGAATAATTTAATTGCTACTAAATAAAGGCTTCAAAACTTCTTGCATCTAGTCTAAAGTGAGTGGTGTTGGACAGCGCTGACCCTTTTGGAGCAAGCCTACTCCAAAAGCTGCTGCGATGAATGTGCTTCAGGGCCCTCTCTTCCCCTAAGCAGGGACAGGCTGCTTACGGGGGGTGGGGAGGGCTGGGGAACCGAGGGCTTTCTCCTTGCATATGCAGTGAGGCTGCAGCTCTAGCCTTGAGGGTGGACTACTGAAACTGTGAATAAGGCAATGATGAGATGCTTTCTATTTTTATTCTGTGCACTACTAGAATTAGCCAGGTAGTGATGCTGAGACATATTTGCATAGATAAGGGAAAGCCTTTTCTTTGGCAGTCTTTCATGTCAGGGCCCAGTTCTCAGAGTGACCTGTAGATGAAGAAATTGAATAGCTGCACTGTCTCTTGGAAGCCTCATCTCTACACTCGAGCTGCTATGCTGGCCAGCATTTCTTGAAGTCTGTCTTAATTCCTGTGCAACTTCCAACTGGGGTTCTGAGATACATAGAAACAGTCTAGCTGTTGGGTCTGAACGCTTAGTGCTAGGAAAACCAAAGCATTGAGTTCCTGCCTGCCCTCCCAGGTTAAAGAGGGGGAAACCTCTACACAGCATCAACCTTTCTTCTTTTGAGTGCCTTCTGTTTCATAAGAACAGATTTTTTTTCCCCCCTAGACTCTTGAAGTATGAATAGATCTGGCATATTTAACTGACCATAGCTGTAGTTATGAAACCTCTGAAGCAAAGTAAAGGTACTTTTTCTTAACCCCTTCTTTGAAGCATAACCTCAGCTGGCCTCCTGCTGTAATTTGAATGAATTGACCATGTGTGAGAATAATTCCCTCCTCTTGTTGAGTTGTCCTCTTGCTCCTGACACTTGTGTACAGCTCCTTCCTAGAGTATATCCCCAGCAGTATAGACTACACCTGGTTACACTGAACTGACTTTGGCTCCATACATGATCTGTCATTATCAGCTGGGGCTTATGCATACACCATGTTAGCGCAGTGAAGCAGCTGGGCCACTCTGCAATGAAACAGCTGCAGCAGATGTGTTTCAGCGGTCATAATTCACACAAAGTTAGCACAACATCCTGAATGTTGTCTTAGGAAAGTATAAAATGCATGGGAATACAGTTCTAATTGCTGGCTTTTTTGGAGCATTTGCATTATTTGATTTATTACAATGTAAACGCCATTGCTCCTGAACTCCTCCTGAAGTCCAAACAGTCTCTCTTCTCAACCTGTTTAAAAAATGTGAACTCAGTAGAAAGTATGCACCAAGAACTACATTAATTGCTACCTAAACGCACTCTAAGTTGAGGGTATTTTGCTACATGCTGAATATTACACTATGCCTGCAGCCTGAACTTTAAGGGTTCAAGATGTGTATGAATGCAAGATTAAAAACTTGGTTTCTTTAGACTAAAACCAGAGCAAGATTAGTACTACTAATTGCAAAGTGTAACAAGCAGAGGAAGGCAGTGGGTCTGTTATGTATGACAAGTAGTTTAACCACTGGTCTTAAACCTTACTTTATTTTGAAAAGGGGTTAAATTAAGCTTTTAGTAGTAATATCCAAACACATCTCCCTCTGCAAGACCCATGCAAGAAGCAAGCTTACTTCTTCATGACCCTGCTCTGGGCATGGGGCCCGATATAATGGTAATCTATCCTGCAGTACCATAGCTTTCTGCAAGAGCATCTATACCTGCGTGCTTATGACCAGCTGGCGAGCCTTTCTTTGCGGACATCACATCATCCAGAGGGATGGCAACTGAGAAAACATCAGGTCTGCACGGCTCAGCCGCAGTTTCCTCTGCAGAATTAGAATTGAGGCTGGCCATAGCTGGTTTCTCATCAGCCGGCCTGGCAACTGGGACAGGGACTGTAGTCAATCTCCTCCTAGCACCTGCATCCTGCTGTGCAAAGACAGCATGGCCAGGAATAGGTTTCCAATCCTGTACGTTCTGAACGTTAGAGCCCACTAAAATGAAGGGTGGAGCATCTCTCCTCTTGCTTTCTTCTTGTATCACATAAATTGGAGCGGGTACTTGTGACAGCTGACCACATTGTTGATCTTCCCCCCTGGAAAGACTGAGGGGTGCCTGGGAATAAGGAACACCAGCTCCAGCAGGAGAACGGGATGGTGGTGATTTTTGACCTTGTCTCAAGTCAGTTAGGCAATAGAGGGTCCATACATTAGAATGTGGTGATGGCTGTCCTGCTTCACTTGATGCCATGGCTACAAGGATAAAAATAAGAGTGCTGGTATCAGAAGCAGCGGATGTCTAAAACAAACATACCTAGACCTGGTGAAAGCAAGCATGTTAGAGGAGAAAGCTGGGATAGCAAACACTGTGGAATGTGGCTGACAAACACCTGCAGCTTAGAAAAAATATGTTTATGGTCAGAGCAGAGGCTCTTTCTGGGCAAGCATTTGTCTGCTATTTCTGAAACTGAAGTTTGTCAAACTCCCCTTAAAGTTTGTTTTGTTTTTTGGTTTTTTTTTTGGTTTTTTTTTTTTTTTTAAAGAGCCAATGTTAATTTACAAATCTGCTTAAGCTCAGCTCTCCTCTGCAAAATGCTTTGCTGAGACCTCACAGCTGTACTGCTTCTCCTGGGGCCTAGGACAGGGCATGAGCAGACTCCACAGTACTAAGGCAATTTGAGGCAGGGGAGCTCCACCCTGGAGGGTTTCTCCAGCTGGGCACGTCACCACAGGGAAGAGATGCTGGTGAGGGCCTCAACAAGAAAGATGAGCACCAGCTCTCTTGCTGTTCGTGGAACTGATGATGACCAGTGCTTAGCCCACTCAGCCCAGCTGCAGAAACTCACCAAGCTCAAGACACAGCACAGGCAACCACCACCACTTTTTTTCTAAATGGAAAACCTCCTAGGTCAGTGCTGGAATATGAGATCTTTCAGGGGAGGAGAATCAAAACCAGGGCTCCAACTGTTCACCTCTCTTCAGCCACAGGGCACATGCATTACATCTTGGGTCTCTAACACCTGCTTCAGAAAATACGGCTTGTTTTGAGCAAGACCATTTGGCATCAATGGGCACCTCCTCCCATCACTCTTACCTGCATATTTGCCCACAGAGGTGCAGGGCTCCTGCCCAGAGCTAGCCGCATCTCTTGGAACAGACAGCAGAGAGATCTAACACATGTGCACTGGGGCCAAGCAGTACAGTAGTTTCTTAGAATTCTGTCATCTCTACCCTGCGTTGCACTGACGTAGGTGCTTTTCCATTTAATGACCATTGATGACACTGTAGAGCTGAAAGCTGGAACAGGAAGACGACACAAAGACCCAAACTTTCTTACCTGACAAGACATAAGCTTGCTCAGCTGATTCCACTTGTGCTGTAGATTCCATTCTCTCAGGATGGCACGCTAAATCATCAGCAGATGGACCTAAGGTTGTAGCACTTGAGCCCTGGCCTGCACTTAATGGCTGCTCAATCTTTAACAGATAAGCTGTTTGGTCTACAAAGGGAATGATTATTTTCTGTGGAAACTGCTCTACATAAGGTGGAACCTCTGCATCCATAATCGGCTCATCATCCCAACACAGTGATACAACCTCAGTGGTTGGGGTAACCTCAGCTTCGTTGCAGGAAGGCACAGCCTGCAATGGATCTTTAGGAGCAGGTGATGGTGGTGGTGAAAGAGGTGATGGTTCGTCCCACAAGGGGACTAAGGAAGCTTGATTTACATCATTTTTTGAGACATCAGCCTGGCTGTCTGAAGGACCTAGTTCTCCAGCTATGGAGGACTGGCTCCACACTCCTGGTTGTGACCTAAGAGCCTCTACAGAAGCCTCGGCTGCTGGGACAGCAGAAGCATCTTCAGCGGCATCTTCTACTGGTGTAAATTCATTCTCCGAGATCTGAGAGTCTTCATAAAGAGTCTGCACACTGGTTGCCACATCCCTCACAGAATAAAGAGAATCACTGTTACCTAGCACATGGGCAGCAAGCTGTGCGGGCTCAGCAGGGACGTACACCAGTTCAGGTTCCTCAGGGGATGAAGCTCCATCAGATCCAGGGGGCAATTTGCTTTCTGCAATGGAACTGGCAATTGACGGGTGTTGAGTTATTTTGGAGCTATACTGAATATCAGGTTCTTCAAGGAGCTGGTCTTCCTCTGTGTCAGTACACTTGTCCCTTTGCTTGGGCTCCCCAGAAAACAAAGTATCTGTGTACTCGACTGTCTTCTCTTGCAGTCCCTCATTTCCATTTTCTGCAAGGTAAAAAGCACATAATGGCAATACATGAGCTCCTGTTTCCATTTAAATAGAGCGATTTCAGCATCAACTCAATTAGATGCTCTACAGCACATTTATGAGGCTTCCCGGGTTGCAGAGATGGAATAATTCAAGGAGGGGGTTTGCTGCTTGCCTATCAATAAGGGGGCAAAAAATTCAGAAAGCAGCGGTACCACTTCAAAATCTAGGAAGCCTTAACTGCATTCACGATCCTGCAGTGATGGCTACATTCTTACCTACTGCGCCCAAACACATGCTACACTTATGGGTTAAAAGATTAAACCCTTTACGTTAAGCACATCAGATAAGCCAGCCAGAAGACCACTGCTCCTCTTTGCAACACCTCAGAACTCTTTGGATCCATACAAGGTATTTTAGCTGCACAGATGGTGACATTTTAGCTTCCTCAAGAATCTTGGTTAGTTGAACTGACAGGTATCGAAATGAAGAGGGTAAGCCATGAAGAAATCTTAGATACAGAGTGAAAAATGGCTTCTAGATTAGTTATCAAGGGAGGAACACAAGAGAGTACCCATGGGATCAAAACAGTGTTCCATCACATGGTCAATAAAACCCTCAGCATTGGAAAGAAACCCACCAAACCAAGAGGTCTGGTTTCTATCATGATCAGCAAGCGTTGGCCAATATGTAAAACCAGCACAGCAGCAGCAGAGAAGGTGAGTCTTCAATACATCACCGCAGCTCGGCGCTGAGTTGTTTTCTGAAGTCACGACTGGATGAGATCAGAAATTATGAGAGAAATATAACTCAAAAGGAGGACAGAGCTAAATCCTCTCTGAAAAAACATAATTCTGACTGCCATCCCAAGCCAACACAGACCCATTTATAAACCAATGTCAGTCTCGGGCAATGCCACAGAAAAGAAAGGCTCCCTTGCAGCTCCACAAACAAGCTAGCTACCTGCTGGTGCACAAACAGTCCCAAAACCCGTGCTGGCACTGCGGGTGGGAGACTCCAGAGGAAACCTTACTCAAGCTTGCTAAGGAATTCCTCTCTGATCATCCTCTTTCATAACACAGTTATGTGATCACACAGTAGGGGATAGCAAACCACAGGAAGGGAGGGACTAAGTGGTCTGTAAGGAAGAAGGTGCAAGAGGGACCTGTTTTGGAGCATGGTGAACATGCCAGGGTCAGTTCACAACCACATAAGCAAACCACTGACAGGCATTCAGACAGAAAGTTTCTGCATTACGCAGCCACTTTCTCCACCATATTTGAAAAGTCATGGCAGCCAGGCAAAGTCCCCAGCGACTGGAAAAAGGGAATATTGCATCCATTTTTAAAAAGGGTAATAAGGAGTATTCTGTGAACTACTGGCCAGCCAGCCTCACCCCCATGCCCGGTAAGATCACGGTACAGATCCTCCTGGAAGATACATCGAAACATACAGAAGACAGGGAGGTGATTGAAGACAGCCAGCATGGCTTCACCAAGGGCAAATCATGCCTGACTAATCTAGTGGCCTTTAACGATGGAGTGACAGCATCAGTGGACACAGGAAGAGCTACAGATGCCACTTACCTGGACTTCTGTGAGGCCTTGGATACACTCCCACACAACATTCTGGCTGCTAAATTGTAGAGAGATGTCTTTGATAGGTGGACTATTTGATGGATAAGGAATTGGCTGGATGGCCATCTCCAAAGAGTTACAGCCAACAGCTCAATGCCCAAGCGGAAACCAGAAATAAGTGGTATCCCTCAAGGGTCCGTACTGGGACCAACACTATTTAGTATCTTCATCAATGACAGAGCTGGACTGAGTGCACCCTCAGCAAGTTTGCAGATGACACCAAGCTGAGTGGTGCGGTTGATATACTAGAGGGAAGGGATGCCATCCAGTGCGACCTTGATAGGCTAGAAGAACAGGCCCATGTGAACCTCATGAGGTTTAACAAAGCCAAGTGCAAGGTCCTGCACCTGGGTCAGGGCAATCCCCAATATCAATACAGACTGGAGGAGGAACTAATTGAGAGCAGCCCTGCCCAGAAGGACTTGGGGGTACTGGTGGATGAAAAGCTGGACATGAGCCAGCAATGTGCACTCACAGCCCAGAAGGCCAATCGTATCCGGGGCTGCATCACAAGAAGCGTGGCCAGCAGGTCGAGGGAGGGGATTCTGCCCCTCTGCTCTGCTCTGGTGAGACCCCACCTGGAGTACTGCGTCCAGCTCTGGAGCCCTCAGCGTAAGACAGACATGGACCTGTTGGAGCGGGTCCAGAAGAGGGCCACGA
>NW_008825498.1:8035653-8038012 GCF_000699105.1 Pygoscelis adeliae
AAGTTGTGGATGCCCCATCCCTGGAAGTGTTCAAGGCCAGGTTGGATGGGGCTTTGAACAACCTGATCTAGTGAAAGATGTCCCTGCCCATGGCAGGGAGGTTGGACTAGATGATCTTTAAGGTCCCTTCCGACCCAAACCATTCTATGATTCCATGATTATGCAAAAACTGCTGTGTGACATCATTAATGCAACATTTGCAAATGCACCAAAATTCAGCCTTTGGTGATACTTCAAGTTGCACTGCAATATCCACCAGGCATTTTTACAAGAAGAAAACTGCTTCAAGTGCTGAAATCAGTGGTGGTTAGCTTTTTCAGAGGAGATCCTAAGCTAGGAATAAGATAGTAGCACTTTCTGTTCGTAGCTGGGGCTTCTCTACATTGCTGTAACTATCTTACTGTATGGCGCTCAATCTATAGACCAAGGCTGTCCCAAGTGCTGGCTAGTTCCAGGGTTACTTGGAACCCAGCTCAGGTGGCCTTTTTGAATAAAGGGGATATTTGAAGCTGCTGACGCTTACGGTAACCAGGCAGCGGAGACCCAAACCAGTGGGGCAGATACAAACAGGCTAGACAACGCACCCATATCACTGCTCCCACAAAACCTTCATGTGGCATCACAGATTCCAGCCCTTACAGCCAAACCCAGGGAGCAGGTGAAAGCTCCCAGCACTTCCCAAAGGAATCAGCATCCCACAGAATTAAATCATCTTTTTATAAACAAAGAGACACAATATTTATTTGCAAAAAATAGATAAGGGTAAAGTCGCTACCTGCTTAGGGGGTGATAAATCGCACTGCAATATCTTAAAACTAAAATGACCAGAAGCATCCAGGCTTTTTGCCTATACTCAAGGAGAAAGTACAGCATCCCAGGGGACTAATTCTTCCCACACTGAACAGAAACAAGTGCTTTCTGAAGGTGCCTGCCTCTTCAATAGCTCGGAGCCTATGTGCCTCTTTCACATGACTACATACGGACGGGATGCAGCCCATGATAAGTGAAAGCTACGTGCATCCATTTGAGTTGGAACATTGTCTCAAAAGATCTTAAAAGAACAAACAGCAACTATCTTACCGCTAATGAACTCAAACTTTTCAACCAGTTCTGTTATATCCAGATTTGGATTCCCTGGAAACAGAAGCAGAAGTTAAGCTGGAGTAGGATAGCACTCTCAAATAGCTCAGCTCTTCAGATGAAGCACTGGTAGGAACAAACCTTTCTGAAAGGTGACGAGCTCTTGGAAATAGAGAGCGAAAAACTCAGCAACGTCATTCGGGTTGTTTTCCACGACAGCCCGGCTCACCCCCTCAAGCAGGGTCTTGAGGCCATGTGGAACAACCAGCCTGATCTTTGAAGACTGCATCTTTGCCCGCTCAAGTCGGCTTACGGTTTCTCATCTGTACAAACAGAACCCCTCAGCTGAGCGTTTACCCCGCCCCAGTGTGAAGTGTCTAACACTGACAGCATGATCGCAGCTGCTCATCCCTTGCCATGCCATCAATAACCCTCCTCCTCCACCCCTTCCCAAACACTCCTTTAACTTAAAGGGGGTATTTACTGTTTGCAGTGACCAAATCCTTTACTCCCCCTCTGCACCTTTAGGCAGCAGAAGGCACGGTCGGGGGGCCAGCCAACTAGGGAACAATGATGTGAATTCAAAACCATGCCATGAACTCCCTTTTGTAAAGATAAAACCCACCAAAGCACCCCCCGATGAGCCACAAAAGCCATTCGTGTTCAAGCGAAGAGTTTACAGGACACTTCTTCCACCCCTCTCCTCCTCCTCCTCCATCCCCTCTGGCACTTGCTGTCTCCTGGTCCAGGCCTCCTGACGGCACACACCCCTCCCCCCCCGCCCCCCCCCTGAGGGCCGCCACACCCCGCCCGGAGGGCATGATGTCACAGCGCCCGTGAGTAAAGACAGCATGGCAGTGCTGAGGTTCCCAGCTGTCAGCGGCTGTGCTCCGGCTCTGCGGCGTTACTGTTCGTTGGTTGAAAAGGATTTTAAAAAAAAAAAAAGGGAGCAGGAGGCAAAATACACAATTAAAATTTATAGTCGGGCAGCCAGAGTGCTCCATGTCCAGGTGACGCTGCGGCTCATCAGCGAGGGCTTTCCTCCTGCAATAAACACCTTGATTCTCATTGTCGCACAAGAACCGGTGCATTTAATGGACACAACTGTTTGAGCACAACTCTATCTATAACCCTTTTAATAATATATTTTTAAGACCGAAGTACGGTGTCATGGCTGTCGCCGCTCAGGACAAGCAGCGTAAGGGCTGCAAGGGTGAGGCCGAGCACCTATGGGTGCTGCCCGCCACATGGCACGGGGGAAGCGAGCCCCCACAGCGGT
>NW_008825498.1:8038106-8048469 GCF_000699105.1 Pygoscelis adeliae
CACGATGCAGGCAGAACCCCTCTGAGGAATTGTTTTGCCTTTGCCAAAACATCATTTTTCCTTACCAGC
Source organism: Pygoscelis adeliae (assembly GCF_000699105.1). Classification (NCBI taxonomy): domain Eukaryota; kingdom Metazoa; phylum Chordata; class Aves; order Sphenisciformes; family Spheniscidae; genus Pygoscelis; species Pygoscelis adeliae. The sequence continues at coordinate 8,038,176 of NW_008825498.1, forward strand.
AACAGGCAGCCGAACCAGAGACATTTCTTCCCAGCACAGCAAGAGTGCAACTTTGTGCTCGGTCTCAGGTTATGATGACTTCACGCCAATCCAATGCTGCAACCTGCGGAAAGCAGAAAGGCCACAGCTGCATCCCTCCCACCCCTCTGCCAGCCGTGGTACAGCGCACAGGTGCGCAGACCCATCCCCTGGTTCACAGCCTGGCCTTTTAAGACAAGTGAGATACAACACTCAAGGGATTTAAACCGACATAACAGACTGCAAAATATAGCACCTGAGAAGCGATGTTCTGTGGTGACCTCCGGCAGGAGCTCTGAGCAAACGGCTAGGGACTGCAACCTCTTCAGCCACGGCAGCTACACCTGAAGAGGAACCAGATTATTCCTTAATACAGCTCCATTCATGCTGCAGAACCTTACGATTGCAAGGGCAAAACTTGAAACAAATCTCAACAGCCCCAGGTATAGCATTTGCTTTCCAGTACACATTTTCAGTGGATACACACAAGATCATTTTCTGTTCCAATAAAACAAGCACAAAAAAAAGGAACTGTATAGCGCTGTATTTTCAAGGTTACCACTAACTGTGTTTCTGAGGATCATGAAGGCAGGAAGATCATGGGGGCAAGCCGTGATCAGAAGTCTGCTGTGGGATAAAAACTTTTATCCACCAACAATGCCACAGATCAGTCTTCATCAAAGTTGGAAAACCATCATCTACCTACATGCTCTTGCATTCCTGGATGTCTGCATCTCTACAAAAACCCAAGAGGAGTTCCAGCAGCACTGAAGATTTAAGACTCAAGTGTCATTGCTGCTGCTAAAGCGTTTAGACTATCTACAATAGCTTCCTTTAATAAGTAACATATTCATAATAGGTCATTCAAAATTAACAGCTATTATACCACTTTCAAGTTAGTTCACTGGAAAGTACGTTAACGGTGAACTCACCACAAAAATGCTTCTTCCATAAAAGAATCCTTAGAAAGTAATTTCTCATTAAGAAAAATTCTCACAATAGCTCATCAGTTCTGGAGTGTGACAACACAGTCCATAACATTAAAAAAAGTAAAATATGAATATGCTATGACTTATGAAATTAGGAAGAATAGCTTTCCTATAGAAAGAACAAGATATACTTCAAGAATATATATGAGACTAGAAAAATATCATTTCTGGAATCGGGATAGTAATCTGAAGTCTAAATTTCTGTATGGAGAACATACAGAAGCAACAGGACTTCGTAAAGGCATTAAACATACCTGGGTGCAAAGGCAGTCATGTGGTTACTTTGAAACCATCCTCCATGAATACAGATCAGAAGATAACTTGTAAATTTGCTTCTTTTGAAAACTTTCAAAAGCCTAGGTCTGCAAAGCTCTGCACAGCAAAAGCTTCAGAGATGTTTAAGTACATATGTCATAAACCACAGAAAAATTTATTATCAGAGGTAACAGAACAGTAGCATAAACCTCCTTAAATATTTAAAAAGGCTTCAGCCCCTAACATAAAAGCATGTCTGCCTGAAACGTAAGAAGAGCTATAGGAAAAAAATATGTCTGGAAACTAATTCACTCTGCTGGAACTTGAATGCCGTTTCTGGAAGCCATCTAGAGTAAATCCACCATACAAAGTGTACCAGCTACTCAACTAAAACATGTTGCCCTTTGGCCCCAAACTGAAGAGCCTGTCAGCCTAAGAGCAGTTAGCCCAACTGAAGGCAATTACTTTGTCCTACCATCCTTTGCCCCATCTGCAGAAGTAATAGCTTCCAGACGATGTTGAAGTCTTAGAGACGGGAGAGAAGTTCAGCAAATCAAGGCCCCAGATAAGCCTTATTCTTCTGCCAAAAAAAGGATCAGGTCATTCATTAAGTCATTAGATAGTTCACAACAGGTTAATGAATCACACTGGTTGGGGGCATGTGGGGTGTGTTCAGTTTTATTTTGTTTTTTTCACTTGCAATCTCTTTCAAAGCTTCAGCGAAATAGGCAGGAGAGGACTTGCATTTTTTTGCAAGCATTATTTTTGTGTTTCTACCTGCCAGAGACTTCAGTAGAATTCTAAGTGGGGGGTTTGCATACATATACAAAAATTTCCATGAAAACCTTTTTGCTTTTCCTACCAAAGGTACAAAATACTGTTTTTATTTAAGGTGTCTTTATGCGTGTCTCTCTGACTCTGTCCTCCCCTTCACCGGGGCCTTTGCTACAAGTGGGGAGAAGTATATGTCCCAGGAGCACAGTTATCTTTTTTCAATACAGTAAACATACTGCTTTTAGTGAAAGACTGGGAGGCGTTTGTTACGTAAATGGTTTTGCTCAGCAAAGTCTGACAATCTCTCTCTCCCTCCCTTCCCCTCTCAAATAGCCAACTCAAGCTTTTTTTTTCTCTTAACCTCTTCACCCAGGAGCTTTTCTGGGCATCTCCTATAGCTAAGCACAGCTTGCCAAAAAGACTGAAAAACACTGAGGACCAGCCAGTCCTGCTGAGCTCAACAGATTACTTGATCAAATTGAGTATTGGAACACCATCTTGGAAGAAGTCACATCAAAAGATAAACAGCATTTTTAGAAAAGCAGCAATGAAAAAGTAGGGGTAAGACAACTAAGCATGAACTCCCCATGGCAAAAACACACTGGTTAAAACACAGCAGCTAAATGGGTCATGAAAATCTTGGGTAATTAAGCAAAGAGGTTCTGAGCAGAAACAGGAAGGCAATACGTAACTGTAATATGCATCTACCCCGGTAACCTATGCTGGGTCCAGTTTTGGAGTCTGAACTTACACTAAAAAACTATGGTGAAAAATAGAAATAGTTCAGTATTTAACTCTAGAAAGCCTTCCTCAAGTTGACTTTCTTACTGTCTCATTTATATTTTGCTCATGCAAAAGAACAGTAAAGAGGTGACCTGAACATTCTTTAGAATGCCTACACTGAGACACGGCAAAGAACACAGCATCTGATACAGCAGAAGAAAATACAATGAGATGCAGGCTCTGGAAACCAAAGATAGAGACCCATAGGTTTAGAAGAGTAGAGGGTCTGGACCCTTTCAGGTGCTGTCCTTCCGCAGCAGTTCACCACACCGACCTTCTGCACCTCATTTACTGGTACGTGGTCCCTTCTGCAAGCACTCTGGATGTATGCAATGCCAGCAATAAAAAACCCTACAAAGATGGAAGGGATACTAAACAGTATGATATTTAAGTGTAATTCAATTAAGGGAAACAGCCCTGAGTATAGAGGTGTTGGGGGTGGGGAAATCACTTTTTGCCATCTACTAACAATGGCACAATTTTGTAACTGATCAGTTGAACAAGTTTCAAAGTTCAGGGAGAATACAGATTTGCACCACTGTGACAAAATTAAGCCTTCTGTAAAATAACTCAATCTTCTTTTCCAGTGCATCCTGTACACCAGCTAATTTCATACAAGAATTTGCTTTGGCATAAATTAAGAGTATTGTATACAGATACGGATAATTCAGTGTAAAAACAGCAGGTTCCCTAGCTTTCTGAATCTCTGTACAGAATACTGTATTTTAATTGTTCTTTAGTGAAAATGAACCAGAACAGGAACTTACCCGTATATTTCCATCTTCTGTAAGTCAACTTTTCCAGATAAAAGTAGTTTTTGAAGCAGTATTTTCTAGCTCACCTCAAAACATTAGAATGCAAGACAATATTGTATAAGCATCTACTCAAACTGTAACTAGCAGAGAAACAATTCCCCGTCCCGCCTTTTTTTCTAAACGCCTAATTTATATAAAATAATTTGTCATACAGTTCCTTCAGGATGAAGGATGAGAGGCAATATACCTGTACTTCTTTACTCCTCAAGTCCAGTGGACCACGGACTTGTACCATGGTATGTTCTAGGCTGCCTGCAGAGCCCCTGCCGAGCCAAGGGCAGGTGTGCTGGTCAGATGCCACTGGCTGCCCAATTGCCTTAAAAGACAGCCAAGTATAAATTTACTTCTTAACGTTAGCTTTAATAATACGTTTGCGATTGCATAATTCTTCATGAAAGCGATTGCTACCGCTGTTAGTATTTTGTAATGATGACTGGAAAGGGAATTCGAGTGTCATTTATAGGCTACCCTGCTTTCACTCCACTGATAGGTTCAATTAGCACCCTTGCAACGCCACGTATAGCCCTACACCAACGTAACGCTTGCTCCTGTTCAAACTTCAAACAGTTACAGAGCAAGTTTTAAACGCGAGTACGATCAATTGTTGGAAAGACCATCAGATTGTTGTAAATTGAAAAGCAATTCAATACAACATTTGGGGAATTTTATTTAAGAATAAAGCATAACTAGAATATGAAACAAGCATTCAAAGTCAGAGAAGAAATTAAAGTGCTTGCTTTAGAGTAAATTAGAAACATTTTTCAAAGATGCAGGAATACAACAAATACAATTGTGTGTGGTTCTTTTTCTTTAGTGAAGAGCAAGTAAATTTGCTGTCTTAAAACCGCATCTTAAACCTTGTTCACTCTACGGTTGATCTCAACATGACACATGTAGCTCACTTTCTAAACCCGGAGACTATAATTATACTGGAAGAACAAAGGCTGAGGTAATTCCTGACTAGAAAACTTTGTTACAGAGTCACTTGACATCCCAGAAGTTTTCCCAATACTTGATATCATCTTGTTCAGGAGGCCACCAATTAAAAGACAAATTCGAGGAGCAAGGGAGCAAGACTCATGTCCACGTTTCTGTTAATTTTACTCAGAAATATAAAAGTGCAAGTTCTGTAAATTAACAACATTTACAGTACATCACAATAAATATGCCACTTTGTGACATCTAAAAATTCTAGTTATTTATTTGAAATGAGTCATATTGAGATAAAAACTGCATCAACATCAACAAAAATACCTGACCCAGTGAAGATATTAACTAGCAAGATGCATATTCCGTTATTGCTATTAGACCATGCCTCCGAGTTCCAAAGTATAAAAACTTATCAGTTTACACAAAATACAGTTGAAATTTTTCTCATCACAGGCACAATCTAACATAAAAAATAATTTTGACATTTACAATGTAGGAGATTCTCCTACGAGGGGAGGAAAAAAAAAATAATTAATACAGAAACAGATAGTTCTATTTCAGTGATGATTCGCTAAATCCACAGAAAAGCTGCAATTTGCACAGAGTTAAACTGTGATATGAATATATAGTGTCTTTCCATACCCACTCCCGGCCTGGTGAGAACAACAGGCCTTTTAGTAAATTTACTACAATTTGCTAGCTACCTCCAAGTATGTAGACCCTAGATATCCCAACACAAGTCGCATGCAGGTGCTTTGTGTCCTGAACAGCCTAGTCTCACATTATATTTAAGTAATGTATTTAAAAGGAATTTTGTCAGTAACTGTACCGTTTCTAGTTATTTACCCAGAATGGACTGTGTCTCTCATTGCAAAACATTGAGTCAGATAGGACAAAATAAGATTTCAAGTACATTAAAGCCCATTTTTAAAATCATTATTTGAATTCTGTAGCCGCTATATATACAATATATTGTTTTCTAGGCAATACTTATTTGGATTGAGCAAATAAGGTTGAACACTCATTTGTGACTCAATATTACTGTCAAAGTTGAATAAAAAAACCAGTGTACTATCTGTAACACACCTAGATTATAGAAAAATAAAACTGTTTTTTTAAGAGTTAGGAGTCCCTCCTCTCCTTCAGGAACTGCAACAGAAGTGTTTAACTGCTCTAGGAATGCCTTTCATAGCAGGAACTGTGTATTTCTAGAGAGAAATAAAAGTGTCTCAACAGTTTCATTTGGCCTGCCAAATAGGATATTACTTTTCTCCTCCATATCAGTCTTGCTTTAGATGCAACCTCAAAAGCAAATCAATGAAGGTTAGGTGTGGGCAAGGTCTAAACCTTTGGCAACATACTCTACAAAAAGGTAAGGGGGGGGGGAAAAAAGAGTTTAAGCTAAGGAACTGTTTAAGGCAACCTGACCAAAGTAAAGATAAGGCTTTTGGATAACTATTTCCAAGGATATCCAGTTTTCTTAGCTTTGCAAAGTAACATAATTCAGCTAACTTTCTGGTCAGATTTCCATTCATAAACTTCTTTAAAAAAATATTTACCTGCCTAGAATATGATATTAACTGAATATAAAACATAAGGAGATACTACATATTACAGACAAAAGTAAAAAAAAAAGCTACAGATGAGCACACAAATGGCCAAGTATTAAAAATTATATGGTCATGATAAAAGTTTTAAGCTCTCCGAGGTATTTCAATATCTGAACACCGCAGGTTTGGAATGCCATATAGAGACTTAGGATATCATAGTATTGGTATAACTACCAAAGTAGATTTTCGGTTTTGTGTTTTGTTTGGTTGTTTTTTTTTAATACCTTTAAAGGTCACTGCTATAAAGATTCGGCAGCTTGAATGAAAAATATGTAAAATTACTGTATCTGGCCTATGTATTTTAACATAATATTCAGAATATTAAGAGCAGAAATAAGAACTGCCCACACTGTGATTGCATGTCAAACAAAGTAAGTATTTGGCTGGAATGTACCAGAAGCAGGGATCCTAAATATTGACGTAATTTATATCACAAGAATGAGCTGGGTTGGGAGGGAAGGAATGAAGAATGGTAGGGGATACGAGGTTAAAAATTCACACATTAGTCATCATGAAGTCACTGACATAAACCGCTAAAATTTAGTAAGATCTGCTTTTTGTGGCCGAACAGTTTTCCTCCTCCTGTGCACTGGCTAATGCTTGAAGGAAAAAAAAAGTGTTCTGACCATTCCCAATTTCAACATTTACACAAATTACTTTTATTGTATTATTCTAATCAAAACAGAAGTGCTCCCCTTGGCATATTTTAGATCTAGATCTATTTTAAAAGGTAAAAATCACCCCTGCCAATATTGTTGAAGTAAATCATGTGTGCTTATTTAGGCTCACCCACAGAGTTACAAGCAATTGTGTTCAGCGTGGTTTAAACAAAATAAAAACTGAAGAGTTAAAAACACAAGGTCACTTAACCTTCTTCCTGGTTGATTTACTTTTAGTTAAAATTTGTAATGTTTTACTAAGCCATACCAACTCTGACCATACTAGGAAAGTGTCTCTGGCACAAGTGGTTTTCAGAAGAAAAGCTGGTCTTCCCAACAGCTTTTTCTTCTGCTTCATCTTAAAGTGCAGAAACTGTGGGAAAGGGTAACAAGACTTCCTGTCCGTCACTGTGGAACTACTTCCCTTAGAGAGGCTAAGGCTGCATGTATGCGGACGTGCAATCTGTTCTCAAAGTCATAGCCAGTAAATTCCTCCTAGGAGGGGGAAAAAAAAAACAACAAAAAACCCCATGTAACTATTAGCCTCCTTCACTTTATGATACGAAGATAATTTTACTACTAATGCCTAAGAAGCCACGTTACAAAACAGACCGAAGAAAAGAGGTGAACTGGAGATTGCATGTTGCAATATCCCCGCATCACCCAAAGTAACAGAATTATTACAGAAATTCCTAGTTGGTCAAGAAAGCAGAAAGCTTCCATTTCCAACATGCTGTTTGGATCCCATGTAGTTGGAACAGCACCTAGGAATTTCTGCAAGTCCAAAAGCTCTAGAACATCCCAACATGCCCAAGGCAGGAACCAGTCGGACAGGTAAGAAGTGGCGACTTGTCATTTTCAAACTTTCTGTAGCCAAGTCTTAGTTGAAAAACTTGGCAAGGTTCTAACACTCCAGGAGAGGTCACTAACGCAGGCTGTGTGCTATGACTGACCTAGAAATACATATCTACATAACATACATAAATGTGTATCACATACATTGATGTGTATCTACATGATAATGTTGTAGATTACAGGTAAGGGGCACTGACACTTAACATCCACCGCCCCTGCCCCAAACCCCCAAAAACACAACTTCTCAAATGCCCTCATCTCAGAAATGTAAATTTGAAAGTATCTTAGTTTTTACCTTGGCTTGGAGAAGTAAGGTTTTGCCTCTTGGCACAGTCTACAAAGAGACAAACATGGCATTAGAAATGCATTGAAAATGTTACAGAAAATATCTTAAGTATATGGCCTGGTCAGTCCAGAATAGCATCTCTATCTTGAAAACAAGGTACCAGGCAGACAAAACCCTCTCAAATTAGGAAACTAGAAATACAAATGAGGCACCCAAGAAATGCAGCATTACATATTTCTAGTCTTCCACAGAAAAGGAGAAATTACAGCTTTAAATGCAAGTTGCTACTGATGATGGTGAGCGACAACAATGTGCAGGGAAACAAATGAGGCTACAGATGACTAACTGATCAATAGAGTAATTTTTGTTTCTTAACCAAAGTTTAAGCCATTTATTTACAAAACAAGTTACTGGATTTTAAGCATTAAAAGTTGTTTCAGAAATCTCAATTTCAAACTTTTAAGGAAAAAATATACATATTTGCAGATTAATATTTACTACTGAAAAGCTCATGTTTTATTTCTTATCATACAGTACATTTTTATTTTAAGCTTTACAAATAAATAATCAACTGCCTGATAAGTAGACAGAAAAAATAAGTTTTCTTATTCAAATATATGAATATGAATACATGTGTATTTATATTGGTTAAATTACATTCACTGTCTACAACAGCTACAAAAAAATCTGTAAACTTCTTGACATAACCATATTAAAATCTTAAAGAACTTGATTAGAACGAAGTCTAAAATAACAAAGATGATTCAGATGACGTGATAAATCAAACATGTAATTATGAGTAATTCTGAAGTAAAGTAAATTTAAGAACAGCATGCTTTTTATACTAACATGCATATTCATACACCTGTATCTGTTGCTCAGGTTTTTTTAATATGCTCAGCCTCTCAGGTAAATGTGATTTATAAAATCCTATTCTCTTCTCTTTCTTAATCATTATAGAGCTCTCCCATGACACCTCAGCTAGTAAATGGAATTTTCTATAAACAGCATCCACTCGCCTCTAATTCTAGCTCTTGCTTTTCCCCACCCCATCCCACTTTATTCAAGTCAAGCATCGTTTATCTCCTCATTGTCTGAGTGCCACGAGAGGGAGTTTCCTGCATGTCTTTCACATACTAAGCGCTTCTCAGTACAGCTACAAGCCGAGGCTTGTTCAGTCCTCAAACACCCGATACAAAGCACATTCGGTTATACTGTGTGCACATTCTACACGTAAAGCAGGAAGGAAGGAGTGTTCCCACATTCTCAAAATCTTCAGATAAAAAAAAAGTGTGGTGGGTAGTGAAGTTAAGAGATACTTGACACAATCAAATTTAAATATGAACATGGAAAAAAAAGGCAGCAGGAACATTAGTGGACTCAGACCTCTCTACCACGCTTCAAGGCCCAGTTCTAAGTCATAGGGCAGCAGGGTTTTCAAAAAAGAACTATTATTTTTAAAAGCATTTTCTCTAGTTTTGTCTTTTGTCATGATAATAACTTCTATTGGAAGATTTTCCTTTCCTTCCCTCTTTAAGGGGAAGGTTCAGCTTAGATTGTTAAATCTGACAAGATTAAAAACAACTGAAAACAGAATCTTAAGAATATGAGATACTATCAGCCCAACTACTTCATACACTACATACAATGACGCGGGGGTTCAAGTCATTACCCTGTAACTGCTTCCCCTAACTTGCAATCGGATTCAGGAAGTACTACATAAAGCAGCATAAACTCCAAGTAGCAGTGTTGCATGTTTGAGGGAAACAACACCAAGAGTGGTGCAGAAGTTGCCCTAGTTTAAGATTCTCTGGGCTCCCTAAGAGGCAGGGTACATGCAAAGACGTGAACGATCAAATCATCATCAACCAAGCCATTTGGACAGTCTGAAAGCCAGGTGGATTATTTTCCTCCTCATCCTGAACAACAAAAACCTCACTACTCAAGGTGAAAGCCAAAATGCCAACACATACAGCTTTAATGGAACTGAAATGACTGAAATCACTTTACTTATACATCCCCTGCAATGAAATAGTACGATGGTATGTGTGCCCTCAGTCCAGCTAGGTTTCCAAGATGCACTGATGTGCGAGATTAGAATCATAGAATAGTTTGGGTTGGAAAGGACATCTACAGGTCATCTAGTCCAACCCCTCTGCCATGGGCAGGGACATCTTCAACTAGATTAGGTTGCTCAGAGCCCCGTCCAACCTGACCTTGAACGTTTCCAGGAATGGGGCATCCACCACCTCTCTGGGCACCCTGTGCCAGTGTTTCACCACCCTCAGCGTAAAAAATTTCTTCCTTATATCTAGTCTAA
>NW_008825498.1:8049119-8049389 GCF_000699105.1 Pygoscelis adeliae
GGCCCACTTCTCCAGCTTGTCCAGGTCCCTCTGGATGGCATCCTGTCCCTCTGGTGTGTCGACCGCACCACTCAGCTTGGTGTCATCTGCAAACTTGCTGAGGGTGCACTCGATCCCACTGTCTATGTCATTGATGAAGATATTAAACAGGACCGGTCCCAATACAGACCCCTGCGAAACGCCACTCATCACCAATTTCCATCTGGACATTGAGTCGTTGACCACTACCCTCTGGATGTGACCATCTAACCAATTCCTCACCCTTTACTG
>NW_008825498.1:8049463-8059703 GCF_000699105.1 Pygoscelis adeliae
GTCAGGCAGGATTTGCCCTTGGTGAAGCCACGCTGGCTGTCTCGAATCACCTCCCTGTCCTCCATGTGCCTTAGCATAGCTTCCAGGAGGATCTGTTCCATGATCTTCCCAGGCACAGAGGTCAGACTGACTGGCCTGTAGTTCCCTGAGTCTTCCTTTTTTCCCCTTTTTAAAAATGGGGGTTATATTTCCCCTTTTCCAGCCAGTGGGAACTTCACCGGACTGCCGCGACTTCTCAAATACGATGGATAGTGGCTTAGCAACTTCATCCGCCGGTTCCTTCAGGACCCGCGGATGGATCTCATCGGGTCCCATGGACTTGTGCACCTTTAGGTGCCTTAGATGGTCTTGAACCATTTAATAATTCAAGATATTAGGAAGATATCTGTCCTAAGAGAGTGGGGATAAATAATCCCAAAGTAAAAAGACTTTTGACAAATACCATATTGTTCCAAATATGTTTGATCCCAAAAACATGGAGCTGTTTTAAGAAGGCACCAAATTCTATTTGGAGAGTATAACTCTCTTTCTTTGAACTTGAACAGCATCCAACAGGAAATTAAATACGTAAGAAAAGGATCCTAGGCACTCACCACACTAAATGCCACCTGCAGACAACAAATCCCTGCCTACCCAAGGCATTCTTGCCAGGCCCCTGCTGCCACCAGCTGCAGGAACACTAAGGCAAGTGAACGGGGAGAGAGGTCTTTACCCCAGTATGTATATATACTGGTTCTGTAAGGCACATACGAAAAAATGGGTATCATGGCATGATCAAAGAGCTGAAAAGTGAAGTCTTTGTGGTGCTTTTTGGGGTAAAGTACTAAATAATAACCAAAACAATGTAGTGCTACACTCAAAATTCTTGCTTTACTGCTTGCTGTAGGTTTGCAGACATGTTCATTTTACTGCTAGAGAAAGACACCGCTAGTGGTCAGGAGTGTAACAGCTGCCCTGAAGAATCCCAGAGAGTCTCAAGCTTTATTTCTTATGTAAAAATAAAACCCAGTAACAACAAAACAAGTCATTGCAGTGTTATCCACAGATAACTAGCTCTTGATATTGAAAAATTAAGATGTTGTGACCTAAAACACATTGCATTTCTTGGTTTGCAAAAAAACAAAGTAGTAAGTTTCTTTACGGTAGGTATAAAACACATTTTTAAAACTTAACATACATTATCACCTATAAATTTTGTTTCATTGTTTGTATAGTGGTATGTTGACTCCCCACCCTAATATTAAGAGTTTAAAAACAGGTTACGCTATTACCTCTGGATTGTCTAATAGAAGACAGCCAAGTTCATAGCAAGCATATGGCTGAACATATAAGTTGTTTTGACGGCACAGTTCATCCTTAGCAGCTCGCTGAAAGAACTATAAAAATTAAAGAAAAAGGAAAAAAAAAGATTGCAGTAATACATTAAAATTGACTGTTTGATACTTAAAAAAATCCAGAACCACCGTACATCTTTAAGCACTAGAAATTAGCCCAAAGCTAAAATGAGAATACATTGAAAATTTCCAATGGTAGAGATTCTTTAAGGGAGGACCCAGAGGTTTTCACTGACACTACTGTATCAAGGCAAAACCATTTGTTTGGATTTTTACCAAGTAACATATTGACTGTTTCAACAGTTTTCCAACTTCATATTGAAAAAATACTAGATCTAACAAGGAACTTTAACATCAGAGATGAATACCCAGATTATTTAAGATATGCTTGAGAGAAGCAGAAAAAAGAAAAAAAAAGAAAAAAAAAGAAAAAAGCTTTATTGACAGCATCAGCTTCCTTGTTGCTTATGTGAATTGCATTCTGTTTTGGGGAGGAAAAAAAAAGTTGTGCCTACAGAGCAAAGCCTGGAGCAGTGGCAAAATTATTCTTTGGTATGTGCTAATAATCAAACCTCTCAGTGTCCAACAGGCCTGGAGGAGAAGCAGCAAACCCATGCTTTTTGAAAGGTCAATCTCCAAGTAATTTTTTTTAAAAAGCTGAATTTTCTCTGTTGGACAAAGTAAATCCAGCAGAGCCAAGAACTTCTCCATTCTTCTACCCAGCTTCTCTTTAACTCTTGCTCCTACAAGCCACTTTAGCTATCATGTTCATTCAACATAGCCAATTACTTTTACAACACAGAATATAGCAAAGACATGCTAAACAAGATTTGAAGAGAACCTGACATACTGTTGGAATTCACAAAACAGTATGATCAACAGCACTGACAACTAATTGCTTGCTTAACACTCTTACTCAACAATATTTACTGTTTAACAGAATAGCTCATAAAATAGGATTAATGGTGTAAATTATCATTTAACAACTTACCTGAACAGCATCTTCAGAATTTCCTAAGCATTTGTGTATGGCACCAAGAAGCAAGTTTCTCAAACCAACAGCTGATGAATCATCAACATCCTGACAAGCTTAATGAAAAGATTCCAGTAAACAAACAAGATGGATTGAAATCCTTCCTTAGACAAGAATTATGGTCTACGGTGACTTTTGGTCTGATGATTAAATTTAACCAGAAAAAGGAGATGCTAGTAACATTAATATAAATCAAAGTAATTTGGTTTCTTTTAAATACAACCCATTTTGTATGGACCTCATCAAGCAATCTGTCACTCATGAGAACAATTCCTAACAGGAATGAATGGGCTGAAGTCAAAGGCAGTTGGTGTGGTGTTCTCACAAGAAGAAGAGAATCCATTTCTCTACTGGTCTTTGAAATATCCACTAAAAGGTAAAGTTAAGAAACAATCACCTCCTTCTGGTGTTACGGGAAACTGGGTTGTCCCAGATTTTGAAAGAAAAATACATAGTTCAAGTCACAAGGAGCACAGGGCAAGCAGTTCAGACAAAACCGATTTGTTCTGAACTGAAGCCAAGTGACAGACGCACAAAAATCTGTACTGGACTTAAAAACCCAGACTAGGGTATTTTGTCATCACAGTTCTCAATGCTGATGAGAGGATAAGGCTTATTTGCCAGACCTTAGCTGGCCCACAATCCAGGGACAGACTGTGCTTCAGCCAAGTAGTGCTCTGTTTCCAGAAAGAACTGAATCATGATGCATGTAACCATCTCTAGATGAATCAGGCTCCATTTTGATCAAGCTTATTAGCACCAGCTCTGTTAAATCAAGACCAGTTCCATGAGGAGCCATTTGCACTTTTCTGCACCATCGCCTCCAGAAAGCCTGGGGTGCAGGGAGGCCTGCAGGGCTTTTCATCCCTGCAGAAGGAGCTGAACTGCTGTGCCTGGAGCAGTAGAGCTCCTTCAACTTCACATTCTGCCTCATCTCAAGCCCTGCCAGATCTTAACTAGCTCTGCATTCACAACACAGTTCATGCACAACCCAAATAAGCCACCTATGAATAACTAAGAGTTGGCTGCATGAAGTATTTGGACATTACTCAATACACAAGGCTGTCAACTCTCTCTTGTGTTGCAAGTCTCATGTTACTTGGCATTTTACTTAAGAGATACATGTGGATACAAGTTTATTCCTTTATTTTTAAGTCAACTTCTAGCCCTGAGGAAAAGCCTGGAAACTCGCCCCAGCAAATTACACTCCAATTGTTCAAGAGAAGAGGAAGCAAATAAAAAAAAAAATTCCCCTATCATCTCATCATTCTTGAGATACGCATAAGGCGCAGCAATAGCACCCTCATTGTGCAGAAAATCTTCAACCAGGGATCGCTGATGCAGACACATCTGTCAGCATCATACTTAGAAGAAGCAAATCTCCGAATTTTAATTGATACTGCTATTTCATATTAAAATGTGAACCACTGGCTAGAAGCTTATAGAAAGAAGATCTACATTGCTTCTGAGCGTGCAGGAGAGGAGTACATACTCTTTACAACCACTAAAGCTGATTGTTCCAAAGGCAAATGACAGACAAAAAAGTCTGGAAATTTATTTTTACATAAGTAAATCTAATTTTAAAGATTAGATTCATTCACCATTATATTTGGGACTAGAAAACTAGGGATCTGAATGTAACCCACTGCCATCACGCAATTTAAATGGACAAATTATCTTAAATTAAAAACAGAACAAAACCCCACAACTAGTCCTGACTCTCAATTTAAAGACTGGTAGTTTTCTAGCTTAACATAAAAGTCGTGTGCAATCCCCAAAATTTCACAATTACAGAAAAAAGGAAGTATCTTGGTGGCAGGCATTTTTTGTTTTATTTTCTAAATGAGCTGGTAATAACTTGAAACTGCTTGCAGAATGCAAACAAGACTGATGGCTGGATGGAGGGAGGAGTACTGAAAACTTCATGATTAACACTGCTACCATAAGCTTCATGTGACAGACATCCAAAGACATCTGGAGACTAAGAAAGAGGCAACCATAAAATGCTCCTTTCACCACTAAAATGGTCCCAGCAACCAAGATAAACAGAACCCTTATGCCATACATGACCTCACAAGCTACATATTTCCTCTCAGAAGAAAACTGACATACAGAGATGAATTGGTAGTTTTATTTTTTTTATTTTGTAGCTAGGTTTAAATGAGTTAAATTTTGCTTAGTGACTTTGAACAATAACCATCACACTATTGTTTCATTTTAAACAACGGGCAAACACAACTAATTAAAAAACAACTATATGCAGCAGGCAGCTAAACGTCTCCCAAAAACCTATAAAAATGGTAAAAATGAAGCATTAAGCTGAATCTTAACGGGTCATTATTCTGCTGTTACTCCAACTGTTTTGCTGTGACACATGCACACAGGTTTAAATTTTCAAGCTACAACAATCAGCTACTCCACACAACAGAAGAAAATTATACACCTCATTTAAAAAAGTGAATAAATAAATCAAGGAACCGTATTATACCTTGGCTCATATGCTGTAAGTTTGAGAGGGAACAGTTTGGAAGGGCTTTCCATAAGTACAATACTTCAATGGATGCCAGGACACAGAGCTCTTTGGTCGGCACTTGTTTTCTAAATCTATCTGCCTGCAAAGTGGGGAGAAATAGGGAAGGGAGATCTGTTATCTGTCCTTTTACAGGGAACATAATATTCAGGAACAATATATCACAAACAGTAATTCTAACTGTTTCATGAAAGCATCCAGCAATTTTATGAAAATAAAGTTGGTGGTAACTTAGCTTAAAGACTTTAAGACTAAAAAACAAAATCTTTCAATTAATTTAAGGGCTTACATACTGATCAAAATTAAAGCTTCCTTCTACGTAGCCTGATTTGTTTTATGGTAGTACACACTGACTGGATGCTGAAATGGTAACATCTGCAAGATCATCAGTTGGGACACATTTCCTAGACAACTCCTAGCTTTCAAAAAGAACTAAGGCTTTGACAAACAAGACAAGATAAAAAGGAGTAAGAAAGGCAAAGCTAGAAGGAAAATTACCAAAGCAACTACAGTATCATGTATTTTTATCTTTAATAATTACTTTAGTTGTAAAGTGAATAGCTAATTCACATTTCCCTTTGCTAGCTCCTTAAAATACATGACACCATTGTTTTTCCACCTGAATCCTTCCCATTAATTCTACAGAAGCAACACAGCAGAAAACAGATACATCCTGCAAAAATAAATACTGGTAAAGAATCCAACAAAATTACCAAGTGTAATTACTGTACTGAAATAAGTCAGCCTATGCTAAACCAAACCTTTTTCACTGAAAATTGTTCAATCTGATTGTTTTTTCTTTTGAAAAGCTTCTGAACTTCCTTGAACACATTCTGAGCACCACTGACATCACCAGTGGCTCCTTGACACACTGTAAGAACATAGAAACAAAAATGTGTTAGTTCTACTGGGATACGAAACAGGAAAAATTAAGATTAGATATCGTACAGTCACAGGAAAACACACACTCACTTCCAGAAAGGATCCAGACTGGGGATTTGACAAACATGCAAATCCCAACTCCCCCAGGTACCCTCTGTGATCATTAACAAGTCAGTACTTCTTTTTCATACCCATTAAAGGAACTAATACCACCCAACCTCTAAGGATTTATTTATTAAATCTTTGCAATACACTGTTATATGACCTGTCACTATACTGACAATGGGGGGGAGAAGGGGAGGAGAGAGAGAGAGAACGTACACGCATGTACATGGGTGTGCATGCAAGTGCACATTATATAAACAAACAAGATTATGTCCATCAAATCTGGCATCAAGCTGCAAAAGCAGCAGGCAGTGTGGAAGGCACTATGTGCACTAGTAAGTTTCTGAAAACAAAACAGTGCCAAAACCTTATTATTGATTTATCACTTATCCAACATATTGAATATACTCACCTGCTGTTAAATAAGCATAGTAGCACTGGGACCACCTGGATTCATTTTTAAGCCTCTCAAAGGATTCAAATGCATCTTTGAAATTCATCTCTATCATGCTGCACCAACCTAAAAGCAAGACTAATTTAACTTCAGAGAAAGCACAGTAATTCAAATTTGGTGTCAACACTACTGAAACACACGGTCTGTTATGAGAGCTAGAGCTAGTTTAACAATTATAACAATAATTGTTAAAAGTTAAAACTTTAACTTTTAACTTCCAATTAACTTCCAAGTTAATTGGAAAAGTTAAAACAAATCAATGACATACATTTAAAGCCTGGTTTAAATTTACTGGGAAATGCTGAATTGTAAGATTCCATACAAACAGAGCAACAACAAATCTATACAGACACCAAAAGCTCTTTTTTTTATTTAAATACAGTATTTTGTAGGATGCTGAAGCTTACAAAGCTACCACTGGCTCCCTTACTCTTCCCCACTGTGACAAGATCCCTTAACGAGACACATTTAAAGCGTGAAGCAACATATCTTCTCCACTCTAAAGACTTGTATGCAAATTAAGAACATATAGTATATATCGCTATTGATAGAAGGAAATGAACATGAAATATAGGTCCTGGAAACTGTGAAGCTTCACTAGACCAATTAGTTTTTGGCACAGAAGTGGTGATTCCACAGACAAATCAGATTACTCATTTTAAATAATATTTTGTAGGCAAACAGTTTGCCCTCAATTCTGTAGTCTACTCACTGATTTTGCATCACCTTGTATTTGCAGAAAACTTTAAAATTATGAAAAATTGAATTCTACTTGCCCAAACGAGAAGACAGAGTTATTACCATAATCCATCCAAGACAAAGTCCAATATTCTAAAACCTTTTTTAAAATCCTAATAAAAGTAACCCTGTTTGTTTGTTGAATTTGCTAGTCTAAATTTGAAAGTCAGCTATTTATAGCATAAACATATCCAACTTACCTATTTCATATAAGCAGACATGTTGAATCTCCCTTTGGTCTGTTGCAAGTTCCAAAGCAGTATTAAATGAGGTCAAGGCACTATTGATTTGACACTAACAAAAGTAAAAGAAGAAAAAAAAAAATCAGATGTCTGAAATTTAAAATTTGTTGGATAATTTGATTTTGATAGAGAAAACATTCAGATTTCTGTTAATAGGTATTTAAAAATAACTATATGGTTAAAAAAAAAAAATTGAAGTGTTTTACACATTGCGGCCTCTGGTTTGATTAGATGAAAGAGGCACAACATCCCATTGAGAGGAAAAACTCAAAATTCATTTCAGACTCTAGATTATTTTAAATGAGCTAAAACCCACCATAGAGCTAACAGTTTCAGGAGAAGGGCTAATATTAATTCAATATACCAGCTCCACATTGCAATTCCTTTGGCCAGCTTCCCTCCTCCCAGCTCTCTCGACCTGACCACTTTTGAAACAAGTATAGGCAAATTATGACAAAGCCTTTATTTACAACAATAAACGAGCATTTTAAAGAGGTCCCATAGCAAACAGATTTTTCCATATATTTCATATTCATGATACGAAACATAATACAAAAGCCAAATTATAAGAGACAAGGGAAGTAAGAATCACTAATACAAAGCAACTCAGATTTATATTTAAATGAAACTTTAGACAAGAATGCAAAGCATTTACTTGCAAGGTACAAACAATCAGTTCCACCATGTGCAACAGTAAAAATTAAAACATATGGTAAGGAACCTGCACTCTAAAAGTCATATAAAAAGAGAAACGTAGAACACTACAGAGTTAAAAAGGGGGGGAGGAGGATAGTAAAGGAGTTTAATAATGTAATAACAATCACCAATAACTTGCAGCCAGTTCAGATCATCTCTCAACCTTAAAAATGAGTGTCTGTATTCCTATTTGCTATTAAGTCAGAAATTCATTGGTTTTGTGCAGTAAGCTTTTGAGTAATCTCATTTCTACTCTTATTCGTCATTCTGCCTTTAAGAGTAATATATTTTTAGCATCTGCCAATAAAGTTTAGCTTTCTGCACAATAAGGGTACCTTTAATGTTTAATTTTAATTATTTTGAACTATTTCACCTTTTTCCACATCCCTCAGTAACCACTTTAAGCAACAGTTAATACAGAATTCATAAATGCTGCGTAAGACCACAAAAAGGCATATGAGAGAAAAAAAAATTGATAAAATCATTAGTTACCAACAGCTTAGCAAAAAGAGGCTGACAGTTTTCTAAGAACTAGAATGATAGTTCTTTTGACTACCTTAATTTCTAGTTTTCCCAGTCTAGGATGGGACTTCTCCATAACCATCATCATAATGGGGGGGATGCAAATCAACATTTAATTAGTTTTACACACAGACACTATATATCCCAATATGGCTTATAACCACTTTAATAGTGTTCCTATATTTATTCTCACGTACAATTGTAATAATTTATACAACAGAAGAATCTTTAAGCCACTCTCTGCTGGCTAAGCATGTAAGTAAAAGAAACCCTTGAAAAAGCAAACCTGTCATCTACGCAAGCATAATTGAATTCAAAAATTCCTGCAAAGATCTGCAGTGTTTTATCTTAAGACCACATACACACAGAGCGCTCTAAAGTGATTTTATTAGATTTTCTTCTTTGTCTCATTGGGGAAAACTGTTTTAGTTGCTAAGGAACAATTTAACTGTAAATCATATATTGCATCAACCCAGCACAACTGCCAGCAAAGGGATCCACAGCTGTACCAATATAAACACTGTACACTCAGAAAATAAAGCAGTGATTAGACTAAGACACTTGTTGGCATAACAGAAGAATATACTACACAGAAGGACAGGCGAGTTGTATTTGACCTCAAAGTTACCAGGGAGCCTGAGCAATGTACACCTTGTTTACTTTTGTAGCAGCACATTCTCTCCACTACACACTACTCCACTGATGCTGCATCACCCCAACACGACTTCCTATTTAATAAGTGTTATGAACTCAGTCTTACAGAAAAAATAAAGTAAAATAAAATAAAGTCGGCTTAAAACTTTATCTTTGTGCTAAGAAGTTTAGAAGTTTGGTAAATCTATGTTTTGAATGCTCCTGAAGAAAATGCAAAAAAAAAAAAATTTCTAAATATTTAGTCTTCTGTGAAGATACTTTGCCTTATAAAAACCTAAAAAAACCTGAACATCTGAAAACATAAATCACTCGTTTGTAGGGCATGTTATTCCACACAATGATTAATGGCAATTACATCATTGTCTGCAATGCCATACACCAGCCTGGGGCAGCACATGAAATACTGACCACCTAGTAATATACAAGTCCAGTTAGTTGACTATTCAATCTTCTATAATCCATTTCTCTAACTGTCTAGCTCTCTCAAATGTTTTGACACCTGCCTAAGCTTTCCTTAAGCATCAAACTCAGTAAGTACGTTTCAGAGACATTGCTTAATAATTAAAGTTTCAATCACCTCCAGGGATTGCGACAACATGCTGAAATATGAATTTCCACTCTTAATGTTAATTCTTGAAATAAATTAATTACTGTCCATTTACTGTTTCAGAGAATAAACAGAAAGAATTATAAAGTCCCAAGAGTCTGCAAGTATAACATCACAGCTGACACTTGAAATTCATGTTCTTGAGATTTAAAAATATACACACGCACACTTGTAATTCCTTCAACAGGCATCACTCATGCCTCTCTTGGACATTATAGAAAGACAAAAAAAGATTAATCTATAAAATGTGTAATATACAGAACTACATAACCATAAAGCGGATTATTAAAACTAGTGTGAGAACCATAATCTTACATTTCTGGACTTCAGATTAAAACCAAAACCACCCCAAGCCACCACCTAAGCATCTACAGAGCTTCCTGAGCCAAGGCAGCTTCCTAAGCCGACACACGTTTCCCCACAGAGTTGTTCTGAAATCTCAG
>NW_008825498.1:8059720-8082761 GCF_000699105.1 Pygoscelis adeliae
CCAGGACCTCTCTATTCTTGATCAGCAGTATGAATTTGTAAAGCTTTTAAGAAGTCATGCTCATAATTAAGGGGAAACCAGCAAACAATATCTAAAAGGGGACAATTTACACTGGAGGACACTATATGGAAATTTCAAAGCTTGGATTTTCTATTCCTTAACACACCCCCCATTTTTCCCTAGACATGCCACAAACTCAAAATAGAGTAAAACTAGGATTCTGTATTTTATAGCCTAGAACAAGTAACTAGAAAGGCCAGCACAATTCCTGAAAACAAACCTTGACATTACACAAGCTCGGAAAATTTCTTAAGACATCATTGTGACTTTATTCCAGAAAATTCATTTAAGACTTTTCAATGCTTACTATTACTTTTGCCCTCAGTCTACTTTTCCGTGCCGCACCCTCCCACCCCTAAATAAGAATGATACCACTGATACCAAGATGTCTACAAAAGGTAACTAAAAAAGCAATACTTGTCAGTATTACATTTAAGCCTGCAATACCACTGCACATTTTCACCAGCCTGCACATCAAACACGCTACAGCACACCAGAAT
Organism: Pygoscelis adeliae; assembly: GCF_000699105.1. Taxonomy (NCBI): domain Eukaryota; kingdom Metazoa; phylum Chordata; class Aves; order Sphenisciformes; family Spheniscidae; genus Pygoscelis; species Pygoscelis adeliae. The sequence goes on from NW_008825498.1 coordinate 8,060,281, forward strand.
GTACCACTGGTGTTGTGCCTGTCAGCTGGAGTATTTGGTCCTTTTTCCTTCAGAGTCTTAACATGCACCTATACCAACTGAACTCTATAGATCAAGCCTCAGAACCTGAGTTTTTTGTCCCAGCTCCAGAGACTTCTTGTTTTTTATATATACACACCCGGAGTCTGTTCCCAATCAAAGAGAAGCAATCTTGCCTGGTTCACAATTTTGTCAAACACTGTATTTTTGCTTTATACCCTTACCACTCTCCACATGAAGCTATCAATCTATTTAACTATTTCTGAGTGAGGTGATTTGTACTACTTAAAGAAGCAAATGGAGATTTCTAAAAAGTGTTGCTGATTGAGGGGGGGAAGCAAAATTGCAAAATAAGAAGCAGAAATACGTAAGATTCAGAACACCACCTTTTACTCTGCCCTGTCCCATGCTACCACCATGCCCATCTTTCACTACTGGCCAGAATACCACACTTGAATAGTCTAAGTCACAGTTTCAAAAGTAAATTGGTATTTATTAACATAATTATAATATTAGACAACACACATTTAGCAAATGAATAGCAGTATTTTTATTTTCACAGTAGTAAGAAAGGCCCAAGGCTACAGCTGGAAACTCTGGATTTCAGACCAGTGAGTTTTAGCAGCTGTTACACTAATTACATTTTTAAGTACCCTTTAGGGACAAGTATAAAACATTATTCTCACTTGTTTTTAGTAGCTTAAGCTTACATGAAACATCATTATCAGCTTTAGTGAAAGTATTTCAAAGACAGAAATAGTCAGACATTCACAAAGAAATACCTGTGAGGCTGGAATACACGCCATACAATCACAAGTCAAGCACAGCAACAGTTATGTCCATAAAAACTGCCTGAGTTATGTAAAAGTCAGGAAAAATGCTACTTTTAATATGCAGTCTCTTAACCTACTCTTGGGGGGGGAAAGACATTTGATCAGCCTACCAGTGCAACCTTTAACTTTCTGGTGCACTTTCATTCCAGTTTTCCCAGGTCGTCCTCCTCTCCCTTCCCTTAACTCATTCATTTCAATAGTCCCCAAAACGCTTTCAGACTTCATTTCTCAAAAATGTGAATCTGGGAAAAAAGTTGAAAGATAATATGGTCCAAGTTTATAGAGCCTATAAGGCTACTTCTTAGAAAACTAAAGTCTGTTAAGGCTTTTATTGACTAATATTCATACATGCTTTTTGGCGCACAACACATTAGAGTCACATGCTCTTCATTTGTCTTGCATAGCACTGTCACTGTGAAATCTTCCTTTCTCCTCAATTGCCTTCCTCGGCAATTTTCTCCTTTGTTGTACTTGTGTCTCACTGTCCAGTCGTGCATTACTGCTTCTGCCTTTTGAACAGTTTCCCTGCCTCCAGGTGTCCATAGCTGAACTATGCTCCTTACTGTTTCTTTTCTCCTTAGAAAAGAAAAAACCACACACATACAGATATATAGGTGTATGCAGACTTGCTAACGGCAGCTGAATATACCATCAGCTGAAAGTTACACAAAACATATGCAGGATCAAAAGCTATTAAAAAAATCCAATGGACTGAGTGCTAGTAGGCTCTAATACAAAGCCTACAGTGACCATTACTGATCCATACTTCCAGAACACACAAACTCTTCTGTATAACAACCTCTAAGCTGCCTTTCATCTACGTACAATTAAATTTTATCACAGAACTGTTAAAAGATGATAGATGTTAAAGACTATAAAATGTATAAGCTTCAGCTCAAGGTATACTTTCAAGTGCATATAGGTTAAAGCACAGACTTCCCAATTTTGGTAAACCATCTGAAAATAATATTCCCATGCCTGGTGGAAAGAATTTAAACCTACCTGTGTATTAACAATTTCAAGGAAGGCCATATAAGCACGTCCCAGGCTTTGCAGGAGCTCTCCTCACCCACCTTGGAGATGAGGTGGAAATTATGACTCAGCGTATTAGTTTGTAATCTAAGAGTGTATGTGCACTTCTGGTTCAGAATGTACAATGGATGCTGTAAGACCAATGCCCGGTTTTGAGACACATGTAACCCCAAGTGTATTGTGCAGCAATCCAGTGCAGCTCCCCATGCCATTGCCACCAGTCACACATCTGTCTTCACTGTTACATCAACAACATTTGAGCAAATTAAGCTTGTAAACTCCTGACAGAGTCTACAGGAGAGCTTGAGACACTTAACCAAAACATTTATACACAGCAAAGCCTCAGTGATACAGTATGACATAGAACAAAGCAAAGACGGGGGGGCGGGCGGGGGAGGAGGCTGCTGAATGGAAAAGCTCTCATGCAAACAAATACATGAATAGCAAAGGGACATTTTAATTCCTGTTAGCAACCAATAAGCTTTCTGCTAACTAAGGGTATGGCTACACAGCACAATGCACAGCATTCTGCCTGCCTAAGCTAACTAACTTCATGAACATGGCCACGCTGTCTCTGGCACAAACTATTTCACTTGGAGCTAAACTTCAGTGTCTATGTACTGCATCATTTAATGCACAAATACTGTAAGATAACATGTAAAGAACTCTGCTTTGAAACATAACAGTACTCCAGAAAGGGACTGACTACACAAAACTGACACTCATCCCAAACCTATCCTCTGTATTTACACATAGAAACATATACTCAGTTTATTAACAACTTGTTTACAATTTTGCCCTAGCTTGCCCTGAAAGTCAGAAGAATCAGTTTAATTTTGTTCCTCATTACACTAAACATTAAAAAAAAGAGTTCCAAAGACCAAGCCATACTCTAGCAATCAACATATTTATATTTTTAACTGCACTTGCATTCATTGTGTAGCTATTCCTGAGAAATTTCATTTTTACCATAACAGAATATGCATATAATTGAACAGAGACCATTAAAATATTTGCCACTCAGAAAATAGCAATACTTCCCAAAGACCAACAGCTTGCCTGTGACAGTGTAATTCCCCAAATGCACTGTCACTTTCAGAAAGACAGCAAAGAAAAGCACTATCCAAATCCCATGCAAGAATATGCCTGCGAATTCTGATCGGCCACTGAAGCCTGTCCCTCTGTTCTGTTACTGTTACTACCTCCCTCAAAGGGGAGGTATATTTGAGAGAGTTAACTGCAAACACTAGCAAAGAATGACCAGCAATATTAAGATCTGGATTAGCTCTTGTAATTATCATGTTGAGATGAAGGGTTTGAACATTCTGTTTGTGCTTTTGTGTTGGGTTTTCTTGTTAATGTAATTGCTCTGGAAATATTCTGGTCTGATAAAAGCAGCAGCTAGGAGTTGAGTAGCTTAAAGTACTCATCACCATCTTGTATTATCACAGATTCTTAAAGAATAACTCAACCAAAAACCACGAGGCTGCTGCAATATTTGAATAACACTCTGCAACAGCATTCACAAACACACTTTCAGTGAATACATTTCTGCTTGGGTCAGAGCTCACCATTAGCAACAGAAAATATCCTGGTCTGACTTCTTAAAAGCAAAGGCAGTTATCTGAGGGAAATTATTGCAGAGAATTAGCTGTATATGAACAATACATAAAATGAAAAGGGGAAGATAAATACTATGTACTCAGCAGATAATACTGATTTTAGCTTGACAAGCAACACTGAAATAGCTATTTATACCCCAAGAAACTCATGAGTGACCAAAAGCACTTCCTTTTACCATAGAGCTACAAATGTATCAAGTAGCTGAAAAAGAATTTCAAAGTGCCATTATGGCAGACAGAAGTAGTGGAAGAGCAGGTTTGGCATGCAAACGTGAAACTAGGAAGGAGTTAATCCTTTCTTCTTACTTATCTTTCCATGTATCTATATCTTTAGTCACAATTCGCTGAAGCTTGCACAGTTCATTCACATCAGAAAAACATAAAATAACAAAGGGTGGGGAGGAGAAAATCAGTCAAAAGGAAGAAAACATGCAATACCTCTAATCGCTGTATCCTTCCCTTGAAGAACATAAACAGAGAAGAATTTGGATAAGCAGATTCTTTTTTTGCAAGAATTTCTTTTGCCTCTTTCAATCCTGCCTTGTTATCGCTGCCATCAAGGGCAAAAAAGGGACGAACAACTGTGTGGTACCACAACAGAGCTAATCTAAAAGAAACATAAAAGTAAAAAGGATTACAGCTCATAAACAGAAATTTAAGGATAATGTTCTACACAGGCAAATTTTTAAATGATTCTGAAAGACAAAGATAGATATGAATCTTTTCTTATACAACCCGGCTTTAAAACAAACACAATACTATTGCCATACACCAATGTACTCCTGAACTGCACCTGAACATACAATTCAGTGCACATTACCCAAAGGTAAAGTAACAATCAAGCTCATATCAAAGCAGCTGAGCGTTTAGAACTCTATAGATTTTAAAAAAGAAAAACCCACAGGAAACCTTTGAAAACAAATTGTTCACTGGGGAGGGGAGGAAATCCAAACAAACAAAACTAAACACACATCAGCAGAGACACCTGAAATCAATGTCAAACAGAAATACATCCGGTGTTCAGAAGGGCAGACACCTACATGACCTACTTCACTCCTGGAAACAAGGGCAGAGCACAAAGATTTCCAAGACCATCTGAAGGAGGAAACACCCCCCAAAATACCGTTTTTCTTCCCCAGAAAGGAGAAAGAACAAATGAACAGGAACATTTAATCTTAAGCTTTCTTAACCAATCAGAAATTCAGTTCTCCTCAAGCAGAAGAGACTTTAGCTCTGCTGTCAATGTTTCAAAAGTGACATCTGATGGTACCTGCAGTAGGTCCAGTAATAAAAGCATTAATTTGGAGATAATGGAATAATAAACCCATTTATGAGGGCCATTTAAATCAGGTCTGGCTAACCCTTCACCTGATAAAAAGACCTGAATGCAGTATGAAGGCTTGGGAAAAAAGAGTACACAGAAAATACTCCTCTAAAAAGACCGTAAGAGAACATCCCATTTTACTCAGATGCTAAAATTAAAAATAAACTGGAAAAGATCTTTGGCTAATAGTAAGGATAAATAGCTAAGTGAGATCAATGACTCCTACAAACAGTATGCTCTCCATAGCAGAGAATATAACTCAGGTAAATTTACTCAGCCTTTAGGAGGTGCTTTTATTTACTCTGCTGGCATATAGATTACTAGACATTAGAATAGCAGGTACTGAAGAATACAGCAAAATATTGACACAAACCCCAAATACATGTAAATAACTAACAGCAGAGAGATCTCACACACTAATAAGTGATGAATTTACTAAACCATGGCATGTTAAACAACAAACTACAAGTTTATTTTACCTGCTGTTGTTTCCTTTAAAGCAACATGACTTTTTGGTTTTGACTTTTTTCCATTTACTTACTTTCAGTACTAAGTTATCTACCAAAGCATTTCAATATAGCTACTCACGTAGCTAAAGGGGCCTTCATGTCCTTACTTTCACTTGCATACATCAGTGAAGAAAGCCCCTGTAGGCGGTCTCCGGGAAAACCCAGCAGGTTGATGATTTTGAGCAGGTTTGGGGGCACCATGGATATGCAAAGATGAAAAAGTCCATATCCAAAGCTAACAGCACCTTTCAGTCTGTTTAGCGAATCCTCCGTTACACCTTCTGCAGCAATATGATTATCATTTGCAGCATCAGAAGTCAAGGATTCCTGAGTTGTTTTCTTCTGATATATTTCCTGAAGTGTATTAATGTCCGTATAGCACTTATTGTAAATTTTCCAGGCTTTTCGGAGTATCCACCCACCTTTTATGTATGCTAAAAATCAAGGAAAAAAATATTTCAAGGACATATTTCAGAAGTGGAACACAGTAAGCAGTAAATGGTATTTCACAAATCCTAGGATGCTCTCTCTATTTGCATTAACATATTGTAGAGAGGATTTTGTAACCGCTACTGTCATCTTGAAGAGGTCTTTCATACTGGGCACTACAAACTTAAGTGCTTTTCAACCAGAGACTTTAAAACAGCATGCAATACAAAGGGATTTCCCTTCAGTTATGTAGCAATATAACTGTCAGAAAGAAATAGAGAAACCAAAGAACTTAATGCTGGATTCTGCTCCACTATAGAGTGGAGATGAAATGGCTGTCTGGCAAACAGACAGAAGCAAACTCAAAGAGATTACACCTCTTAAGCCCAAATGCTGTTAAAAGACAGTTGATGGGAAAATACTAAGAAAATCCCTTCCTTTGGGTTAGATAATAAGATTTTCGAGCACCATCATTTCCCTGCCCCTCATATGAACACAGCACCTTATAACTAAGAAAAAAAAAACATAGAAAAAATAAAAGAATGCATAAATTTTATGTTTTTAAAACATTTTTCAGTTGCCTAACTTCCTCAATTTCAAATGCAAGCTGGGTACCTAAATTTCCCTAAAAATCTGGTCTTGAGCATTTCAGTTGAGAATGACAGAATTTTCAGTCTCATTACCATCTTTACAGGAGAGTAAAGAAAGGCATGACACCAAAAGATGAAGATGTCCAATTTGCCTATTTACACAGCATCCATCTTGGTTATCCTTGGATAATGCTAAGTGGTAAACAGAAAACACACACAGAATATACTTGTACATGTTAATTGTAAAAGCAGACAACAGCATTTTGTCTGTGATAGAGCCCTGAGAATTAGGAACTGCAGTGACAAAGGAGTTAAGCAAAAATGAGAGAAAATAAAAGCATGGTTATAGCAGCAGTGTTCTAAACAGATATCACCAAATTTGCAGAGGTCAGTGTTATAACCGACGCGAGAACTAGATCATAACAGGTGGGGTGTGTCAAAGAAAAGGAAAACACTATTAATACCAAACCACTCTTTATAAGCCTTTGACATCTTTGACAAAATCCTTCCAATTACAAAAAAAACATCTCTAGAGGAAGTACCATCATGGACTAGACTACCTTTTTTTGGATTCTTGTTTTATGAAGAGGGGATGAAGCTAGTTTGATAGTCTTAAGAAATCACACTGAGAAAGACTGCAAAATTTGTATTCCCAGTTGTGACAGAAGGGTTCTGTCAACATGAACTTAAAAGTATTAAAAAAATTAATCCTCTATCTTGAGTTCCACATTAAAGTGTTATAATAAAAAATGTAAACCCCTGCCATGATTCAGCTGCATTACAAGACTAACGTTACGTCAATTTTAAGCAATTAGGTCTCATTTTGGCTGCACATAATATTTTAAAAGTTATGTGATTCACCACAAGATGAATACTCATACCACTATGCACAGCAATGCAGCAGACAAATAATAAGGAAAAACCCACATTTTACTTATCCTACAGATAGTGTTTCTGCTAATAGCTAACTACTGTGTTCTGACACATGCATCAAATGGAACGAACACGATGTGGAAATAAAGTATAGTTTTAGGCTTTACTTCCATTAGTGTGCTGTCATGAACAGTTCACTAACACAGCATAACCCTAATGGATCTGCTATACTAAGATAAAACAATCTAGCAAATGAAAAAAAATGAATTTCTGACTTTTTTAAACATAAAAATTAAATCAAGCCCAATCACTGAGCTAATTTCCCAGTATGAAATTCTGAAAGTAGTCAGACCCATGACAGCAGTGATAAATATCAAGAAAAGGTAATTCAGTATTGCTGTGGGAAGCTAATATAAGTTGCTGTGTTACTAACTTTATGATGAAACTATTTCTAATACATCCATGAGGGTGGAAAGGAAAATCTACAATGTGTTAGGCATATGAGAAAGCAGCTTGCATGTCATCATATGCTTCTTGTCAAACTGTTCCAGGAAGAAAAACACAAGAAATTTTTCACCCATCCACTAATGAGAAATATTTATCTGTCTCTGAAGAATGCTTTTTTTTTTTTGAAATTACAGTCATTTCAATAATCTGGTTGCTACTTCTGTACTGAAACATGATAAAAGCAAAAGATGTTTATACATAAACAGAACGATAATATACTCAAAAAATTGAAATAATGGATCTAACAGTTCCACAACGGCAGTAACTAGCAGTCGCTGAAGTGGCATTTAATCGCTCAAATTTTAACTAGATTTCAGGTATGTTTTTTACTCAGTAGAGTAACCCAAATATACCGCATGTTCTGCAGTACTCTGCTACCCAGTTCAGTTCTCTGAGCAGCAGACAAGCGAGAAGGGAACAGACACCACCCTCAGTTACAGCCTCCAACCCAGTTATGCAGCTGCAGAATACATACTGAAATAAGAAAAAAAGCTTCAAGAGGGGGACACCCCACCCCCACCCACCCCCAAAACAAAAACCCAGAACTGCATTAAAAATAGTAAGAAAACCTTTCTGCAGCACTACACACACAGCAGACAGAAATACCCCCTGAATTTCTGCTAGCTAGAACCAAACACATTCTTGATGCCATGGCTGGGAAGAAACCAAGTCTGCACATCACAGAAGGCATTATGTCCCTGACTGAAGATCTTAGTGTTATTTTAAATAATCTTAATGTTATTTCCCCGATTCCTTTCAGCTGATCAGCAGGGTTTTCACTGACAGACTGCCATCTCTTGGTCTTCATTGATTTGGTAAGACCTGGGAATGCGCTCGCTTTGTATATGACCTTGACCACATTTTCTATAAACTCACAGATGAAGGCATGTTTTAAGGTTATGCAAGGGATCCAGGAATGCAAGAGAACATTAGAAACAGCTTTGCAGCTGAGACGAGGTTTGTATTCAACACGAGAGACGAGGAGGTTTGTATTCAACACGACAGGATTAACCTCTTTGGCATGCAAGGACGCACTTTGGTGACCAGACAATAAGAATTGATTTAGCAGTTCCATCTTCAACACACTTCATTTAAAATTACTTTTACTGGCAGTTTGTCATCTCCCTGAGTTGTCATGATCATAATGCATATGGGACATTAGGATCTTCCCGGTGGCCTGGACTTATAGCCTCTTTTATCTTGCAGGCCACATGAAGCACGCAGATGCTATCCATCTTCATACCAACTCCTCAAATGCCTCTATGGGAAAATGCAAAGGATTCCAACCTATCTAAGGAGAATCAGTTGAATATGATTATCGGTATGGAAAAAAGTGGAAAGCTATAATCTGTAGCAATCCAACTCATCTTATTTTATGATACTACTACCTATGCAAAGGTAGAACAATACCTCTGCAACTGTACCAGTCTTGGAATGTTTCAGATGAAACTATGGTCTTTCTTACAAAACAATCATCTTTACTGATAGTCATCTTGCCACTTTATGATAAGGTTTTTATTAAAAAGATACCATGCAAAAAATATATCTAAACATTAAAACCACAGCACACCTGATAACTCCTGTTTTACAAATGAGAGCACAGCCAAGTAGACTTGACAGTCTGCTACAATTATTTGTCTTTGTAGACGATCTATCATGGATAAAGTGGATTTTCGTCCATCAACCTGTTTGAAATATACAAACACAGAGCACAGAAAAATGTTAACAAAGATAATACAGAATACTAGTTTAAACCCGACAAATTAAAAAATCCCAAATTAACTGCAAGTGGTAGCATTGCTACTAAATTAACGCAGCATTTTGAAGTGCAAAACTATGCTAAAAGTTCTTTGATAGCTCATCAAGCAAGCTCCTACCTAATAAACAGGGAAAACTTACATATTTGCTATCAGCTATTTTTCCTAAGATTCTATGAATATTCAGAACAGATTTAAATTTCATTTAATTATTACTGAATGCATCAGACAACTAAAAGATGTTAGACAGGAAGAGCACAGAAAGGGGTATGTGACAAGTGGCAGGGAAAATACAGTGCCTCCTAAGAGCAGAGAGTTAAGTATGCCAGGTTCAATAGGTTTTATCAAGTAAACTAAATATTGAAGAGAAATGGCTTCTTTTTCTGTAGATCTGCTACATCACACTAGGCAGGCCACTCACTGGACATTTCTATACTACTACTTTAACTAGTTCTCAATCTGCATGCTTTATTCTTCCTTCATTATTTAGAATGAAAAATCTAAAAAAGGAAGGAAAATTCCCTAGGAATATGCCTGGCACACAGCACTATGCAGCCTCAACGTCACAACTTTCCAACATTACTAGAGCACGTATGAATTAAAGTTAGCCTGAATTAGACAAGCCACAAGCTTCCTGAAATAATTTTAGTAGGTCACTAATTTGAGGTTAAGAAGGTGTTAAGAAAATAATTACTAAGATCAACACAACCTGCTGCCTTAGAAGAGGAACTACCTGACTGAGTATTTTATGATACTTAGGAAATCCAAGCGAAATATTTGACTTAATTTCTAAATTTATTATTAACCTCAACTGCCCTTCACATATCAAAAATCATCTATTCAAAATACAAAGAGGACAGAAAGGAAGTTTCCTGAAATATTTAACCGATACACAAATCCATATTTTACAAAGTGTTCTTACATTCTTTTTAATTTTATTCTTGATTGTTTCTATAACTCCAGCTTCTTCACTTTCACAAAGTTTCTCTGTAGCCTTTAAGTCATCACATGCCAGCTGCATTTTCTCTTCTTCAAATGTCATCATAGCATTCTACCAAAAACCAAACAGATTTGAAGGATAAAAATCACAAATATTTTTATTTCTACAAAAGCTATAGGATAGTAAAATTTTCATGAAAACTCAACACTAAAACTTCCTTTTTTTAAAAAACGTATTAATACACACGCACATCAATACACATACTTCTACACAGAAACACCAAACTAGACATTTGAGTGTGCTTTACCAAAATTTCAAGACACATCAGAACATACTAAGTCCTAACCCCTTGTCTTAACAAAGCTTCATATGCAGTCAAACTGAATGCGCTCTCACATTACATTAAGCGGAAGAAAAATTCATATAAATTAATTTTCAATTATTGTTATGTAAGACACCATTTGCATCTGTGCAGACACTGCTTTTATATAATTCATCTACATAAATAACAGGCCTCCAGAGTCAGTAACAAGCAACAGCTGTTGCATTTTTCAAAATAATAACCACAATTCCTACATATGTAGAAAGAAAAAAAAAATACATCCGACTCCAATTACTGCTGGACCAATTTAGAAAGAATTTCAGCACAAGTAACTTCTTTTCTTGATGCTTTATTAAACGAAAGCTCTGAATGACACAGGCACACAAAGCGCTGCTGCTATGTTTAGAACAGTAGCTAAGCAAGATATTTTCAAGATCCACTGATGCTGCACTGTGATGTTACACTGGTTCAGCACATCAATTCAGATAAGCAAGCCTGAGCGATTCTCCCTCTTTCCTTTCTCCTCTCCATTGACTTAAAAGCAAGCACATGCCCCAAGAGGTTTCCTAACCAATATATTTTTCCATATTGCATAGTCTACAGACACTAGAGAGAATTCAAATTAATTTCATTTACAACTTATCTATTTCTGGCATATTAGAACAAATTCTGTCTTTAAAGAGAGTATTACCATAGATAATTTCTGGTGCAATCTAAGATTAAGCAGCAAAGTCAGAATAAGGACAGTCTAAAAAACAAGACCCAAACATTTTCTAATACACCTGCTCAGTTTTTAGATAAGATATTCTCATTTTAATACATTAAAAAAAGAAGAAAAGCATTTAACAGACCTAACTTGCTCATTACAACTCTTTAGTCAGTCAATATTCTCTGTTGTCGTATATTCAAAAAGGAAGCAATGTGAATGGATTGAACTAACAACTTTCACCCAGCAGTATGGATGGAGAAAGTTTCAATAGCAAAAGCTATCAGGAAAATGGCATTTATGAGTATTATTTTAATAATACCTCTACTGCTCATTTAAGAGAGGGTTTTATTATGGCTCTTTTAATGGAACACATAAATATTTCATACATTTGAGCAGCTGAATCACGGAACCTTTACTTTCTATTTAAACCACATGAGTAAACAAGTTTTATATAACATGACTTATTTTCTAGCTACATTTAATTTAAAACTTTGAAAAAATAAGTCTCATAAAAAGAAACAAATTAGAGTATCCACCATTATGAACACACACACATGCACATACAAATATTAACCACAAGAGAAGAGATGTATACTCTCTGCTCCCATCTACTCACCAAAAAACTGACAAAACTGGCTCCAAAACTCATTAATGGGCTATGGTTTCTGTAAAGAAAACAAAATGTAGTTACTATATTTGCACATATTTCCTATTGTAAAGATCAATATTGCATTTCTTGATTTTAATTTATACATCTGTAAATAAATCTTGGGGTTTTTGTATTAAGTTACAGACAAACATTATCATTCTGCAAGATATAATGGAAATGGACAGCCAAAAGCTTAATCTTTTTTACGAAGACTCAAATATATCTTTCAAAAAAAATTTTTTCAAGCATTAAACTGTAGATATATTTTAAGAGAAACCACTGTCATCAAAATACGCTCAGTGCAGGTCAAAAAAAATTTAAGGGCTACAGAAAATTAAAAATTTGCTAATTCTAGTCTTCTCTATGATCCATCACTACAATTTTGACCTGGCAGAGAAATGTTAACTGGTTCTATTAAGATATTCCCACTTCTCCCTGTTCCTATGAATTTAAGTTAATCTACCCAGATTTAAAAAAAATGCATATGCCACACAACTAAGCTGTTGGAAATACAAAGTTCTTACAAGGCTTATGGTTTTACAGCTGCTTTGTTTCAAGCCCACAATACATATCTTACTACACTACATGGAATAGTTTTAAGATGTTTCACGTATTCCTTTTGCAGGGATATTCCAAAGGATGAAATCAACTGCTAGATCAAAAAATGCAGGCAGCCAAAATCTTGGCAATATATGGGACAGGTTTCAAGCTTCAGGACTACTGTACTCACATAGACCATGAGGCTCCAGTAATATCACACAGAAAGCATTTTAAAAAAATTATTTCTGGGCCTCAGTGGTACCACTGATCCACACTGTTCAGCAATGGGCTGCCAGGTTATATGTCCATGTATAAATATCATTACTGGAGTAAGGATAAAATACATATAGCACTTCAGAAGAAACACTGATTTCCAGGATTTAGGAAGAGGTAACATTTATGCTACAGGTACATATATTGCTAGAGTACAGTACTTATGCTGTTTCCAGTTTAATTTGGCAGGCATCAGAGTTTTAAAATAGGACAAGCACTTGAAAAACATGGAGAAAATAGTATATTATTTATTACAATACTGATGTCCAATAGTAAAGCTGTATTATAATACAGGAGACTTTTTTTTTAAAGGTAGTCTTCAATATCACCCCTGCTCTCACTTTTTGATTTAGCACAAATATCTCAAAGGACATGAACAAGAAGAAAAAGAAAGAAAAACAGGGAAGATAAACAAAGCAAGTTAGAACTGAAAAACCTTCCTTTTTTGTATACATTGCTCAATTCTGGATATACATATACATGTATGACAAACATAACTTGCCACATTTTTTCAGAAGAAAAATAGGTTAGGTATTTTCCCCTTTGTTGGCAGGCCAACAAGAGCAGCTGCCAGTAAGTGCCTCTGCTATTGAGTACCTGGACTGTTCTCTACCAACAGCTGCGTTACACAGAGCAGTAGAGATCAGCTACACAAGTTACACTTGCTGCTGCTGGCACTTTCAGCATGAACTCTTGCTGCAGAGGGCACATGGCTCTCTCATAATCCACTTTTCAACCCGTGGGACCCATTCAGCAGCCAGTCCTATCACCATACTCCACAGCACATAACCCCCACCATACATTTCAGGGTCACACCTACTGCATTACCAACACCCAATGGATCTAAAACAGCAGAATAGATCAGCACAAGAAATTCTTACGTTTATGTGCTTATGTACGAAGTTGCACTTATATCATACTTTCAAGGAAGCTCAAAAATATATCAAACGTTTCATTTTTGAGCTTCCTTATATCTACATACACAAAGACGCTCTGGGGAAGCAAGCAGGCAGGCATCTCTAGAGAATCAATCTTTCATACTGAAGTCCATTCGGAACAGAAAATTGTCAGAGAAAGATTGTTTATCAGAGTGAATTAAAAGAATTCAACCACAACAGTCTTTGAATATAACCAGAAAAATAAAAATGCATGACATAAGAAACAGTTAATTAGATTTGCACTTTTCAGTAAGATTCTTAGAACACACTTTTTGAATATTAAGTTTTCATCCACACTGAAAAATTTTACTTCATTACCAGGAATGGATTATTTTAATGGAATAACTAAAATTTGAGCATCTGAACACCTGTAAAAAGTTTACTTGTAAAATTGATACATATTACACTCTTACTAAAACTTTGCACAACAGAATCAAGATTTTGAGGAGGGCTTTTTTTCCCTCCGAAATGTGCATAAGCAAATCAAATAAGCTTAGCAACATATGCACTTGGCACTCAGAAGAAAGTAGCATCCAGGCATTCCTTAGGACTTAGCAAGAAAGAGATGAGTTTTATCACCAAAACATAAATACAAATTAAATACTGTGGAATTATAGAATAAATAGTAAAAGTGTTGCATATGAAAACATTTTAAGTGCTAGACTACTTTTCATTTTCTATGAATTTATAAAAAAAAAATCCTCCTGATGTAGAAATAGTTACTGAAGCTTAAAAAAAATTAAATACATCAGCTTTAGAGGTAAACTGATTCCCTGTCTATGGGAACAGTATTTTCAAATAGAGCAACTTGAATAATGGCCATGTTTGGGAGCGAAACCACTAAACTGAATAAACAGGAACAGAGTTGAGAATCAAACAGCATATGTATGCTGTTTCAGCAGCTCAATATATATGCTAATTTGGGCATACTATTCAAACATTTGTTAAAATTTGGTTTTCTTTTCAGGACTTGAAGAACCTGTTCTTAAGAGTGCACATATATACGTGTGAAGGTATCAACATTTAAATACACATTTTAAAAGCCTTTGTATTTCTTTTTTGGTAAATTTTAATACTATGTCAAAAAATGAGGCAGCTAGTTACAGTTGAGAGCCAACTACTCTTCCAAGATTACAGAAGATATCAAAGCGCTTACTGCAAGCAATGAAAATTTGTCCAAGTATTTTAGCATATATTTGTCCAAGTAAAACAGAAGTTTTTCCCCCAAATAAATATTCACCTTTCAAAACTGCTTCCCCACTTGCACTTTGACACTCACAGCTCACTGTTTACAATTCTTCCACCATGATTAAAGACGAGACAACAAAAAACTTGAGAGCCACATTACTCTACTCTGAAATTATGACTAGCTGTAATACATGAGGTAAAACGTTGCAGATTAGTCCTTTTTAATATTCAGTCACTCAATCTATAAAAAACATTGTCATTACAGCACATATGGGCTGTAGCACATAAGGACCCTGAAGCAAGAAAACATGATGCGTAATATTATGCTATGTCTGGGAGATGCTTCTGTTGAGACCATAATGTTTGGCAATCAAAACATGAAAACTTCACTGCAGGAGCTCCTCATGCAGAGTTTGTGTCATCACTAAACAAAATAAGGAATGCTTCTGCCACATTCCTACATAGTCACTGGGTAGAGACTATAGTTGCAGCTTTATGGAAGATAATTTGTTAAGGTAATTTCAGCATTTAAACTCCGTTTTAAACAACAACCACATTTAGTGCTCAATCTTTGTGAATATTATGTTGACTGATACGTTCTTCAGCAGTTTAGGGTTATCTTTTCCTTGAGAGCTAGGAAAAAGGTTTGCAATGCCACAGTACTGTCCCAGTAAACTCTAAGGCATCACTAATGATGACAACAAATTTCTAAGAAAAGCATAATTCCATGAAAATAGCCCTTGGCTCAAACTCCTTATAGGTGACCTCCAGCATCAGACATGATTTTACATCTTTTGACAGATTCCAAAAAGTTGTTAAGATACAAACAAATGAGGCAGCACTTCAGAAAATTCTAATAGCAAACCAACGGCCATATTGATGTTGACAGGAGTTACGGAACTGAATACAAATGAACACTGGGAGACTGCACTACCCAAGTTGTCCTCGCTACTTTGAGGCAATAACCTCCATTAAGTAAAGAAAAATCTCAAGACTTAAGTAGCTCAAAGATGAAGAAAAATTCAGTCTCCAGACACGTTGTAAAATATTGTTTGCACCTCACCTCAGAAGGTATCTTTCTTATAATAAAGTGTGCTATTAACACCATTTCTACAAGATACCACAGTAAAAGGTTGTATATATCAATAAAGTTGGTATGTATAACTAAACTTAAGTCAGAAGCTTAACAGTACTGAAGTAGACCTTTCTTCCAGGTATCTAAACTGGTGTTATACGAGACATTGCTTCCCCCAATAAACCCTAACTAATTCACCTCATTTCATGGCGTATCTTTAAGATGTTAATTCACTTTCAGAAGAAAGGTGTTTGCCATGCTCCGTTTCCACACATGATGATAACATTCAAGAGTTTTAAGCCTTGGTTTAATAAGGCTGAGATAATACAGCCCAATTTTACCATTAAAAAAAAAAAATCGAAACTGAAGCACACCAAAAGAAAAATCAATTACTTATCAGTATTTTCTTTCTTCTACATCCATTTCCACGGTAGTATTTCACTTCCAAATACATCAGCTTCTAAAGCTACTACAGCCTAGCTCAGATTTAAATTTAAGTAATGTAATTTACCCGCCACACTTCCTCCCCGCTTTTCTAGGCATGTTACTTTAACCACGGTCCACTAAGAATTCCAGTCATCATATTGGTAGTGATGCTCAAGTTGAAACAAAACAAATTGTTTTCCTCCAAAGTGGGAGAGTAAAGCATAATGAAAAATTAAGAATTCATGTAAGTTCACAGACAAATATAGAAGCAGCTACTGAATATTTTAAAACAAGCAGAAATACTTATAACCTATATTTAAAGATAAGGAATTGACTGCAAAAACATACAAATCCTTTGGTCATTATTCCATCACAGATTATTCTAGAATATATTCTAGAAATTATTTCTGAGACTACAAACATAAGACAGATCTTTATACAAGTACACATCTCATCCAGTATTGGTATATGAAATAGCTACGGCAATGTAAGTGTCATGAAAGCATTACAGTATTAAGACACACATTAAGAACCGCAAATGTCAGATCTAGGTTTAGTTTATGTTTCATAATCAGCCCAATTTTGTTTTAATTGTTAAATGAGCTCTTAGCATAGGCTTCCATTTTCACTAGAAATACACAATCAAAAGAGAAATTCAGGAATATAAAAAAGAATAATTCTGTGGCCCTGTCCCATCCAGTCTTTACCCAATTTGTTTTGTCCTTACACAAATTAATGGGGGATTCTTTTGCTCTAACTTCAGGCTGTTAAGTTTAGATGCACAAGAATATCAAAACACCAGGAATTATGAGAAGCATGTTAAATCGCACCTTTGCTTTAAAAAGTAGTTACAAAGCTGAGAGACAAGCTAGTTATAACATATCAACTGATTTGTACTAACTGTCCAATTGCACACTCTTAATCCATAAGAATTACAGACTTTTGCAAAATCTTTTTCCACTGTAGGTTCAACTAACCTGACTGAAATGACTTTCAGGACAAAATATAGCAGCTTACATCATATAACTTCTTCGTATCTCTGAGCTTCTGAAGTATGTTAAAACAAAGATATATCCATCCCATCATAATAGCCTGAAATAATTTATTAGAAATAGTAGATCAAAGAATGGGTGCACTAGCAAGAGTGAAAAGTCTTTACAACTTTTCAACTTTACAACAAGATACAAGTCTATCTTTCACAAAGTTGATTTCTTCAGTTTTAAAATAAGATCTGCTTACTATCACACCTATTCTGCAGTCTGCACCAAATCTGACTGCTAACTTCTGAGTTATAAACTCAGATTTTTGTTTAGCTTTCCGTCATCTTCCCACGGATTTCTAGCCATCAGATTTTGCTCCATAGGCCAAATGGATCTCTTAACCTCTCTCTGCCCTTTTTACCACTTCTTTTGGCAACACCTGTCTCTGTGACAAAGGACACAAAACTAAACGTCACATTCAACGTGATCATCTCTATGTACACAGGTCTTGAAGATTTAAACTGTAGAACACTTCAGTTTTTTCTAACCTATCCACGTTAACTGGAAAACTAACACTGTTTTTATGTCATCACTATTACAATAACGTGCTCTGCCTAGCCTTGAGCAATGAAAGCTTACCTCACTAAGGTACACATTTATTACACATTTAGAATATTGCTGCTAAAAAAACACTTCCCTCATACATAACTCTCCTTTCTATACACCCATCTAGCAGCTGCTCGTCTGCTTATCGCTGCAATAAACAAAAGCACACAGGGTTGCTACCACAGCACTCATGACTTATTCTCACACTGCCAATCAAGATGCCATCATCCTTCCCCCAACTGACTTACGTCAGTTCCCACCCTGCTGTCCTTATCTTTAGGGAAGCTACCAAAACATCTACTAAATCACTTAATTTTTGTTCTTAAGAGCTCTATAAACAAGAGTTTCAACAGCAGTTAGACTGCCCATACATGGGCCATAATCTACCTGCTGATCAATGCTGGCTTAATGTCACCTTGTCTCAACTTGTATTTGGGTCAAAAGTATTTTGAGCCACAGACACCATTTTAAATTGGTAATATTAGGTTCAAACACCTACCCACAGTAGAATTTCTGGTCCATTACTGAAGTTTGTATGTCTGTTAATACATACACTGTAACATGTCGTAACTTTAAACATTTCAGGTTTTTAAAGTAAGCGTACTAAGCTCTTTTCTCACTTTCCCGTTTGCTCCAACTTCCCATTCTTCTCCGTGTTCTGCTTTACCCTAGCAGGTTGCACAGCATGTTTTCCTACACTGACCCCATTCTTTAAATCTTTACACATTTTGTCTTAGAATCACATTTCCTCTACATCATCTTCATTTTCTTCTTTGGAAATGACCTTATTATAGACATTTTATTTATCCATCTTGTACCATTTCTCTTTTCATTCAGATGCAAGTTGGAAACTATCAAGTCTTCTCAGAAGCGTCATTCACACAGAGTCAAATGTTTCCCTGGTAGGAGACAGAAGACTGCAGGATTTCTTGTAAGATAATATCCCTGATCTTATGCTTTATATTGTGAGTCAACATTCAGCTAAAAAGCTCCTGATTATATTTGACACTGTCTTCTCTCCTCTTAGCTGGAGGAAGTTTTTAAATCATTTTTGAATTGCAAATGTTCTTAAAAAGTGAAGAATCAGCAAAAAAAAGTTCTTTTGACAGTTTCTTCTTTTCTTAAATGTTTAGGAATCCACAAAGCTAGAAGGGGAAAAAGAACACACAAATTCCAGCTTTCTTGCTAGTGTCAGGGTGGTTCACCAAAACGATACCATACCACAGGCTGACTGTGGGCTCCATCTCCAATGTCTATGTCCTTGGTCAACCTCCACATCTCTTGCAGCTTTCACAGGTACTCAAAGTTTAAACCGATGCGAACTGGGATGGCGTCAGCATTGTTCAAGCTGAACAGAGAGATTGATACCTGACAGTTTCAAATATGAGTTAGCACCATGGTGACCTGACACAGCTACAAGCATTAAAGATGGTGGTGCCATCTGTTGCAGATTTATGAAAATATCATATCCATTGGTATTTGATTCATGTTCAGAAAGTTGTCACCACTAGCAGGTAGAGGATCTAAACTTCTTAAAAAAACCAACAAAACAAAAAACAAACTCACGAAAAAGCATATGCAGATGTTGATGCTACTTGCAGATGATTTTTCAAATCCTGCTATCTTCCCTCAAGTATAATTTAAAACAAAACAAGTCACAAACTACACCTCACAAATCATTAACTGCTTTACAGTGATAGTCAATGCCGTTCCAATTACATGTTGTATGTGACACACAACAGACATGTTCATCTGACTTCTTCGGGTTCTAAATAGGTATGTATGAGCTCTAAACACCAAAAGACAAAGTACTATGCTCCCATGCCCAAGGTTCTATAGCCAATGACTTCAAAGTACCACCACTCTTCAAAGGCAAGATTCTACTGTTACAGTTATACATATGAATCACAGCTGCCATTTCTACCCTGGTTTCCTCAAGGAATGCACTATGACCAGCTTTCAAATATAACCAATTTTGGGCTCATCAGCCAGCTTTCTGGAAGATGCAAAAATGCAGAATAGCAAAGAAAGAAACAGATCCAGCCTGCTCTGGAATGACAGCTGTCCTTAGGCTCATCAAAGTTGTCTACTGTCCCATAAAGATGGCAGCATTGATTTGAATCAGCATTTCACAAGATCCTCCAGGTGGCAAATGAAGAAAAAATTAAAGTAATAATAAGTAATAAAAAGTAGAAGCAAAAGCAGTAGTTTCTAAGAAACAGTTTTAACTAGTTTAAATCATGTGGCTAATGAAACTGAAGTTTTGCTGGATTAATGCGTTTCCAATGAGTCTTGCAGGTTCTTAAACAGTTTCCATAAGAAAAAAAAAATTCCATTCCTCTCTTTACTTCTAGGATTCAACTGACAACTGTTAAGCTTCTGAAAAAGAGCTGAACTACCTGCATAGGCAGTAGTCTAGAATTAACACTTTCTATAAGAAAGGTCACTTGAAATACAGACAACACACACTCGCATCAAGTTCAAAAAACTGCATTTCGTCAGACATCTTTGAGCTCTAATGCTGCAAATTACAAACATCCATATTAAATCATGGAGAGCTCCCCAAAGCTACTCTTTTGGCTTACCAGTCCCATTTAGGATGGGTTCTATTTCATAGTTTCAAGCATATATCAACAAATGTATACTCATTTAAGGCTGTATGCAGAGAAATATATAATAGCATTACTTAAGTCCTTGTAGGAAGGACACAACCAAGACAAGTATAGAACTAAAAACTGTTGGGGGGGGGGGGGGAGGGAGCCTTATTGCATATGTGTCTCCAAAATCCAAATTTACAAGAAGTTGAGCATACTTTGCTGTATCTTCTTTCCTACCTCTAATGTGAAGTTTCAACATACAGCTAATCTGCAATTCAATAAAGCTCTACTAGTTCACAGCAAGAGGAGCCCTGCTACAAATCTTGGGATGAAGTAGACAGGGCTGGAGATTTTTCCACAGTCATTTAGAAACTAAGACAGCGATTATTAATTTATGAATCATAAAACCACTTAATGTAATGAAGGAATGCCTATTTACTCCTTGCAGGTAGTTTAAGTCCAAGATCAAACAGTACTCTGAACTTAAAGGCATCCCTTGATAAAAATCAAACAAAGAAAAGCCCACACCTGGAAAAAAGATAAGTTTCTGCATTTAAGAAATCCTTAGTAATAAACCTTATAGATAACCAAGAGAACAATTTCCAGAAGGTATCATTATTCACCCTTTCAAGGGAGGATTAAACTGCATTTTGAAGATAGGAATCTTAACAATTTTACCCCCTAGCGTTACTATACAATATAAGAAGCATCACATATTTACAATTCCTAGACTACTTCCAGATTCACACTACTGACAGAAAGCAATGGCACAACACAACAAAAAATGAAGGGGAGGAAACCTCATCAAGTGTTCTTTATCTGGTACCTTAAAAAAATACACAACACAAAAACAACCAACCAAAACCAACAGGTTCCTTAGATACCTAGAACAACTGACGACTCCAACAGACTCAAGAAATAAGTAACTCATATGGTGCAACTTCGTATGAATGCGAGCTGCATGTTAGGCATGTGAGGAACACAGAATCGGGACCTTACTTGTCACCTGCAATATTCCAATTAGTTCTACACAACAGTATTGCGTATGTATCATAGCAGTACATACTAAAGACAGAATAACATGTTTAATATTAGACTGTGGCAGATACACAGTAAAGTTATTATTTCATTATTATTATTATTATTATGGGGAGTTTTCTTAATTTGTCTCACTCCCCCCACTCTACCTCCAAACATCCTTTTTGTAAATAAGATTGGAGTACATAAGTACACTATCACTATGAAGCACTATTTTAAGTCAGTCAAAGTCTTTTTTAATCATGCAGTCAACAGCAGTTTAGTGCATATTAATTATTTAGAACGTATGCGCAGTTAGAGCAGCTCAAGCTTGCGTGGAATGCATTAGTTCTCAGACAAAAAGGACAGCTATAAGCAATCTTTTCTTTAAGACTGATCTACACAGTTGCATTAATGCCATTCCTACCGGATGACTACTTAACGCACAAACCTAGTCATGATGTATGTAGGGATTACGAAGATAATCTTGCAGCCTGAAGATAATCACAGCAGCATTCAAGGACCTTTTGTCGGTATCCGTTTTGTCGGCTGAAACCAGCATCAGACCACATAACGAGCATCGGTGCGAAAACCCCCAGGAAATCACTTCAGGCACACGTGTGTGTTTACTCGTTCACGTTAGGGGAACCGCAGCCAACGTTACCGAGGGACCCGCCGACCCCTGCCCAGCCCTTCCCCACCCCTCCCACAGGGCGGCAGGCACCTT
>NW_008825498.1:8083954-8104910 GCF_000699105.1 Pygoscelis adeliae
CTTGGAGGGAATTTGTGTGCGGAGCTTGCTTGTTTTGTCCCCCTTCGGGTTTTTTCCCCTGAGTGACTTCCCTTCCCCCCGCACGCCTTTCCTCGCCGCGCTGGTGGGCGCGGCACGGGTGGGTGGCTGCCGGCCGCCTTCCTGCCGGGCAGGCTCTCCGCAGCCGCGAGGCTTCTCGCAAAACCCACTGGGGTTTTCCACGGGTGGGTTGCAGGAGCTGGGGCCGCAGCCGGGCCTTGGATGTGAAGTGATGAAGTGCTCCTCTGATAATGTAGCATTCCCTTTTCAGGGCACTGATTTTTTTTTTTAAAGTTATTTCAGTCAGTGGCCGAGGTCAGTAGCACAGAGACTGAAGTTCCTCGTTTGTGCAACGGTGACTTTGTGACCTCCCCAGTGCAAGCCTGGGAAACTGTAGGGTTTCTAGGAATTTACTCCCTGACTCTTGACGCCTACCTGCGTTAGCAGCAATATGAACTTGCTCGTGAAGCTGACAGCAAAAATCGGTATTTTGCAAGTTTGGTTCGGACACAGGCTAGTTTGGCAGGTGTTTCCAAGCACAGGATGGGTGAGAAAGTACACTTCCATAAACATATCCATTCCAACCCAAAATGGCCAAGTGCCTGGACACTGAAAATACACCCACGTTGTTTTCACCCTCCGCACGAAGAGGCTTTCTTTGCTGCACTTAAATTTAGGTGAAGACACAGGCCTACAAGAAACAACTTGTAGGAAACAAGACCTACAACCTGGTCTTGTTTCCTGTCAGCTAGGACCATGCTGCAAGCTGCTCTCATGAAAATTTAAGGATGACACTCCCCCCCCCCCCCCACCCCTTTCTCGCATACAAAAGAAAGGCATACAAAAGAATGGGACCACGCTCTACTTTTAGTAGCAACCCCTCTTCCCTGTCAAGAAAAACATCTGTCTTCCTGTGAATCAAGTAGCAATATTTCTGTACGTGTCTTATGGAAATCGCTACCACCACCTCTGGAAATACTCTGTACCAAAAGCCTCTCGAGACAATGCTTTTTGAAAGGCGAGGACTGTCTAATGCTGGGAGGCTTCTGAAATCTTTCAGGTGTGAATCGGGCCCTTTTGACTGATTCCCAGCCCCTCTGTCTTACTGAGCAGAGCTGGATTTTAAAGCTCAGAGGGGTTTTTAAAGAGAACATGCCTTCTGTTACAATGCACATCACCAAAACAGCATGATCTACACAGCCTAGAAATTCTCAAGGGCTTGTAGGAAGTCAGCACAGCGTGAATGGGGAACAACGTGTTCTCCCATGTATTCACAGGTTATTTGTGAAATTTGGACTCCAGAAATTCAAGCAGCCTCACTAAAAGGAAGCTGCAGGTTGCAGTTTCACCACCTTTATTCTCCATCTCAGGTGTGTGCAAGACACTGCATTCCAGATGAAAAAAATGACTTCTGTAAGGTTGTCTCCCATGCAGGATTCTGTGGGCAGGGATTCGTGGTGGAGTGGTTTATAATATCCTTTCCCTTAGTCATATGTAATTGATTCAATCAAGAAGCAATGAATCTTCTTATGGATTCCCTGAGAACTCAGCATAGAGAAGGCTACCTCCAAGTACCATTTCTGAGGAGCAGCAAAGAGCCAAGTCTTTTGTGAAACACCTACACCGTTTCTCCAAAGCTAGACTCCTATTTCCTAGCCTCTGTGTTTGAATAATACTGTAGCAGGGCTGTGTGTTCTCTGCAGGTTTTTGGCCCCATGCACAAGGAGCTAGAATTCCTCTGAGATCTTCCTTCTAGCATCCAGTTGCTCCAGACCTTGCTCAGGGCTGGCACTGATAATCTGTTTTCTGTAACAAATGCTTTTATAACTATCCGGTAGCTAGCTATTAATTTTGAAACTCGAGACGTAAATAGCTAAATCAACTCTCCAGAAACGCGGCTATAAATCTATGGAAAAAAATGGCAGAATGAAACTGCATTTCAACTGTTCAGGTAGAGAAGTAACGCATTTGAACACGAGTAATGAAGCAGTATGACATCTGGAGTTTGACTTCAACAGCTGAGCAGCAGCAGTTTTATAGTGCCTGTGGTGTTGTCAGCTGCACTGGAACCACATTTTCCTGCAGAACTGGATTTGAAATCAGCAGGGCTGTAAGTCTCCCTGCCTGCCCTGTAACAGCAGATGAGGTCTTGTGATGGGTTACAGTTAGTTTGATTCACACGGAGGATGTGGTACTGCTGATTCAGCCTGCTAAAAATGGCCAGGGGAGTGAGGAAACCACAGTGAACAGAACTACATGGGTGACTTCTACTTGCTAATCAAAACTTGTATTTACTTACCAGTCTACCAATACTCTAAACGTCTTCCTTGTTTGTTTTTTTTAATTCCTGATAGCATACTATCATCAGCACAATAGGCACTCATGAGCCAACAATTTCAGCACAGGGTTCAGCCGGTGGCCAGCTTTCCCCTTGCCTCACAGCTGGCTGCAGGGAATTGTTGAATAGCCCATGCTACTGTGGCCTGTTACCTCTCTCTTACGAAAACAGATTGAGGCGACTGGTTTGTAATTACTCAAGGACAATAAAGTTACTGATGGCGAGCAAGAATTGTACTTTTAATAAATTACGCGGCCTAAAATTTCCAAGACCTTTACCCTGGTTACCCAGAAGTTGTTAGATAGATAAAAGGCAAAGTGGCTACAATATTCACAGCCTGTAAGAGATACAGAATTGTGGTGGGTTTATAGCCCCTTTGCAGGATGCTGCTGTTGTAGTTCAAGATAGCCTGTACCTTTGAATACTCAGTTACTCTTCCCTTTAACAAGCTTTCCAAGTTTCTGCCCTGTCTTTGTGCTTCTGGCAGGGAGAAGTCCTGCAAGTCATCGTCTTCACATACTGGTCCCTGAGTCAAAAATTGTTTTTCATTGGTGTTTTTCCTCTGTAAGTCTAATTGGAATTTAGCCCTACTATAAACTCCATGAGCTTCAGAGAATGGCAAAAGTTGAAGTAGGCTGGAATAAATTACTACAGAAAAGCATATTGATTTATCTAAAGCATCAGAGAGGAAAGAGTTAAAAACAAGAACAGACCTATATTCATATTTTCTTCAATATAATTTTCATACTCTGAAAATTAGGTCCCACTTGTCCCAGGGCCCTTCTCCACTGTGTCTGGATGAGGCAATCTAACCCCTTGCTTCTGTATCAGAGTGCCCTAAATCTGATTTTGCTGGGTTTCTTTTTACCTATCTTGTTCCAAAACTCTACCTCTGTCCTGGAACACCTCGATAAGCCTGATACAATTTGCACTTTTTAAGACGGAGATGAAATTTCAGCAGTGGATTTAGAATATTTGATCATCAGCAATTAAGTTAGTCACTGCTCGTTTAGGTAGAGAGAAGTAAAATCCTTCAGAATGGAATTAACTTTTTCCCTTTGTGTGGCAGAAAATGTGATTGTGTATGTATATAAAGTGTTGAAAATGCTAGTTAAAATCATAAAGACATCTCCCATACTTTTTCAATCTCAGACAAACCTGCAGAATCTGCTCCTGTAATTTTGAATTCCTTTCAAGGATTCGCTGTTCTAGTTAAATATCAGATGTGGTCCCACTGTTGGTAATGAAGGGATGTTAGAATCCAGAGTATAGCCATCTTTTCCACACTAGCTGTCAGAGGGGTCTTATGTGTGTCAGTGTCTGCCAATAAAGGCTAGTGAATACATAAACGTGAGTTTCTTCCCTTTTTGAATATATTGTATTTGGTAAGAAAAAAATTATTACATTCACAAGTACATTTCTAAGGAAATGTACTTTTTAAGTAGCTAAAGGCACTTGTTCTTGGGCTTTGTGCCTCACACTGTACCTCTGAGTTTTGCAGCAACAAAGGTGCCTGCTTATTGTGTCTTATCACTTAAATATTTATGAGTGGTGAGGTCTACATCTGTTATCATCATGCATTTTCCATACAGCGCAGCAACTAAGCAATACCACGAAGCCAAGCTAATCTTCAGAGCTGGCTCTCCACATTTTCCTATTAATACGCATTGTCATTTTAAGGGCTAAACCCCGCCTAAGGACACATAGATGTCCTTTGACTATCGAAATTTGTCTGTTGTGTCAATAGACAAGAAGTATGCATACATATCCTGGTAAAACAAAACAGGCTCAACGAGCTTCTTCATCCAAAGTATTCCAAGGATACTGAAATGAGTCTTTGGACCCTTTCCTCTGATTAAAGAGCATTACAGTAATAACCATTAGAAGAATAACCTCTGTTTGTTGCAGTGAACTTTACTCCAGAATCAATTACTTGTTCCTCTCACAAGCTTTCTGTTTTCCCTGCCTATTTTTCACAGGAAGCCTTTCGTGTATGGAGAGCTACCAGATGCAAGGTGACTGATCTCTTGATCCTGGTCTCTTGAGCACTCATTTGTGGCTGCTCTCATCTAGTGTGTAACGAGGGCTCCGCTGTGGCATTTCTGCACAGAGAAATCACAGAGATGGCTGGGTCAGAGCAGGTAAAGTTCTTGGAAAGTCAAAAAGGAAAGTGAAAGATGAGACAGAGCAAGTAAGAGCAATTTCATATGTTTTTTTCATATTTTGATTATATTTTATAATGTTTATTTTTATCCACACTTATTGTTGCTCTGGACCCAATATATAATCAGTCATATAGTGGGATAAATTCATGTGCAGTCATACAGAGTTATTTTTACTGAAGCATATGAAGGTGTATAATTTTTTCTATATAAAGGATGCTAAATGACAGAGCTTTTTAGTGTTGGGGTGTTTTTCCCAGAATGTGCTAATGGCCAAACATATGCACACAGTTCTGGAGAAAACAAAGGAATACACAAGTATTAAATACTAACACCTGCTCTGTTCAGGCGGCAGCCACATGCTGGCCTGTTTTATGAAAATTAATTGGAAAAACTTCCACACAAAATAATCATCCTACTTAAATTTTTAAGAGACGATTTAAAATGTTTTACTTTCAGAGGAATGACTTCCTACAGAGCTCAGATCTACATTTGGTTGTAAAAATACCTGCTCTGTATTGCCAGAGAGCATGAAATGTAAAGCCCACATTGACTGCCAGAAATCCACCAATTCTAGCCCAGTCCTTTCTGGGGAGTCAGAACAAAGTCATCTAGATCATAAAAGACAAATCTTTGTCTAAATGTCCTTAAAATCTTTTCAGTATGGAGAGTCTGCAAATTAATTTTCCTTCTTGTTCTTGCTCCAGTGAGCAATGAAAACGGTTGCATCTTTGGTACAGAAGCGGGGGGGTAATAGCAAATAAAAACAGGTGAGCTTAATGGTTTTGTGTATGGAGAGTGAGGTAGGCTGTCTTGCCCAAACTGGAAAATATAAACATTATTTGTCCCACGCAATACCCTTGTTTCTACATTATGGATCCTGATTGGGGCCCTATTAGTCTTTTAGAACAAATAAGAACCTATTCACTTTGACCTTTCACAAGCAGGCCGTAACTTTTAATACTCTAATAATTTTTGCTCATCTGCTTTGGAGGGTCCCTCCAGTTTTCCTGCATTTTTTAATTGTGCATGAAGCCATTTCACAGACCAGATATATTTGTGAAGGATTTTTCTCTATATATTCCTCTATATACACGTACATGTATCTAACTATATGTATAGCGATTGCCAACAAATTATTTGCCCAGTTACTGAGGATATGCCTTTGTACTTTCAAGCTTATGATGAAAAATGAGTAGTCAGCAAGGCTATAGATAACCTGTGGCAAACATATCAACCTTAATAAACACCCTTTGTGTTAGTGCTCCCCCCCAATCCTTGTAATTTAAAATAATCAAAAATCCTTGTAGGACGTATTTTAAATTGTTTGAAATGTAATAAACATAGTATCTTGCTAGGGCTTATTTTCCTTTTACTAGTTTAGCAGTAAATATTTTCTCACAGGTGTCAAGCAGCTTGATGCATAATGTGGTTTGAAATGAGATTATTTAAAGATTACTTGTCAGCAACATTTGTACTTTTCTACTTCCATTTGGGACTTTTGGCATTATATATGTTTTATATTTAGCATCTTAACATTTTTCACTAGCTTATTCCTCAGTCCTTCACTACAAAAATAGAATGGCCTCTGTTGGGCTACAGAGATTTTATTTTGGCCATGTTAGATGTCATGTTTGTTTTTCAGTTTTGAAATCTGCACTTCTTGCCCCTCTTCTTTTTCCTAGCCCGAGAGCGGGGAATATTTTGTTAAAACTTCTAGGGACAAAAAAGTCAGTAGACCCCATTGACGACACAGTAGACCCCTTTGTGACACAAGACACAAGTTTACGTAGACAGATTGTCCAGGTAATTATCTAGAGGAGACTGGGCAAGGCTGTGTGACGCAGCTTTACACTCTTCTCTTTGAAAGACATTCACAACTGCAATGACCAATAGTTGAGGTAAACAGAAAGGAAGGCATGAAAGAAAGACCTGGTGGCTTATGCCTGGGTACCAAAGGCAGCCAAGAGCTCAGCTTGAGAGGCAGATGGAGGTTATGAAGCAGCCACGGCAGAGCTGTGAATCGCCCTTTCCTGGTATTCGTAAAACTGCAAACAGCGGATCCTTGTGCAGATGTCCCTTTTGTCCTGTTTTCACATTTTCGTGCTGCTGTAGGCTTGCAGCTGGGAGTACCACTTCAAGGTCTAAGAAGCCATCACCACCTGATAGTCATATGTCACTCACATATGAGGAAACCTTGCCTCACCTGTGTCTTTCAGCAAGCCACTTAAATTCTCCGTGCATTGGTTCTCATACCTATTGACGGGGTTGTAATGCACAATAATTTTGTGCATTAACATTGGTGGCTCTGCTACATTAAGGCATTCAGTAGTCTACGACTGCCTCAAACTAAAGCATCTTGACTTTCTGTACTGGAATAGACCAAACAGAATATGTTCATTTGAGCAGCTCTGTCAGCAGTGTATATGCCTACAAAGATGGTAAGCTTCTTCCCTTGCCTATACACTGTGTTAGCTACTGATATCTTTGTCCCTGATTATTTCAGTTCCTTATGGTTTGGGAGTTTAATCATGTCTTCTGGAACATAGTGCTCTGTTCTTTACAAAACTCTTCTCTGAGGCTTGCACACATAGACACGGCAACTGGCTTTTAAAAGAAGCAGTATGATCTGCAGCATATATCATATGACAGAAAAAAGCCTAGAAAACATATTGAGAGACAGATGCTACCCCAGATATCAAAGTTTTTATTTCTGGATACTAGCTTCTCATCTGTGAAACTTGTGCTTTGGTCTGAACGCTTCTGCTGCTCACTCAAGAAAATAACTAGTTGTACCATTTAATTTAGAGAACCATTTAACTTGCGAGAAAAGTGATCATGTCTATTTGTATAAACCTAAAGTGAAGGGATCATCTTCTATTAAGTGTGTATTCAGGCAGTATGATTTACATACACTCAGGTTACAGCATTAGCTAGAGGCAACAGCTAAATAGAGCCACGTGCTTATGTAATCTTCATTCTATTCTTCTTTGCTTTAATTTGTTGTTCTGTAGTCATAAACATTAGTTTGTATGAATGGACTGTCGGTTTATATGAATGGAAGATTCTTCACATTTTGATGTGTAAAACTATAAAGCAGACAAAAAAAATACACATTTGTCATTTGGTGGGATTATTTCCTGTATCCGACATTTAATTTAAAAGAGAGTTTAAGAGTCTGGAAGCTGATGCTTGACCAACTAGATTTTGAGTTGACAGTTCCGTAATGAAATTAAGCAAAACCAGAATGTATGTGTTATCTCCTGGTACTTAATGAAATAAGCAGCATGCAGTTGACCAAGGCTCCTATTCTCTAAAACAAGAAGTGATTTCTCTTTTTGCTTACCATTAGGTTTTCCCATTCTTCCACTTACTTCTGGAAACTTAGGCCATTTATTTGGAATACGTACTCTGTCTGAATTGGTTTATAAAATGTTCCTCTTTGGGCACTTGTTAATCAAGGTATGTGAATTGGGAAACACTCCTGAGAATTAAAGATTCCTCCGAGCAGTGACTACCAGAATCAGTTCCCACTACGGGAAGTGGCAGTGTTTGCTCTGCAAGTGAAACGCTGCATTGCAGATAAAGGGAGATGGCAAAGTCAAGATTCTGTGTGCATGTAATGGTAACCACAGGAGTGACTTACAAATCTTAACATACAACAAGATTTTTATTAAAGTAACAAGCAGAACAACAAATTTAATAACCCTCCTCTTTTTTAAAGTGTATTTGGATTCTGAAAGCACTCCTGCCCTTAAACAGCACACTGCCTTTTAAAACCACATATTGGGTGACTTACTCTGTACTGACTCACTATTTATTGTTCTACCAACAGCGTTTTGTGAGGCTGAGAGCTACATACCAGGCAAGCATCTTAAATTGAGTTGCGTAATTTTAGCCATTATGAGTTACGCACAGCAATAACCAGGATAATACAGTGAGAAAAGCTATGCTTTTACTGCAGGCCATTTTTTCAGCGTTCCTCTTCCAGACATAGCACAAGGAGAAATAATCTTTTATTTCCTCAGTGCACTTTCCCATTTTTCATTCCATTAGCATTTTTCTCAAATGCTTTTTTCTACTGCAATTCATCCAGCAAGCGTTCCTCTCTTTTTCCTTCCATTCCTTTCATTTTAATAGCTCTTGCACTTACCTATTTTTAGAGGGGTTGTAAGTACACAAGCACACGTAAATACACGTTCTAGCTCACATCTCTTTATTTGATATGCCTTTCACTTGGGGTTCAGCCTACATTTTCTTCTTAGGTTCTCAAGCTTCAAGTTATACAAAGCACCGACAATATAGTTCATATATTTTAGTTTCCCTGGTGTAAGGTAGAAACTAAGAAGAAATATATGAGCCCACCAGTTTGTCTGGCTCATCACAAAAGCAATGAGTTCAATACAGATTTCTTCCAGTGATAGCACCGAGACACTGAAAAATAAGAAGGTGAAGAAATGCTGGCAAATCTAGTGTCATAGATCCAAGCACTGCCTTATCATCATGATGAGTCACAGCATCTTAATATGGAGATGCCGGGAGCTAACCACACTATGTTTGGGTAACTCAATACTGAAAAGGATGAGTGACAAAAGCATTTATAATGACAAATTTTCCCTGTAATTGGAAGCAGGAGATAGTTCCCTGTGGCTTGTTCCTTTCTTCACTGAGGCCTGCTGCCAACACTGCACAATGGTATTTCTATAGCTAGGTTGTAAGGCAGTCTAATTATTCCTGAGGACTAACATGTAATCAAGCGCTGCATCCATCTTCAGGGAATTAGTTCAGTGGGTTTCTTGCTCGGAGCCCAGAGCTAGGTTGGCTGCTGCCATGTCCCCTTACAGCATACGTTTAAGGTGGTGTGTGGGTACGTTTTTGTTTGGGGATAACTAACCTGCCTCCACTGATTGTAGAAGGAGAGCCTAGAGTAGATACCCAATTTTTATACAACTGAAGTTGTGAGATGAGTGACCATACTACTCCACAAATGCTATGGGTCTTACTGAAGTCAGATAGGTGTTATATAGCAAGTACCAGTGCTACTGGCCAGTTCATATGCACAGAAGTCTGTCTAGCCATTCCGTTTGCCTAAAATCAAGTAGGTCCACATGTTTTTTAACTTTCTGTGGGTCCCAAATGAAAAATAATGAGTTCACCTACCTTAATCGTAAAAGCCTTAACATTTTTGTCTGGATTTGGTGTTGGAATGTGCTCCCATAAGCACAGCTATGCCTGAAATGCAGATGCATGTGACAGTGTTACAGTGCTTGTTGGTGCCAGCCAGGGTTGTTTTGTGCATTGCTGGTACAGGACATTCACAAAAAAACCCCTACATTAGTACTCCCCGCTGAAACACAGGAGACTTCATTTTACCTATACGAAAAGCAAACTTTTGTTTTCAAACAGGTCTCTGGGCCTTAATAAGTTTCTGAAAGCTGCAGTTACATTTTCAAATGACTACTTGAGGCAAATGCTTTCTGCAATTTGTGTGAATTTGTTATAGCTGGGAATGCCTACATACTATTCACACACCCAAGCAGATCCCATGGAAATGTTGCAAATTATACCGAAGAACGTTATTTCAAACATGCACAGGAATTTTCCAGCAGAGATCATTATGTAGGTATGAGACTCTTACCTCAGGAAAAGCCTTCATCAGGCAGCTCGGTTATACAATGAGCAAATGCGAAGGGCCACATGGAATAATCACTGTTGTCCGGATTGTGAAGCCATTCCATTAAATCTAATCCCTGCTCGAGGCGTGGTGGTCCCTTTGATCACGCTCCAGCCCTTTCCTCTCCAACTTGCACCTGCCCTTGCTGAAGCTCGCCCTATTACTACACTCCGTTTCAGCATGCAGATAAATTAAAAGATACGATGCCAGAGGCTGAAATTTAGGAATATGCAACGCAATCTTTGGTTTTCACCAAACTAGAAATTTGTTGTGCTTTGTAAATGACTCTAAACTGTGTCTCTTGGTTGCAGCCCTCAGTAACTTCTTTTTTTCCTGTCTAGAAAATTTGACTCTATTACAGGAGAAATGAGGACACCTATCCTAGGCAACAAAATGCTACCTATGGCTTCATTGCCAGGGGAGTCCCTACAACTGAAAAGACTGGCATAGGATATTTGTATTTACTTGACATGGTAAGATTTTATAATATGCCCTTCATAGGCCCGGGGCGGAAACTGTAGGGCAAATGTAAACTTCTTTATAGCTGCAGTGAGTAAAGAAGCCAGTATTTATCTTGGGCAACTGCAGAGAGGCAAGGGTCAGCCACAGAAAATATCAGCAGTCAGAAACGACTCACCAGAGCTCAGTTTCCTCAGATCTGAGAGGAGGAACTAGGAACAAAACCTGCTTGTAGCCCCAGCTAAGCCGAGCTGCAGACGTGGGTGTTTGGATTTACATCACTGCATCATGTCTTATGCAGAAAGCAGTTTCTACTAGAAATTGATATATCAGAGGAAGTTCATCCTAGTCAAAGTTATATTGAAGGGTTTAAGCTCA
Source organism: Pygoscelis adeliae (assembly GCF_000699105.1). Lineage (NCBI taxonomy): Eukaryota > Metazoa > Chordata > Aves > Sphenisciformes > Spheniscidae > Pygoscelis > Pygoscelis adeliae. The sequence continues at coordinate 8,094,984 of NW_008825498.1, forward strand.
GCTGTACAACTGTCTTCACAAATAAAAAGGAGGCCAGCGCTCAGTGCCTCTCAGAGATGCATGCGTGAGAGGGCCCTCTGAGGGGAGCAGAATAGGCAGGAAGGGGTGTGGAAAGCTATCTTATGACTAATTGCTGTTTGCAGCTGCAGATAGACATGTGCTTAATTATCTGCTATATGCATGCAAATTTGGTTTGCTGTCACTAGAGTCCAGATGTTCCCTTCCATTATACTAAGTACAACAAACAAAAGGAAAAGGGTCAGAGGGCAAAATGAAAGGGGCCAGGAGCGGCAGCTTCGTGCTATTTTCCTTCCTGTCATATGCTAGGCCTGGCCTACCATTTTTCTGAACTCCCCAAGACAGACAGAGATTTGTGAGTTCATAGGCTGCGCACCTGGTCAGAGAGGAGGTGAAGCCTGAGAAAAGCCGTTCCCCACAGCTCCCCTCCCAGGGCAATACCGGGGAAGGGGTGTAGGCAGGCACCCAGCCCCGCGGCAGGCAGAGGCCGGGCTGCGGAGGGGGCTGGGGCGGCCGGGATGCCATGCAGGCACGCAGGAGCTGCCCAGGAGCGCAGCACTCAGTCTCGGGTTGGAAGGGGGCAGTGGCTGGGCTCCTTGACACCACCAAGTAGCCTGAAATTGTTCAGTCAAGCTAATGGTCATCACAGTTCCTAACTGGCTTCTCTCCGGTAGACGTTTCCCTTGGGAGGGGTAAATCCTCTCAGAGCAGTCTTAAGGCTTACTTTTCCTTACGTACCTTTCTTTCTTCAACTATAAAGCTTTTTACTTTCTATCCATCCTCTAGGCTCACATCTGTTCTTTAGGTAATTTTTTGTACTGATAAAAAAAGTACAGTATTTTTTTCACAGAAAGTTAATTGAAACATTCTTTGTTTTAACTCGTTGTAGCAAAGTGCTTTTCATAAGGTCTATACATTGTGTTCCCAACATTTAAAAACAAGAGGCTACATAAGCAAGACTAGATCCTTTTCTCCTATCAGCCCAAATCATCCAGAACTACGTTGATTTATACCGATCATGCACCTGGCCTTTATTCTGTTTGATGGCATTCAGTGTCTCTTTGGAAGAGTTAACCTATTCATGCCAATTTAATTAAATAACATTGATGATCATTAGTGGTTTCGTGGTGTCTGTTTTGAATTAAATTTGTTCTGAGTATATATGTCATGTTGATTCGTTTTATCTTTTGTGATAAATGCAATACACATAGATTCAGAGATCACATGTCCTCTTAAGTGGCTCAGCAGTGGGAACATTTCCTTCCTTTAACGTGGCCGTATCAAGTTACAAGGATCTGACTAAATACAACGTATCAGTTGAAAAATTGGTCCTACTCTTCTGCATAAAGGGATGATGAAATTGCCAGAAGGGTCTTCTTTTTCTTTGAGCCTGGCAAAGGCATAGTGGGATGACTGCAGTTACTGCTGATTTCGAGCAGCACGGGAAAGGGCTGAGCCCGGGCGGGCTCTTTGGGCGTTCAGGCTGGCTGGCTCACGGGTGGTGGTCTGAGACCACCCCCCAGCGCTGCCTTCACCGCTGACACTCGTCAGGCAGAACAGTTTACCTGCGTGGTCTCCTTGCTTCCACCCCTATTGCTGATGCAAATACCCTTTGTGTTTGTGTAAAGATTCCATTTATGTATATTTGCACAAAAAGGGTTATCTTAGGTTTTCTGCAGACTGTGTCCTGCCCTGTATTACATAACAGATTTAATCTGCAGTAACAATTCTCTATAAACCTTGGCAGTATCTTAGAATACATTTTTTATAAACTGTATGTAAGATTTTCTGCATGTTTTAATAAGGTGTGTGAGCCAAAGTCCTGTGAAGTGGTTAGATCTTTCCACTAAGCCACTGAACTTTGGATCACGCCTACGTGTTTTCTTGGAGAATTGCCCAGCGTGCCTTTAGCTTCTTTACTACTTAGGTTACTGTCCCCAGGGGTATGTCATTACCTGTGATTTAACTCAGTACAGCAACGGCAAAGTTAGAACTTTATTACTGATTTGACACCTTGTTCTCAGGTAAATTTTACTAGTTGAAACCCTTGCCTCAGCCAGAGGAATCGGTGCCTGGGTGTATTACTGACTCTCTAGGTTTGTAGCATCCGGACAGTAATTCTGATCAGAGAGTAATCAGAAGGATCTAGAATTAGGATTTATGGCAGGTGCTGTTACCTAACAATATAAATCCTCTATTAAGTAATCTCTCATGCTGATAGATTTTGGCTCATTATGTTATTAACACACTGTTAATTAAAACTGCGTCTGCAAGAGCTGGACACAGAGCCATTTATTTCTGTATCTTTTAAAATTATTTTCTTCATTATGCCTTCAGGCTTCGAAAACCAGATCTGAACAGTTCTTTCTGGATTGAAATTCTAACAGTCTTCTTCCATATCGATTTATAAATTACTGACATTCCTATGAATGTAATTATTCATTCTTACCAGTGCATAGTCCTCCTGTGACAGGAATCTTAGACATAGGCTCCCGCACAATAGAGAAATCTGTTGCTGTTCCCAGTTTAAATATAACTGAACAGAGACAAAAGATCATGATGCCGACTATCTGTCTTTTTATTCTGTGTAATAATGCAGCAGTGCTCAATCTTTATCAACGAGTGGGTGACATCTTAACAAAGAAACTGTGTCTCATGGAACATTTCACATATGCTTCACATTCGGAACAACCTGTAGGAAACACAGTAATTGGCTGAGGTGCAAAGTAATGATAGGAGTGTGTTTATAAAAGTCTTACATATTTTGAATGCTATCAGCTGCAAACCAGGAGACACAGTATGATATGAACAGCAGGTCATAGTTTGGTTTCATTGCTACAGAGGATCCCCAAAATTGACAGAGAGAACATAAAGACTCATTGGTTATTTTGCCTGCAATTCTTTATACTCAGAGGATGCTTCATTGCAGCTCTGGCAATGACCAACCTCTTGCAGTTTTGAGATGTCTGGGCTAGCTGCACAAAGGAGGTTTATGCTTATGCCTTGCAGTCTTAATGCCTTCAGTGGAGCTAGAACATTGTATTATGGCACTATCCCCTTTAATGTAAAGTAGTTCCTTTTGCCAGGGACATCCATTTAATGTATTTTTAGAAAATACAGACAGATTTGCCCAAGACTGGACCATTGTGTCCTAAATTTCCTTACATCATTGGAGAAAGATGCAGAAGTTTCTTTTAAATGAGGAAACCACAAAGAGAATGGTAAGAGGCAAAAAGCATGGCAAGAGTTTATTACAAAGCCATAATGCATTTATAGCGTTTTCAGTAAGACTGCATTTTCCAGGCTATTTTATGAGGAGCAGAAAGGAAGCAGCAGGGAGAAAAAACCCCAAATAATTCACAGAGGACTCCTGAAGAGACAAGGCTACTATCAAGAGGAAGGGATAAAATGAAATGGCTCACAGCTGACTCCAAACAAGTGGTTACAAAACTGGAGAAAGTTAACTCACCCAATTCATTTTGCTGCTGACAGAAGTGAAAGGTTGATGGCTCTGGATTTTACATGAAAGCTTTACAGTAACAAAAGCACAGACCTTCAAGCTCAGATACAGGAAGACAGTTAAGAAGTTTTACTTGGAAGTTTTTGTTTTTAGAAACTTAAGTTACAGTATCGTTTATAAGCAGTGAAAAGGAAAAATGTTTTCCTTGTACATATACGCTTTTTCCTACAGTGAATGTATATTTCTTTCGACAGTGCCCTGTGATCTATTTCATTTTATTTGCCTGCAGTTAGGCTTCCTAACTGTCTTTCAGCCCCCATTAATCTGGCTGTATTTTGCCATTATAATAAATGGAACTCACGGACCTTGGTGTTGTCCACCTCAGTAACATGATCCTATTAAATCTAATCCAAATTAACTGGAGGAGAACCCTTTGGCCTTGATACTTATATGGACAAGAGAGAGATTTGGTGCTAGCAATACCAACGTGGTTTAGTCTGGAGAGGAAATCTGCTCTCCTTATCGAATTGATTTGGGATTCAGATGAGCCATTAGGGCAATCTAAACACACTGTTAAAGAGCGTGGGATTTTAGCCATTCACTCTCAGTGTATTGAACACTATATTAGATCCTTTTTCATTAAACTTTCAAAATTTTCCTCAGAAGCTTGAATTTCAAGAGGTACAAACCATAAAGCAAAATCTTGCCAGCAGACATTAACATATATATTTCTTTGGTTATTACTTCTAATTTTAAGGTGAATGAAGCAAAATGCAAGCTGTGATACCTTTCCACCCTTGAACACAAGCAATGAGTAATAATGCAGGCTTAGAAAGGATGACTGGAGTTGAGAGTTTTTTACCATTAAAAATACTAGTATTACTTAAAGGCTTGAATAGCAAATAGTAAAGATGACTAGAGAACAAAAAAATACAGGGAAAGCCTCTCCTGTGGGAGTTATTTACTTTTGTTCTAACACGGAAATTGATAGATAAGGGGGGGCACCTGAAATGCTACAGACAAAGGAGGTAAATAATCCATGGAAGTTACTGTCAAATGGCAACACTCAGATGATGAAAGCCTTGGAAATACTAATTGTAACAATATAAAAACCCATGACACCGTGTTTAACCACGACTCACATTCCTATTTATTCACATGACATTTCATCTTACTAAAAGATTTAGTCACTTCTGACCTGCTATAAAATGTATTGGGGGAATTGTTTATCTTGACTTTAACAAAGATCTTCTCTGGTGAACCTGAAGAGAAGGAACCTTTATAATTGGAATCATGTCTACCATTCATGACTTGAAATGCTTGAAAATTCAGGCTCTTGTTTTCCAGAAGATGTTTTCCATGTGAGAAAATTCAGAATATTCTAAGCACAGAACAGACAATGCATGAAATACAGTTCAGTGTTCATGTGGATTTCTTCAATAATAAGGTTTCTTCATCAGACTAATCTAAACAGGACAACTTCTTTCCTCATGTAAAGATTATCCACTGGCTCTTCAGGATCAAAAAGCTTTTTACTAAGTGTTTATCAGCCTGATACATATTTACCTGTGTTAAAATACAAAACCTGAAACTCTAGTTGGCTTTTATTGATTGTCCCAACAATGTGTGACAGCCTGACTCTATGGAAGCAATACAACTGAAGAAACTGGGGGGAAAAAAACCACCAACCAAGAACCTTAAAAACCAGAGACTTTTGTACTTTTTTGTTATGCATTAGGATTGTACTGGAATTAATACTTACTAATCATTATAACTTACATTTACTCAAGTCTTCATACATTTTTCATTTCTTCGTGTCAGCATTAAAACTACTTCTGATAAAATAAAATCAGATGGAAGGGAATTGAAATCCAGGACTGGCTCCAGGTTGTGTTGCAAAAATCTTTGCCATGTTTGCTTTTTCTGAGGGGGGAAGGGAAGAAGGAAAAGGCTTTTTTGTGACTAGGGAAAATCTGCTTCAGAGAGCAGTCTGGTGGGCATGAGATATGAAATGTTACTAGAGAATTGCTTGGTAAAGTTTAACTGTTCTTCCTTTCTCCTTGCGGAAATTTTCAGTGCCAACTAAGGCCAGTAAATCAATTGAGTATTTCACAGTTTTGGTCACCTGAATATTTGACAATCTACTACAAAGGCAGGGGGCTTTACGCATAGAAAGGATTCGGTTGTTGCTCCCTGAAAAGATGATTTCCAAACCCCACCACCTCCAGGCTGATGGGTGTTTCTGCCCCACGTGGCAGGCAGCCATACAGGAGAAGCTGTTTCTGCAGAGCATCTGCAGGGAGAGGGCTCTGCCATTATGTGCCAGTCCTCTGCTCCCTCAGAGGCCTCAACCACGGCACGCTTTCACTGCATCCCTTTTGCTCCAAAACTAGCTCTACAGCTAAGAAACCGCTGCATGGACATAGATTTGCCCGTAGCAGAGCTGCCATTAAAGAAAAAGCAACACAGGATTTGGTGCGAACAGCTTTCTGACACTTTTGCCACCCTGCAAAGCTGCAAAAATTTGATAAGGGATTAATGACCAAAGCCATAAGGGCTATTGGTCTTGCATCTTCTTCTATTAATCCAGCTAGCACCTCATTCCAAACACACTGAGGACACGCTGCTGCATCTTGAGCAAAGAGGCAGTGGAAGGTGGGAGCAAATATTGCATTAGGTGGGAAGGAGGGTTTGTTTGCATCGCTGTCTACTCCCACCTAGGACCAGCCTTCGAAAATGTTTTAATTTTGCAAAAGAGGGTTGGCAACAGGGAATTGGGAAAAAAAAAAAGGAACTATCAAAATGCTGCTTCTGAATGACAGTGGAAGAAGAAGCCATGTCAAGTCTGTTCAGTCCAGCCCTGTATTCAGAAGAATAAAGCAAACTGGGTCCCCCGCCCTCCACCATGGGTCACGATCAGGTACACAGATTTGAACGTCAAAGAAAATAGTTTTGCTGGTTTAGTCCTGCAGTTCATGCTACATAACTTGTAGCGGGTACAACTGCTGTTCCTAATATAACTTGTCTTCATTTAATCAGAAAAAACAAACCTATGGAGGAGACTTTCTGGCTCTGAAGATTACAAGAAAAATTTCTCTCTTTCTGAGGTTTTTATATAACCAAATTCTAATAAGCAGAGATGATGGACTTCTGCTTATTCAGGCAAATCAGCTTCTTCAAGCTACAGAAATATTTGCATAAAGGAAGCAGCAGTTAGCAGCCCGTAAAAAGCACAAAAAAGAAACTCCAGGTTAAAATAACCAAACAAGAAAATGGATGGTTTTAAGAACATACTGCATTTATTTGGCCCCAGAATTCCTAGCATTGTAACAAACTCCCAATTTTACTCCTTAAAGTGCTTCAAACTCCATTTATATTATTATTATTACTTTTAACATTAAAGTACATTTCTGTATAAACATCAATCCAAAGAGATTTATATTTTTATAAAATTCTTTATATTAGTGGATCAAATTTGCTCTCAAGATGACCAGCATTAAGGCAAATTTCCAAATTTAAGACACTGGAGTTACTCAAGTCTATGCTGTTGTGGGTGAGAGCAGAATTTGGCCCAGTAGGGTATATACAATTGTATTTTCTGCATATATTTCAAAAGGCACAATGGATTACCTCGGAAATCAGTAACATTTAAAAGGGAGTTTATCAAAGCAAATACTTTTAATTTGCTTTGGCGCAGTCCACATCCAGAGGATGCATTTGCTCACCAGCTGTTCTGAATAACCAGCCTGATGACAGTGACACGGTGATCAGCAAAAGGGGAACCCACGTTGCATGAATTCACACAGTACTTCAGCAGACCCAACCTGATACATGTACAAGTACCGTAACAGCAAAGTTACTGCGCCGGGCACCCGTGCAAACTCACTACACCATGAACCTCTGAAATTCTCCTGGTGGAGACATGTTTGTCATTGATATTAATATTCTGAAGACAGCCAAAAAATGGGTCTTTAACCGGAAGCCACAGTGCGTCCAAATTTGCTACAAAAAACAAGGTAGAAAGATCAAGTTAATAAAATGAGAATGATTTTAAGGAACATTAATTACTGCAAGGCTTTCAAACGAGGGGGAATGATATAGGACTACATGCACGAACGGGACCTTTGTTTTGGAAAGGAAAAAAAGCCAGTAGATACCTGAAAAAATAAGCAGCAATAATATTACCTGGAATTTTACCGAAGTAGAGTGGCTGATGAACACGTCCAGGAGGAGAAGGTGGAAGTCCAGTGGTATAGTTACTCCGTGTGTCCACCTCTAGCTGCACCGTGTTCTCCTCCTGAGAGACTGCAAAGAAGCAGGTAAATGAGTACTCTTTTCTCAACCCTATTAAAGAATCAACTAGATATGGCACTATTTTTAAATAGCATCTGTCTTGACATTTAACTCATAGGAAAAATAGATTTTATTTTAATTCAAAGTCAAATTGACACATCTGGGTACTCTGGGGCTAAATACAGCCCCCAAAACCCGTCTTATGTAACACAAGACACGTTGTTCTAAAGAGTATTCTCAGAATGAACAGAAGTGAAGTGATTAATAAAAATCTGGAGCTGCAATGCTCTGTGCCCACTGTCCTTTCAAAGTTTCAGAAGAACTGGTATGGTACAACATACCTGCAACAGTATGCCACTGTCCATTAGACAGAGGTTGCTTAGGTGTGACTGATGTCTGGAATTCTCCAGCACCACTATTTCCAGCAGCAATGACCTGTGAAGAAGTTATCTTTTAAGTTACCATAGCAAAGAAAAGAGCAATGGAAAAATACAGTACTTCAGGTAATTTACTGAACTTGTGATGGCTGGGTTTCACCTAGTTTTAAGAGTCACAGTCATTGTATACATATTTCAGAAATTATCCTCTCCAAGAGGAAAGTAAATATCCCTAATAGAATCCCAGGAGAGGATATTTTACAAATTTTACAAGTATAAATACATACCTTTGTCTCTCACCCTTACATCTTACAAAACTATGTTAATTCTTTTGACATAATCTCTCTGAGACAAGGTCTTTCCTACTAGGCAAAGTAGGAAAAATAGTACTCCTTTCCCAAAGCAGTCATCTACACGCTTGGCATCTCCTGAGAGAATCTCTGCAATATATTTCTCTGGCCTTTCACACAATTTTGGACTACTCAGAATTCACTCACGAAGCTTGCAGCCTGACTATTTAAGATGACATTTTGAACAAGCACCTGCTTGTGCTTTCTCACATCTTGCTTCTCGTTCCTTGTGAGTGCATTATTTTTTTTCAACATCTTCCTTTCAAACTCCCTTTTGGTGTGATGGTTACAACAAACTTGGTAATGGTCAGGTAACTGATATACTGAGTCCACTTCCTATCAGGCTGATTGATGGTGTCCCATTGACCTTTTATTCCTTCCTGTTGCATCCTGTCCACACTGACAGCCACCATGAATCTAAGTTACTGCTGAAAAAAGTGGTCAATCGTGCCCTTAAGGAGTCCCCAGCTGTTGATGCCTCTGCTTCCATGTGCTAGATGTGTCTTGAACCAGATCAGTGATCTGGGGGAAACTAACTGACAACAAAAAGATAAATAATAAAACCAAGTTCCGTAATCTGGGAAGAGAAGAGCAAAGCTGAGCTTTCTGAAGTTAGGTAGACTCATGCTGGTTTAAACTGTGCCATGAGACAGCAGGTTCTGTGAAGCACTGACATCTTCCTATTTGATGTCTCTCCAGCAGCAACCACAATAGTTTTGTAGTCCAAAATTCACATTCTGAAGCTGTTACATTACGAAAAAGCAACAGTGATAATAATCACCCCCATGACACACCCACCAGCTAGAGGAGATGATGCTAACACAGAGCAAGACTGCTCAAGTTCTATAATGGATGTGGTTACGGAGCTACATCAGTACAGCCACATGATGACTGACATAGGAATGGGAATAAGCCACAGAGTTCTGTAGCCTCTGGCCAAATCTCCAGTGGGTTTTTGCAAAGGTTCAGAAGCCTGAGAAAATTAAGACTGTGCCCTACTGCTGACCACTGTGAAGAAAGCTTGTGCAAGCTTTATCAATGATCTGGATGAGGGGATCAAGTGCACCCTCAGTAAGTTTGCAGACAACACCAAGTTGGGCGGGAGTGTTGATCCACTTGAGGGTAGGAAGGCTCTGCAGAGGGACCTGGACAGGCTGGATCAATGGGCCGAGGCCAACTGTATGAGGTTCAACAAGGCCAAGTGCCGGGTCATGTACCTGGGTCACAACAACCCCATGCAGCGCTACAGGCTTGGGGAAGAATGGCTGGAAAGCTGCCCGGTGGAAAAGGACCTGGGGGTGTTGGTCGACAGCCGGCTGAACATGAGCCAGCAGTATGCCCAGGCGGCCAAGAAGGCCAATAGCATCCTGGCCTGTATCAGAAATAGTGTGGCCAGCAGGAGTAGGGAAGTGATCGTGCCCCTGTACTC
>NW_008825498.1:8105095-8122455 GCF_000699105.1 Pygoscelis adeliae
GGTTGTCAAGCATTGGAACAGGCTGCCCAGGGAAGTGGTTGAGTCACCATCCCTGGAGGTATTTAAAAGACGTGTAGACATGGTGCTTAGGGACATGGTTTAGTGGTGGACTTGGCAGTGCTAGGTTAACGGTTGGACTTGATGATCTTAAAGGTCTTTTCCAACCTAAACGATTCTATGATTCTAAGCTAGTGTGCACACAATGGAAGCTGCTAATGTAGGCACAGAGACAAGTTAAATGCTCAATTTTCCATGCGATAGTTTTAAATAACTCTGAGGAAGTTATTTAACTTTATACCTACAGACAAATGCTGTAACACATAAGTCCAGAGTTCAAGGTCAGAATTCCCCCTGCTGAATGAGGGCAATACAGCTGAAGTGGAAACACAGCCTGTACTTACCTTTCCTCCTTCCATGTAAATAGTCAAGTAGTTGTCTTGCTTGCTTCCAGCATGGAGGAGTATACCTGTTGAAGTCCTTGGCCGAATGGTAAATACAACCCTAAAATCCAAGCCCATCAGCAAATTACCTGTGGAGAATTAAACAGTGGGTAGAGGAATGATCATAGGAGATAATTGGAAAACCGTGTAAAAAATAAATTAAAAAATCCTTACACATACACACTTAAGACATAATTCCATATACCATAATCTCTACACAGCTTACCAATGGTGATATATCCTCCTTCATTAAAGAAATAAATCCCTGTGTCCATGGGAACATCCAGACATGGAAGTATGCCATTTTTTTGCTGAGGTGCATTCATGACTTTTCCGTTCATCTTAAAATTCCTCAGGCAACCCTTGAAACTGTTCATTGGTATATTCTGAAAGCATATTTCAAAACATGAATACTAAAGCATGATGGCAATTTTTTTAGTAAGAATACCTATTAGTTCTTTTGTACTGTTGGACTGTAGAAAGTCAACTGGCTCTAAAGGCACCTAAAACCTATCTCTGATGCAGTGAAAAGGTATTCCAAAATTTTAAAAAAGAGCTTAAAACATGAAAGTAACAGTTGATTTTGTGTTAACATAATTCCTGCTTGCAGAACAGATACTTCCCAATGATGTCTCAAAAAGACGACACAACAGGAGTTATGAAAACTCAAGTACACCCTTTCCTTCCTAAGAGGCTGTTTATTTAAATCTGAGTTTATAAAATGCCCTGCATCATTAGTTGTCCAATTTTTAAAGTAATAGGAACCACACATATTTCAGATTAAAATCCAGTTCTACATTCATAATTCCTTAATGAGAAGGATTACTTTGCTTCTCTACAGATTATCACTTAGTCCACTGAGGTAAATATTCTGCGGGAAGAAGGTATTCCTGGAATTACAAATGTGACTTTGGTCTTTTCTATTTTTTAAAGAATATAAATGAAAACAGTACATGGGTGTCATCACTGTCTCAGCAACACACGTTGAAAATGTGGGTCCAGCTGAGAGCTGTGTGAACGGATGAGGAAAAAGATCTGTAATGAACAACTACAAACACCAGTCACAGATGGTGCTCACTCGGTGCTTGGAAATATCCCCCAAACCTTTTCAACGCGGAAATCCTGCATATTAACACCTTCACATGTAATTAGTGCAGCATGGGGAGTGTGTGGGGGTGGATGTGTCAATTATTTACCTGTCTCTTCAGTGATGGCAGCCCTCCCACATAGATTGGTGGCTTAATGCTGATGGCAGAATTTGTTGCTAATCTTCCGTGCTGGGCCCTTAGACCATCAACGACAAGGCGGACATTCTCCCCATCTGTGCTGAAGACCACCTTTGCAGGGTGCAAACATAACAGAATGAAAAACCCCAAGGCCAGTGAAAGCCACTGGAGATTTTTTTCTTTAACTTAAACACCGTATTGTTGAAATATTTAAACTGAAAATAACATGCTGGGACCATCAGTCTCTATAAGCTCTCTCATAACAGAGACCTGTCAACCACATGAACTTTCAGGCATAGGAATTAACTTCAGATGACCAAAATCGAATTTCTAGTAACTTAAGAATTCAATAGGCTGTGCCTGCTGAAAGCTAGTTGTAGTTTCACCATGGTTCCTGTGCCATACTACTTACAGTGTGCCATTGCCCATCATTGTATTTAATACTGGTTTTGATTTTGATTCGTTTTGCTCCAGAGCCAAGTGAAAAGACAAAACGTCCTTTTGAAATGTGGAGAGCCATATAAGAGTCCTCAGACTTTTCCTCCATGAAAACTATTAATCCTCTTGATGATCGAGTCCGTACATCTACAGAAAAATGTAACCTGCAGTGGAAAGTAAGCACATTCAAATATAGGTCTATTTTGTTAGTTGCTGTATTCCTCCTGTTCTTTGGAAAAACGCCAGTGAAACTCCACTTGTGAAATGCAGAATATCTTTCAGGTGAAATCACAGTGTTCTACATTGCCTGCATTTCTGAATGTGAATGAAAGTTGACATATTCAGGCTTAGGACTTGTCATCAATATGCACTGTAATTGTCCACCACATCCAAGTCAATCTACTCAGTTTGGGTAAATGTTAGCAAAGAAAAACGATGCCTGAACCTTTAGAACCACTCTTCCATTATGCCCCAAGACATAAGCAGGAAGAAAACCCTAGCTTTTAGCACCCGAAGATTCAAACAGCTTTGACAATTCAAGTATTAGGAGGAGAACAGAGAACATTTGTATTACCTGTCTGTAGATGACGGTGGAGAAAACATGTAGGATATGAAACTGTTGGGTGTGCTTCCAAGGAGATACGCTTCACTGCTGACATTTAACTGAGTTGGTAAAATGTGGGTTTGCTGGTTTTGCACATTAGCGGCTTTCAAATAATCAAGGTATTTTTCACTCTGTACCTGTAAGACAGAATTGAAACATTTAGTATGTGTGAACATGAAAAAAAACATTTCAATCTCCACATTTAAGAGTTCCCACCTGAGGCAGTCAACAGCCTTCTCTGAATGACAGAGAAGCTGTTCTCATTCTGGACAGGTATGGGTTTAGCATGGAACTTCAACACATAAAGAACTTGCTTCAGATATGAGATGGAAGGAAAATAGTAACATCTGAATCTCAGTTCTACAAACCATGGCTGTGCAGACAAAGCCTTGGCATCAATATGGAGCAAAGATGACAGTAAAAATAAGCATACCTTGAGCATCTTAAGCCTGAGAGGATTTTTAAATTCTTTCAGCAGCAGTGGTTCAAGGTTCTCATATTTGCGGCAAGCTCCAAGGGATACACCAGTCTTTGCAGTATAATTAACGAGATTTTGAACCTCAGGGAGCTGACCTGCCCTAGAGTGATGAAAGCAGTAAGTGCTGTGACAGAGCATTCCTTTTCTTTAGCGTAATCAACAACATATTGTAAAACCGTGTTCTGTACAAAATAGATTTCCCAGTGACCTGAAGTTAAAGTATCAGTTTTCATTTTTCGATGAAAAATGTAGGTTCAATGCTGTAAAAAGTATTCACATTTGTCCTGGTTCTGCCCATTTCTTTTTGGCTATGCAAAAAACACTGACATTTTGTTCTCATGTCTTCTAAACAAACCATTTTTTGCTAAAAGCTATCTATTTAAAAAAAACAAAGAAATATTGCCATTGAAAAAAAGGGGAAAAAATGATAGCAGCCTTGATTGAATAAGATTTCTGGATCAGACTACAAAACTGTGCTGCTTAATTATGCATAACCAGTGGCAGATCAAGAAAAAATGGCAACATCAGGTCCTGCTAACTCAGTGATTCACCCTCACCTTAAATAAGATGTTCTAATGAGAATTGTCAAGGGGCAAAGCCCATCACAACTTAATATATAGCTTTAGTATTATAGCCAAATTATCAGAAAGACTGTCAAAACCAATTTCTTGTGTGTATAAAGAATAATATAGAGTAATACTATAATTTCATAAGTTGTACACAGCATCTAAATTACAAAACACTTTACAACTAGAAAAAGCAACGAAGCTCCTTGCCCGTGGTTTTCTATGAGAAGAGTGGTAGAGTTGGGAGCAGAACCTGAACTTCTTCAATTCCAGTCCAGTTCTCCATTTGCTTGATCAGACTAGCTACAATGTTAATTATCTATGTTGGTACTAAAAGAAATTTTCCAGATTTGGCTTCTGATGGGGAGGTTAATATACAAGTTACTTCATTGTCTTGCAGTGCTTTAAATGAAGATATAATTTGAGCAACCTGATCTAGTGAAAGATGCCCCTGCCCATGGCAGGGGGGTTGGACTAGGTGATCTTTAAGGTCCCCTCCAACCCAGACCATTCTGTGATTCTATGATAATAAAATCAAAATACACTATTTTTTTGTAAACTCTACACATGTATAAACATTCATCAAAACTTAGCTAAAACAAAGCTCACTGGGACATCACTTGTGACTCAAGGAGTACTTTTCTTCAAGTAATGCATTTATGCCTAATTTTTCTCCCAAATGTTGCCTGTAAGATATCTCTAATAACCAGAAGAACACATGTGGAAAAAGAGACAACATAAATCAGGCACTTGATTTTTATACATGTGCTCTCATTTGTTTGTGTGACTGTTTTGGTTCTGCCAGTAAGCTTTGCTCATTTCATTACCTGGCTCCCTGTGTAGCTATAATGATAAAATCTAGCAGATCTTTTTGGATGCCTTGCTGGAATACTTCCAATTCACTATGTTGAGTTCATTCTTTGATTAAAAGACTACTAAACAGGTATGATTCAGACTAAAATTCCATTACATCTGAACAGCAGATTTACTTACACCTTGATACCATGTATAATCTGCCTGAATAAAAGAATATTTTGGGGCAGCAAAGTTATGCATTCATGAAGGCTTCATGCATGTAGAAGAAGAGCGATTTAGCAAGAAGAGATTTTAATATGATTAAAGAAGGAAAACAGGCCAAAATACACAATACTAAAATCTTTCTAGGCCAAATACCTTTTTATAAAGATGTTTGAGATGCAACCTTCAAAATTATCTCCACCAAATTTTATAGGTTTGATTAATGCCCATTCTCTTGGAGAGTCAACTGATGCTAATGCTGACTCATCATCAACCAGCAGACGTACTCTGAAACCAAGTGAATAAAAATAAGCATGAAATCTAAAGAAATAGTTATGAACCTAAATGAAAAAAAAAAAAATATAAAAGAACCATTTGACAGATGTGTGTTCTTGTTACATTGTAATTATGCTAAAGCTTCATTATCTTACTTTTGGGATTTTTTCAGTATGTGCTCATTGACTGCTATGAAACGGCTCTGCTTTTCGGTAGTAGATATTGAGCAAGAGTTGAAGGTAGTACTTCAGTCCCACAGTGAAATCCTGGTCCAATTGAAATTCATGAAAAAACTCTCACTGACAACTATGGGACAGGATTTCATCCTTTGTGTCAAAATGGTGCACTTGACATGTTAGCAACAGCTACTATAGATAATATTAAGTTATAATTACCCAAAATTATAGCCAATCATTGAAAACTTTCCACTTCAACTAACACATGTCATTTTATGTGTTCCACAGAAATTAATATGATTTAGGAGCTTTTCAGTAAATTGTCTCTTCTGATATCTGCATAACAGATCATTATTGAAAAAACAGACACAATATCAGCTTCTTCCCTGGGCCTTTAACCACCTATGTTACAGTGACATGTGTAAAGGCTATGGGAAGGCAAAGAGGTCCAAAGCTCCAGCTTGACAAGCAGTCAAAACTCACACAATCTATAAAAGACATGCATAGTGATGTACAGCTGTACATCATAGGTACCGACATGCACATTCATAGACCAAAAATCTCCTTTGCTAGCACAGGCCATTTTTAGCTGTGTACCCAAAGAACAAGTCACACAAAATTTTAATCTTCTTTCTCCAACCACAACATAAAAGAATCATATAGAACTGGACTCACCTGTTGTCTGTTTTTATTACTGTCACATAATGCATTGACCCATCTTCATATTTCTTTTTCAGTTCGATTTCCTTCTCTCCCATCTTTGCAATTACAAAGCCAGGTCTCAGAAAGATGGTAAGAATATTAGGCTATAAAAGAATCCCACAAAACGATCAGGTAAATGCAAGTGCCTTTAGTTCTCCTTGATATTGCCATTAATACAATTCTCAGTGGTCTCTTGTGGGAAAGAAATTTTCTTACACTAAAACTGTATTTCTCAGTCATCTAGTACCAGATATGACGCCCAGTTCTGCACGATTAGCATAGTTCCTGTTTTAAAATACCTCTCCACACTGAATAGCAAACAGTTATTTAAAATACTTGTTTAAATTATTTTTACAAAAAGCAGAGGATTCAGTTCTCCACTTCTCAAATGCCTGGTGTGCACTCACTTCTTAACTCCTCCAGCAAGCAAGAATGGAGTTCTGCTTGAACCTCCCTGCTTTCTGAGGGAACATAGCCAAAATCAACTCCTTTTCTCTGCATATTTGATCACGGTAATATTTCTGCGTGGGCAGAATGCCAGTTTTTCCTGAGAAAATTTCCAGCCAACTGTATTAGGCAACAGTTATCCTACTGGGATGGTGGTGGTACGGTACATGAGCTACTCTGCAGAAGGCTTGAGTTCAAAGCTCAGTTACTCGTCAAACTACTTGTTGGTTGAGTGAAGAAACTGCCAGGATGAGTTTCTCTGGCCTATGACATGCAAGATGCCGTGCTCAAAAGATGATTAGAATAGGCATTTCTTGCCTTAAAATACAGGAATCTACATGAGACTTAGGGCACAAACTGATGCCAAATTGACACAGTCGCAAACAGACGTGACTGATCCAGAAATAAAACCAATCACATATTCTAAGTTGAACATGTTTCATACCCCTAGATTGTAATTTAAGAGTGTTCCAGTCGATGCCATCGTCTGAAAGCCAAAGCCAACTTGGAAATCCTTGGGAAATGGGAAACCTGCTGCACTCAGGCTCAGTGTTCCCTTCTTGGAGAAGGCTGCAGATCTGACGAGCTGAAAGAGAGATAATAATACTTTCAGTCATTTTCCTTTTAATCAGAAGAAATGGCAGCATGGGACAACAACTGCCCTACTCAACATAATTGCGACCGACTCCAGTCAAAACCAAGCACAAGGCAAACTGCAAGTACAAGTATTTCAGTACAGAACAGACTGACTGAATTGGTTCTACCAGCATTAACTATGATCTGAGAAACTCTAAAGGGAGATGAGGCTTGCTGAGTATAACGAGCTGTTCGTCTCTAGCTACTCTTAGCATTGACACGATGGCTTTGAAAGTTTTCACATTTGGGGACACAAAAATGAGCAGCTGGAGGAATGGTTCATAAGTACGGAGCTGTGCAGATGAGCTACATAACTGAAACTGCATGAGTCACAGGACAGAATATACCTGGGCCTTTTTGAACACAACACGTTTTAGTATATGAGAAGTTACACAGATATAGACAGAGAATGAAAGTCAGACCCTCTGCATAGGGAAATGGACTGCAAAGAAAATGCTCTGTGAAAAGTTTAGATGCCACAAAAGGAAAGCAAATGAGCACAAACTTTCAGTGCAATGCCATAGTAAAAAGGGCAAATGGGATCATGCACCATGTAAGTAGCAGTAAGTAGAAGCAGAAGGGTAGTTTTCATCTCTCCATGCAGCATTGGTTAAGACAACACTGAAATGTCACATTGTCCCATTTTAAAAAGAGCGTGGCAAAACTCAAGGGTGCACAGATAATAATTATAAAACAATCAGATGAGTGGAGCAATAGCCTTACAATGAGACGCTTCGGTGGAAGTAGAGCCTGCTTAGCTCTTTCAAGAAAAAAGGTTGAGAGGTCATTTAATTAGGAAGCATAAGCACCTTGGCAAGAAGAAAGATCCTGAGTAGTATTAAGTAACTAAGTGTTCTGGCCTAGTCAATAACAGCAACTGGAAGCCAACAAGTGTACATGGTAAATATGAATTCTTAATTGTACACAAGATTAATTAAGAGGGTGGACCATATGCTGAGGCAAGCTATCACAGTAGGAGTGGAGTCTCCTTTCTTCCGTATCTTCCTACCAAGCCCAGGTTCTTTTATTACCATCACGTTAATCAAATATAATTTTTGACCTAAGTAAAACATAATGGTCCAGGATTTATAGACAAACCAGACTCTGTGAACTCTAGCAGAAGTTTTTAAGGAACTTTGTTAGTTACCTTCCAGTCGTCTGAACATTTCTTGCTGACACCAAAAGTCTCGTCAAAAATAACAGATGCAGTGTTAGGGTTTTTCACATTCTTCATGCAGCCCCGGAATGGAGGTGTGGATATATTAAAGCTGGTTTCAGGGAGTGGAAGGAAAAAGAGTTCAGTAGCCTGGTATTTCAAAGCACACACCAGTATAGTAGCCTGTAAATGCTGACAATATAAGAAATAGAAAAACAGAACAAGAGCAATCTTTCTTGCACACACATACGTCATGCTGATCAAACCCAATCTTCAGGATACAGTCCAACAAAGATCCCACCATTATCCAAAAATCACAGATTATGATCATGTATTATACACTGGTTATTTTCATATCACATAAGATACCCGATACAGAGTGTGAACAAAATTGCCCAAGGAAAGAGTTTAGATGGAGTTTCCATACAAAGCCTGTGTGTTACAGGCTTTTTATAGTTACTCACCGTTCCCGTAGAGAAGGTGGAATTCCACCTAGGTAATACGTAGTGAAAAGGAAGACATTTATGTTGGCTTTAATATCAGGACTGACATGAACAGTATTCCTACTTCGGGCAAGCACCAAATGAATCTGAAATAGGTGAATAGTGAGAATTACTTCACTTTGCAGAAACAAAAATCACTTAGCAGATTAAAAGTAGTCCCACAGAGCAGGACACGGGGGTTTTTTTCCCTCCTTTCGTATACTAGTGCCTTAAATCCAGAATAATTGCAGTGGTTCAAAGGTACTTTGCAAAATTTGGGCATTTAGCCAAAACAAATGCCTAAGGAAAATGCTCTACTATCCAAATACAAGGGGAGGTTTTATTTTCCTCAGGAAGATTGCCCTAAAAATACACCTCACCTAACATTCAGATACTGCCTTCTATTTGCAGTTGAAGATTCAGGAGCTGCTGCCTGATACAAAGACCAGGTCAGTCAGCTGGCTGGAGGTAACTTGACCCAGTATGGCATAAAGGCTCCCTCCAGCAGACCCTGTGACCTACACTATTTAGTTGGAGATGTAGTAAGGGGAAAAGGGAGAATGAATCAACATGGCAATCAAAGGTTTTAACAATGTCTTTACAATTTCACTCTAGTAGTGCTACGAAACAGCCGGACTGAAGCTAAGTAGACAGGCAACAGCAAAAAGACTACAAAAAAGTAATCTCTGTAAAGATCAGCCTGGCCTGAAGAAATAAACCTTTAGGTGGTAAAAACACTAATCTAAGTATTAAAATAATGTTAATAATTGCAACGTGCACAACTCTCTGTAAATAAAGCAATACTCTGTCAAAGAGTTTTTTTCTTTGGTGTTTTTTCTGTTAAAACTGAACTTATTCACAGGAAAGCACAACAGTAGAAAGATTAATTTTCACGCATCCAAACTAATCCCCAACAGCTTGATCCCCTCAACACAAAAGGAACACTTCACAACTAAACTTCACAACAAGATGTTTAGTTTCAGCTAATATGTATTTTTACAAATAACGATCACTTGATTGTTTAAAATGACATACTTGTTTATATGTTCCATCATTTACAGTTGCATTGGTTTCTATTTCTTTTGGAGGCTCAGAGCCAACTTTGTATCTAAAAACTGTATGACCATCTTTAATGAGCACACTGATGAACTGATCCTGCAGTAAAAAAAAAACAACAAAACCACCAACACAATTAAACTGCCAACGTTTCATATATATTTCACTGTCATGCGAATAATTTTAAAGAAGCTATCTAGTTGTTTCAATAAAGCTTTTGGGGGAAAAGATAAGACAAAGCAAACTAAAACTTATAATAATAGCAACCATAATTACTTTAAACTGTTATAAACAGATCTGGTATCAGCTCCAGATGTATTCTCCAAATCTCTAGAGGACTTTTTGTCATTTCAAATGTCTACTGACTTTTTACAGCATTGAGAAATTATCCAGAACATGTCACAGTGATTGCAAACATGCCTATAATATTATTAGATAAGTAGCATCACTGCTGTTTTGAGCACCTTTACAGGTATAAGTCACCACGGCACTTTCTAAATTCTTCCTTACTCTGTTACCACCCATATCTAGATTTGGGAAGAGTGTACTTCCACTTTTGGAGGATTTCAGTATTTCAAAATTGGTTTGATTCAAATTACATCCTCCCTGCCTGCCCCCCAGTTCTGAATTCTCTGCATGGCCTAATGGAGGAGCTACTTGGAATGATTTTTTTCTCAGCCTTGACAAAGTGAGTATTCAGCAGCCGTTATAGAATCACAGAATATCTCAAGTTGGAAGGGACCCATAAGGATCATTGAGTCCAACTCCCTGCTCCTCGCAGGACTACCTAAAACTAAACCATATGACATTAAACATACAGCAGAATCTACTAATCTGCCACACGGACAAAAATAACACTTTTAAGAAATTTCCTTACAGTTATTACTAAATCTAACATGTTCTCGAGTAAGCGAAGTTTTTAAAAATGTTCTTGGACCCCAAAACAAACAGAAGTGTTCCACCAATTACCCCATTTGCTGCAAAAAACACAATGCCTTCATCTGCAGTAGTCTCAATTGTCTGCTCGTAGCGTACTCGGCTGTGGGTATTTTGTTCTTTCAATGTGACACTGGCATAACCAGTGCCTTCAAAATAGCTTTGGTCAGTCTCTTCTTTATACCTGTAATAATTCAGTGTCACAGATGTGAATATATGAGAGCAAAAACTATTACCACATGGACTTACTGTCATTATAATTTTAAAAAAGCTTAAGTTAAAGCATTTGGTACAGGGCCACTAACAGGGCCAACTGTACCTGACCTAACCCAAGTAAAGAGAAAAACTTCCACTGCCTTCTACTGGATTCGCATATGGTCTTTAGAGAGGAAATAATTCGTGACTGACTTTTTTGCACTTAATGTAATATTTACTTTATAAAGGAGCTGAATACATTAGTCCACAAATTGTGTCTGGGTATTGTAACATTTAAATTGTTGGCCAGTGGACTGAGATTGCCATAGATGTGAATTGTGCCAATACTGAGGATTTTCTCTAAGAAATGTAGTAATGACCAAGAGTTAGAAAAAAATCACCAGTTTAGCCACAATGGTTATTCTTCTGGATGTGAAAAGGCAAGAATTCATAATGATAAAAATCACAGAAGCGTGAAAAACTTCTGTGTTTATATCATACCTTCTGCAGGGTTGCACTTCAGTGGTATTGAGATTAAATGTCCTCTTGAAGTTGTAAAGGCTGATGATATGCTCGTTTAGGTTGTCTAATTCAATGCAGCCTTCATAATGAGGGTAGTCTAGCTTACGTGGAGGCTGCAAAATAGTGTCATCAGAAACTTTCCGTCAACATCAGCTGACAAAATTTTACATTGACATGTAACTGCTAAGACCTACTGCAAATATTAATAGGACACCGAACATGACATTCTAAATATCATAAAATTATTATCTCTTTGTATATAATATCCAAACCATCTGATACCACCCCAGGAGTAGTGCAGCACAACTTAAAGCTGAGTCATATGAATGGATTGGGAATAGTACTTAGCAGGGCTGGACAGGTTTCATGCTGTCCTCGGCAGATGAAATACAAATACCATCATGCTCCCTTCTTTGAGTTCTAGCATACTATAAGCCAGGCAGCTTCTGTAGGAAGTAGCATCTCCTTGCATCCTGTTTATTCCTACTGACATGGATAAACTTTTACACAGCCTTTGAAAGACTGCTAGTTCCAACCTTTACTTGTAAGAACAACAGAATGATTAACATGGAAATCTCTTTAAAAGACTAAGCAACACTGTACCCTAAAATCTGGTGGATATCCTCCAACATAAAAGACAACAGTACTGGGATCAAGATTTAGGAGAGTGTCACTGTCTCCACTGCTTGCAGTCAAAGGGCTTTCTCCATACTCTGGAGAAGTTGATGTTGCTGCTTTGATGTAATTCAGCTTTACATGCTGGTAAATCCTAAAACCAAAACAGACAGGCAAAATATCACATCACACTAATAAAAGATGTTCTTAACAGGTTTTGGAAAAGACTGTTGTGCACTGTGGATCTTATACCTTTCAAACTTAACTTGATCCATAACGGCTTCCTCAGTTTCGCTTTCAGTCACAAATGGCTGCACATCTATTTCTACATCACCGTCTCCCAGGTTATAGACACAAGTGAGGTGACCACCTTTCACAGCCATACCGATATAGTCCTTGGAAGCCTAAGAATAGCAAAGCAAATAATCATTAATAAATGATTGATGTTAATGAAAGTAAAATACAGCAGCACTTCCCCAGAGACATCATCATACTGTGCATTAGTCACAAGAAATCCACCCACCTGATGATGAGAATTGTTATTAAGTTTATCAGTTCTGGGAAGAAAAAATTGTAATCTTACATGTTGCACTGATTCAATGAATAATGTGCTGCACTGATTCAGTGAATATAATTATAAATTAATTGAAGGGTCATGTGTGGCTTTTTATAACAACAGTAGCTAAAATAATTTTCGCATTTATAACATCTCTCGGCTAAAGCCATGAAAACATGACACCTTTACTAAAAATTAGACTGAACATCTGTGAAATAAAAAAGATGTTTGGAGTAACACTCAGTCAAGGACAATGGTTCCTACTGAGGTGACTGGAAGCAGTCATTTTCCCAAACAATTCACATTTTATTTCTCCAACATACCATATTTCACAAGTAACAACTAAAATGCTGTCAACAGATATCCTGGCCAGATATTCAGGGGATAACAAGGTGACATCCAATGTAGAACAACTACCTTTAAACAGCTTTCTGTGTATGCACAAGTCTCACTACAGATACAGCTGCTGTCAGATAACAAGACTCAAAAATACATAGTTAGGAACCGCACGCAGGAAATTTTCAAAATGTTTGATGGTGCTTGAGCAAGCCTGAATGCACAAGCAGGTCTGTACTATTCTGCATATTCAGAAGAGAAAGAAATGAAGGGCTGAGGGACTGAATTTTAAAACTGAAACGACCACTTTTTTTTAACCAACAGAGAAACTCACAATGACTTCTACTGTGATAAGAGTCAAAGCTCCGAGGCAGGAGTTGGGCTGAGTTTGTGCTGACTGCTGCAGAACCTGACACTTCTGACAAGACTGTATGATGGTATCCATGACTGAGAAGTGACTTCCAAAGGAGCAAAACAGCAAAGCATCAAAGGGCAAAGCAGTCAGTCACCCAACAAGTTACTTTGCCGGAGGAGGAATGAACTATTCTTCACAAAACACTTCTGCCACCACATAATGGCAATATATAAATGGCAATTATAAATTATAAATGGGCCAACAGTAGCTATAAACTTCAGTCAAAATAAAACATCTCCCATCTGTTTCTCAAAGCGTGTTGTCTGTTCTAAAAATCAGATTAAATCTCAAAATATACCTACATCTTTATTACCCAGGTACAGTACAAACTTATTTGATGCCCTCTGGGGGGCATCTGATCTTGTCTGAGGTCTTTGGAGAAAGAAAGAAAGTGAAGTATAGCCTTTCAGATCTTCAAGGTTGCTCGGAGGTCGAACCTCTACACCAGAGCTGCCATTGAACCTCATAGGAATAGCAACCTGTTAAGAAAAACAAAATTCAGTACGTTATAATTATCTATTGCTACTACTCCTATTTATTTCACTGTTGTTTTTAATTGTGAAGTAACCTATTACATATCCTAGTCATGTTACAGCCATCAATTGCTACAGATTTGGACTCTGATCCTACCAAACAATGTAATTAGGAAACAGACTGGATAATACAGTATTCTGTATTATCGATACTTACCGCTTAACACAGTACTTTTTTACTCCAGACATCAACTAATCAACCTTTACCATGCCTGTCAAGTAATTATAACCTTCAATACACGACAGGGAAGGATACGCCCTGCAGCTCTAAAGAGCAGGCCTATGAATTATTTAGACGTCTACATACATATCCTGATGCTTCACTTAGCTGGACTTGACTGTCTGTTGGAAATTGTAATGCACCTCTGACATTAATAAAGACACGTCCTCTTACAGCTATTTACACCACGGTCACAGATTCCTCTTACTCATTGTAACTGTAGGCTATTTGTGATGACCTCAGTGATGCTTCTCAGGGACCTGAGACACGCTATCCCTTGAGCAACTACAGCAGTTGCTTAAATGGAGAAAGGGCAGTCTAATAAGGAGATGATAGTAGGCAAGTCCTAATGTCTTGGGGCAGCTGAAACATGAGAGCACAGGGCTACACAACTTCTTTGGCAGTGTCAGCGTTCAACTGGCCATGCGTGGGTGGAAAGCCCTGCCTCTAAGCTGCAGAGCCGACTCTACCCCTGCTGCCAAAGCCACCACAAGGTACCTTGGAAGGCAAGAGGCTATTGTACAAATAAGTATTGCAGAGATGCCCTGGAAAAAAACCCTACGGGAGGAGGACGCAGTAGCATCCACTCATTTTTATGTACAAATTATGCTTCCCATCATCACAGTTACTTCAAGTGCTGGGTGGAGCTGTTGAATTAAATTTATGTCTGGTCTTTCACGTACATTTTAACAAAATGACTTAGAAAGAGAAAGAGGAACAAAAGTACTGCTGTGTGTCCAAACCACTGAGGGTCAAGCATGATTGCAATGTTCAGGACAGACCTTATTTGCAGCATCTCTTGCCTGCTGAATCAGCTCTCTTACGCGATTTACGTTCTCAGAGATGTTGCTTATTGGCATCAGCTGTTGGTTGATACTCTCAATCTTGCTGAACAGATCTGGAAGTTTGTTTGTCAATTTTTTTACTGCAATGAAAGAAAAAAAATCATTGATGATAGAAAGGAGGAGGAAAACAGATGCAAAAATATGATATCACTACACAAGTTATCAGAAAAGCAGCGAGCAGGGTGATGACAGAACTGTTTCCATTAGTCCTACAATATTAGAAAGCCCTCACTGAAACTAGCAGTTTATACAGAGGTTATTGTACTCCTGGAATTTGTGGCCAAAGGTATTTGTGGAAGCAGACAGAATCAGCGCTTCCAAAAACGCAATAGATAAATTCAGGTCCAGAAAACAACACTAAATAGAACAGACAGGGATGTCATCTTGTCCAACCCCTGTGCTCAAGCATGGCCACCTAGTGCCAGTTGCCCAGAATCATGTCTAGACAACTTTTTAATATCTCCAAGGTTAGAGGCTTCACAACCTCTCTGGGCAATCTGTGCCAGTGCTTGGTCACCTTCACAGTAAAAAAGTGTTTCCTGATGTTCAGAGGGAACCTCCTGTGTTCCAGCCTTTGCCGCAAGGACACATTGCTGGCTCATGTTCAACTTGGTGCCCACCAGGACCCCCAGGTCCTTTTCTGCAAAGCTGTTTTCCAGCTTGGCCGCCACCCCCCAGCATATGGTGCATGGGGTTGTTTCTCCTCAGGTGCAGGACTTCTCCTTGTTGAACTTCATGAGGTTTCTGTCAGCCCACTTTTACAGCCTGTTGAGGTCCCTCTGGATGGCAGTACAATCCTCTGGTGTATCAGCCCCTCCTCCCAGTTTTGTGTCATCAGCAAACTTGCTGAGGGTACACTCTGCCCCATCATCCAGGTCATTAACGAAGATGTTAAACAGGATCGGACCCAGTACTGAACCCTGGGGTACCCTGCTAGTCACTGGCCTCCAAGTCTTTAGAGACTAGTCATGGTATCAGCTTTTAACACATACCACAGGATGGCCTGAATCACCTTCTGTTGTACCTGTCCCTTTCCACCGGCAATAAAGAAATCTCAGAATACTAGCTTAGGCTAGGTGCCTAACTTTTTGATGACTAAAATTTCTGCTGCAAAACTGACCGTTTTGCACTAACAGTGACTTGGCAGGTCTCAGATAGCACCTGCAACAGCAAATACAACACCTACCTGAATTGTTTGCCTCCATCAATGCTTTACTGAAGCCAGCACTCTGTGTGCTTCCATAGGTACTCTTCATTTTTTCCACATCTACTTGAATTGGGAGCAGTTCATCCAATACATTAGTTGTGACATCGTTGGCACTTTTTACCATGTTCTTTGCACTGGCGATGATGCTGTCGATGTCATCTGAAAGACACACAAATGCATGTGCAGATTCTTATAGTAATAGATGAAAGAGGCAAAACAGAAGTGATCAGTAACTCACTCACCTCTGTTTATCCCATTGAGATTATTTTGAAGAGTGACAAGATTAGTTTGCAATGTATTCTTCTTTCCATCAGCGATATCAAGTCTTTGCTTTATGTCTTCAAGGGTTGGACCAATAGCTGCAAAACAGTGAATGCCCTGTATGAATTTTAAACAGGAATACCACCTCTCTGTTGGACAGGTGGTATGGCAGCACCAGTCTGTACTTTTACACAGCTCATGTTGCCAGTGAGCATTGAATGAGCATTTGCACTGCAAAACAAGTACAAGGCTAAGGATTTGCTGGACAGGAGTACTGCAAAGGTGTATAGCATTGCAGAGGTACGAAATCCACTTTCTCGCCTTTTTGCCACTAGAAATATCCATCACAAGTTGTCCCATTTTAATGGAACTAGGCTCTTCTGGTTAACTATGTGCTGCAGAGCTTTGCTGAACTGTGAAAATTCATGGTTCAATGAAAGCTTGTCATGCTGTGCCACCATTTCTGCTATCACTTTCTTTTTCCATACCTTGCAATGTCCTTTCAGTCTCCTGTGCTTGATTCAAGAGCGTACTGCTCTCGGTTTTTAACTTTGCAGCTTTTCCTGATAGGTCTTCTCTCTTCACAGTCTGGTAATAGAAGCACAGTACTGTAAGACTGCTTTAATAATTATACTAAAATTTAAAGAGTAAAAGAGAGAGATAGCCCAATCCAGTTTAAAAAAACAACTATACAAGGGCAGAGACTTCATGTGAAGAATACCACCTTAAATAACAATTATCAAGATTAATTTAAGAATAACACAACCTTGGTCTTTAGCAAACTTCTGATAGAATTTGGGGCATTTGGAAGAAATTACTAGCACACAGCTGTTGGATACTACTCCTCTGCTGAAGAGCTTGTGGGTATTACTACTGCAAAGTAAAAGAGAATACCTGAAATCACCTTCAATGATTACCAGGCTTGCCTTATGCTGATCTCTTTATTTTGCACTGAAAGGAACAGTTAGTATTCATATGGACAGCCTCATCAGAAAGGCAGTAACTAGCCTGTTTAGTGC
>NW_008825498.1:8122475-8138435 GCF_000699105.1 Pygoscelis adeliae
CGAGACTAATTCACGAACATGCAGGATATCAGCTCATATAATGGCCACAGACAAATAAGGCATGCCAAGACACATGGGTCTTTTTTTGGTGGCTCTCTGATAGTTAAAAAAAAACCCTAGTTGTAACAAGTTTACCATCATTTGGCCACTTACGGGTACTTACCGATAAAGCTGAGTCAGCTGCATTCCCAGCTTTGTTGGCTGCTTCCTCTGCTGCTTTGATGGCATTAATAATATTGTCATAGGCAGTAGAGGCTTCCACAGCACAGCCTACCAACTCATCCTTCCTGGCACTGTTCTTTATTCTGTGGGAAACAGGGTGAAAAATACAGCCTTCTGCAAAGACTGTGGCCTATGAGAAGTATTCTGAATGTACCTGAACTCCGTATTTTCTAATTGATGCCAATACTGAAAATTTTTTCAGTTAGATCTGTAATTTCATTCTGCAAAAATATCAAACTTAGAGGCAGACCAATATGAAAAGATTCTTCAGAAGATGGGATAAGTTCAGGTGCTTGGAAAAGGACAACTGTGGGCCTCCAAAGCAGTCTTTAAATTATTAACATCGTGAGAATTCACCAAGGCACAAGGTCAATAAGCCACCTCCATCACAGCCCCCCAAATACACTTCAGTTCAGAGAACAGCAGCTTCCAGATAATCTCTGGCTGCTCCAGCATCCTACAGGAGCAGCAGATGGAGCACAAGATGGAGCAACTACACAACCCTTGGGCTTTTCCCCAAGAACCAGCATAGCAGCTCTGGAATCAGAAACAACAGACAAAATCTCTTGTACCCACTCCCCATGAGCTATGCAACTGCCCAATATTAGCTGCCTTGTATTTGTGAGAACAGTGTCTTCATAACTGAAAAAAATCACACTAAAAGCTAACAAAAAGTTCATGATTTTTTTTTTTAACCAAGAATTTTCCAGCTGAATTTGGAATTTAACTTTTTGAGAGTTTCTAGTCAGTGTAATGACAAAATGCAAACAATTTGCACAGGAAAAAAAAAATCAGGGTTTCAGTTTTTTCATTTTGTTCTGATGTACCACAGAAGGCCTCCAAAACCTCACTCATAATTCCAAGGTAAAGTACAAGTAATGGAGAGAGAAACACTTGATTCATATCAAATTTCTCATAGTTTTGCCTTTCTAGAAGACTCCTCGAAGAATGAGAAAACTATAGGAATTCTTTTCCTCACTAATGCTAAACAGGCATGTCTGAAGGCTCTGGCAAGACAATATTTCTTCCAATTATTTGCCCCAATTCAGTGACATCATAAAGGTATCCCTAGGTATGAGTACAGGAAATAAAACTACAAAAAAGGTATTCTAAACATCTTCCCACTCTGTACATGAGGATTTTCTCTCATTAGTAAGAAGTTAATGAAGTGTTAATGCAGCAATATAATGGGAGTCCACACTTTTTGGGGAAAAAAAAAAATCAGGACCTGGTTAGCAGTGAAAAAAAGAAAAGAAAACATCTGTACATCATGAAGAAGCAGAAAAAGACAAACCAAATTTCTTCCTAACTTTGCAAATGGTCATTAAAGCAAGTGAAGTTACGGACAGAGCATTGCAACCATGGATGTTATGTACAAAAATTGCTCATTTGCAGGAACAGCAACATACTCTTCCAGTTGTTTTGCCAAGTCTTGCAAAGATTTGGCATGTTCCTCAGCCCTCACCACCAACGGTTCTTTGCTTGCTGATAAGGAGTGATTTGTCAGCTTTTCATTCATATCCTTCCTTGCTCCATCCAGCTGAGCAGCCAGGCTTTCATATTCCTACAGGTTTATAAAGACAAAATTTTATTTGTATTCATACATGTTTGATTTTGTCCTCATCTCCTTCAGTGTTACATATACCTTGCACCTGAGAGACCAAAGGGAAAAACATTCCCTTCCAACTTACTCTGCAGGTTACTGGAAAACAACTGCTAGTCATTACATTGTGCTTCTAGACCCATTATGTAAAAACAAACCCTGCCATACTGAGTCAGACTAAAGGCCCTTCTAGCCCAGTATCCTGTCTCTGACAGCGGCTAAAAGCAATTGCCTAGAAAGAAATATAAGAATAGCACAATCATTTATGATATTTCTCACAGATATTCTCCCAAATTCATATATCTGCAGTTCAGTGTCTTCCTCAGACACATCACAACCTTCAGTAAGCTTCTCTTACAGAAACGTGTGCAGGCAGGCTCCTCTTGCACCCAGGGTGGGCTGTGAGATCCTTCCCTTTTTGGGAGGCTCAGCTAAGCCTCGTGTCCTAGCCACTGAGCTACGCTACCCATTACAGTGACAGCAAGATATTGGGGTTTTTAACCTTAACGTAAGAATGTTAACTATACCTCTTTGCTCTTCTGCAATAATCCGAGTACAATGTTAGCTTGCGTCAGGGAGGATCGAGCAGAGCTCAGAATTTGCAAGATATTTTTCTGTTGTACATTTGTCTCCTCAATCCGTTTCTGAGAAAAAAGAAAAGGTTGAAAAACATGTGACTGGATTAAAAATGAGAGGCAGGGAAAACCGTATCTACCTAATCTAGCTTGCAGTTGGATTTGCCAAAGGTACTATCGCTGTTCTAATCAGATGCCTATAGTGTTTAAGGACTAATGCCATCCTACTGATTACAAGAGTGAGAAAACTCAGGAGTCTGCAGTAATAGAGCATACAGCTGGGCAGCAAGCCATGCACATAAAGGTACAATTAAATATTGAAAGTTCAGTTATTAAAGCTCAGACAAAGTAAAAGTAGTACAGGTCAGCTGAGATGAACGGTCAGGACAGACCACCTAAGTGTCTGATCTCTCAAACCTGGAAACTTCAAACCTGGAAACTTTAAAAACAATGCCCTGGTGACTACCCTGATTTTTTCTGTTCTCTCAAAGGCAGAAATAAAATGATTACACTATCCCTTCACCTGGGGATGTCACCAGAAAGGGGATGTGAAACCTCCCCACCTTATCCTCTTGAAAGCTCGGAGGGGAAAACGAATGAAGCTCCTTGGTCTAGAGCAGCCCTGTGACAATCCACAGCATAGCTCTAGGGTAATGGCACACCACAAACACAGCCAGACAAGTGGTGTTGCAGGTAAGGATGCGTTAGCTCTCTTCAGTTGGGTTTCTATCATTGTAACATGTCAAATCTCTCTCTACCAGAGAAGTGTTATCAGGAGATTTATGACTTGCACAGATGCATCCATCTTTTGACACAACTATGCATACTAATGTGGCACACATATTGTACAGTCCATGCACATAAAGGTACAATTAAATATTGAAAGGGACAGTTGAATGTAGAAATTCTTTTGTTCAAGCAGTGTTAGCAAACTGGATCGACACGAGTGTGCTAAAACAGTGATATTATTTCAGCAAAACCGCAATTAATTTAAAAGAATGGGTCCTGCAGCACACCGTTATTTCTTGTACTACTTCACCAGCTCTAAAAATCAAGCACTGCTCAGGAATTACAGCTGTTTCTTGTCACCTTTCTGATGAGACCTCCGAAGCAGTTCTGTAGAATATTAATCCCAAATAATTTAACAGTATTGCACACATTATTGGTTCCATCTTTCATGGCTGTTAAAGCCACATACTTGAAGGAACTTACTACGAAAAGCACATCAGCATCAGGAATTTGATCTAGAATAGGAAACAAAAAGGCTAGTGGCAGCTGAAGAGAAGGGCTAGACAGAGACTCTCCTTCCCCACTCTCATCAGAGCTATATCCTGGTCACGCTGTCCTGGTCACATAAAGAGGCCACAAGTGGGAGTAGACTACATTTATACCTGTCCATACATACATCAAAAGATGGAAAGAGAAAGTCTAAAGAATTATTGCTACTTGGCTTTGCAAGGTCAAAAGCAGCCATCAAAAGCACCTCTTATCTCCTGAGGTTTAACTTTCTTCTCCCGAACCCCGACATTACCTTAATGTCTTCCAACAGAACTCCGTTATCGCTGTTTAAGTTTTCAGCCTGCTTGATTTGTCCCGTCGCCTCATTCAGAGCTTCACGAAGGTCAGCGATTT
The DNA here is from genome assembly GCF_000699105.1 of Pygoscelis adeliae. Lineage (NCBI taxonomy): Eukaryota > Metazoa > Chordata > Aves > Sphenisciformes > Spheniscidae > Pygoscelis > Pygoscelis adeliae. The sequence continues at coordinate 8,126,508 of NW_008825498.1, forward strand.
TGGATTCATATTCATTCAGTGAATCCCTCACAATTTTAATAAGCCCGTGATTTTCTTGGTGGTACTTTTGTAGTTCATTCTTAATACGTGCCAGTACTGCAGTATCAGGACCAGAAAGAAAAGTTTTGTTCAGAGAAGAGGGGAACCAGAACAATCTTCCTTCAAAAGGGCTTGACATTTAGGATCAGAAAGCTGTGGTTGTGTGAAATACTGATCATCCTTTGCAGCGCTAATTGCAGTGTTACTACAGCAGAGATGCTATTCAGCATCTCACTGGATCAAATCTGCTCACAAGTTTGCTGCTGCAGTCACAGAGCACAGATAAACATTTATTTGGCTATTTCTGAATCAAGTAAGGCTGAAGATGATTTGCAAATACTGAATAGTTTTCTTTTTTTATATAGAACTAACAAAATTTCATCAACAATTTCATCTACAGTGTAGACATCTACATCTGCGTTAGTCATCAAAGCTTCCTCTGTAATCAGTGGAGAGATACGGGCGCATTTACTCTCAAAGAAGGTAGAAACATAAAAGAGGTCAAATGAATCACACTTTTAAGAGTGCCCATTTCACTGCCTACAAGATAGGATACAGAAGAGTTACTCAGAGATAGGCAGCAAAGTCCAAAGTTAGGGGAAATTACTATCAATCGTAAGGTCTTTCACATTTCTCAACTATGCCCCTGGTTATGAGATAAGCCTGTGACTTTACTGTTCCTGCTCTCTCTAATGTCTGGAATCAGGTTTCTGAATGTCCCAGTCAAACACATGCAGAGAACATAAAAGGGAGTACAACTAATGCAAATAGAACTTCTGAACCTCCTTATCCTTGTATGATCTGGCCCTTGGACTACTCTAGCAGCTTCTTAAAATCTGTTGTTAAATTACATGTGTAATTCCTCTGAAATGTGCCATAGCCTATATATTATAATACACCGAAGCACTGCATAAGTATATTCTGATCAGCTACGTCTTTATTTTACTGACATTCATCTAGTTATTAAAAAGGATCTACTGGGTTTCTTCCCCAGTTCAACTCAGTTTCTTCCATAACGAACTAAAAATGCCTTTAAATCCCCTCCAGAACTACCACTTTCCTGTTGACTAACAACCGCTACAGATCCCAGGGATACATTGCAAAATGCCCCTCCCTGCACTCCATCCCAAACAATCAATAATGCTTCAGATTTAAGATTGATCTCCCTAGAGAGTAAGAAGCTGGGAGAACAAGCCCTTACGCAGCTGAGCTTCTGCTCTCTCCTTCTCCGCCTCTGCTTGAAGTTGGCCAAAGTTGCGGTTTCGCATCTCCGTCATCATGCGTTGAGCTTCAGCCAGTTCTTTGGCAGCATCTCCCAAGGGCAAGTTGTTACCTTCTGCATTTGTACCAGCTATTTGTTCCAAGAGCACTGAAAAAAAGTATTGTCAAAGTCAAAGAGAGGATGCGCTTAAGCCTATGCAAAAGACACAAATGAGAGGGCCAGTCTCTTTTCTGAAAAAGGCATGCCTATTCCTGAATTCCTTAATGAAGCAGATCCATTTTGCATTAATTGTATTATTAAGCTGAAAAGTATCCCAGGTCACACAACCAGAGCTAGTAAGATGGCATGGGGCTTGAAATTTGTCCCAAATGACCAAGTTCACAGCAATAATTTTAAGCTTCTAACTTAGAAGAGCCTATGATAGCAACGCAGACTAAAGTTAGTTACACTAAAGTCAGGATAGTCAATCTGTTGCTCTAAATGTCCCTGTGGTAAAGCTTCTCTGTCCCTATTCACTATATAGGAAAGGTAGGCTCCTAAACTAACATTATCTATTAGATTTCTAATAGGAAGAGTGAATTCCACAGCTATGTCTAAATTCTGATTTATGAAGTTGTTTTCTAAGAAAACCTCTCATGCTTAATTAAGAATATTGTAAATAAACTGAAAAGAGTACATAAAACAAAACATGTTATGGAGTTAGAAACTATTTTACCTTGTATATTGTTGACAACTATTTGTATTCGTGAAACCAAATCCTTTCCTTTCTGATGAGTTTGGCCAAAATTATTAAATAATATCTCAGCTGCTTTGTAATTCATTTCAGCCTAGCAACGGAAAAAACTGATTAGATTAAAAATATCTGGATACAGCATGCTAATATGTAGTCGAGCGATCTGTATTTTAAAATTGATTTGGTAAATCACCTTTTCCTGGAGAGCATTTACGTCATGATTTAGGTTAATGAATTCTGTCTCCAACTCATCTACCTTTGAACCCTGATTCTGAACAACAGAACGGTAATTGTTCAGTAAGACCTGAAAAGAAAGAAAAAAAAATCCAATAAATCACCCATACACGGGAAACAAAAAGCAAAAATTCACTGGGTTAGAACTTTACCCAAGGTAAATAAAAGCAGCATTACTGACATGAAGGCTGACCAATTGCTGCCCAAAACCTGGGCGTTTTTATCTGTGAGTATAGCAACTGCTATTCCAAACAAAGAAAATTTTTTTAGGATGTATTGTGGTATTGAGTGGTTAAACATTGGAACAGGCTGCCCAGGGAAGTGGTTGGGTCACCATCCGTGGCAGTATTTAAAAGACGGGTAGATGAGGCGCTTAGGGACATGGTTTAGTGGGCATGGTGGTGTTGGGTTGACGGTTGGACTCAATGGTCTTAGAGGTCTTTTCCAACTTTAATGATTCTGTGATTCTATGAATGTTGGGGTTTTTTGGTAATGCAGAGACATGAAATGCTGGAAAAAGACAGAGCTATAGGGAAATCTCAGAGATATAGCTTTCAAGGTGAGCAGGCCTCAGAAAAAGCAGCGATACCGATTCTCTTTCAGAGCATGACATGGAAACAATAGCTGTCTTCTAACAGGTGAAGCCCAGTGCTGTCAGCATCTGGTATTTGAAATCAAAAGTTGATGTATGTTTCCTTGCAAGCTGACAAAAAGATGGCGTAAGTTCCTAGGTTCAGCTCTTACCCGCTTAATCTGAAATCCATTTTTCTGTTTATGTGTGCCTACCTTTAAGTCCTTGATGCGTGTTTCCAGACGTCTCATCTGCTCCAGTGTGTGGGTACTCGCATGGACGTTTTGCAGCTGAGACTTGATCAGCTGAAGCTCGTCACCTATTGTGCTCAAATCCTTCAGCAGTGTAATTACACAGCTATCGCAAGCTGGAGGGAGCATGGGCAAAGGAAAACAATACATATTATTGATATTTGGTGCAGAGAATATTTCACTGAGTACATTAATAAATGAGATGCACGGGAAGCACTTTGGTGCTTGTCACCTGGTACCGCCTGAAGAACAAAGGCAACAACAAAACCCACGGTGTTAAGGAGAGTGACCAAAGCCAGAAATAAGGAGAAGGCCCCATCTACATCTGGCTAGCTGACCAACTCTTTTATCATTTTTCCAAGTGTTTGGTTGAATGTTTGCTTTTAAAAGATTCATTACAGGACACCTCCAGTCCTTTTTAAACTCTGCTACCCTTAAAAGAGTCATCAGTATATGTCTGAAGCCAGCAGACAGCAATCTAAGTGCGGTTCTATTTTTTTACTTACGGTCACAATCTTCATTTGGATCCACATCTTTTGGCTCGTTATTGAAACATTCTGAAATCACAAGACTGTCATCAGTAACCAGTTTTCTTGTGGAAATACTACTATTGCATTTTTGCCCTCGCTTTTCATGGTTGGCAGCCATTAAAACATGGTGCTGCCCTTTCATAAATCCATACCCACCATGAACGAGCTAAAATGCCCAGAAGGCTTGAGCATGCCAAAACATTCAGCTCCCACTTACGTCTTGCTGAGATCAACACCTTTTTCATCCCTCAAAGGAAACTGACTGTAAAACACCCCCTCCCGCCCCATACATGCTACTTGGGTAGCAGCAGGAGGCTCTCTCACATCAAGTGTGCTGAATGTATTGCTAGAATTTGCCTAGAATACCACCACCAGGATTGGAGCCAAGACTATACTGTTAAAGCATTTTACCCAGGACGTAGGTTCAAACCCCTTTATCTGCTTTAGCATCCATGTTCAAACCACAGATTCTGATTCCCCAAAGGATGTCTTTACCCACAAGGAACTGAGAAACGTTTATAGCCTTCCTTCATACCTGTCACAGCTTGCAAGATTAAGGGATTAATCAAGCTTGAGAGCAATCCACAGTATCTGCATGGAAGGAGGTACTCTATGTAACCCAAGGCATGGAGCTTGAACCACAGATACAGGTGGTATATAACAAACATTGCCCTCAGACTTTCCAACAAGCTAGCGCAAGTGACTGCCTGTCCAGTGTGCTGTTTTGGTTTGTTTGTTTGTTTCACAAAGCCCGTTATAAGAAGCTTAACACTCTCCAGGTGCACGTGGGATTGCAACATCCTGGGATCCTAACTTCTAGGAGGCAGGAGAGGAACTGGCTCCTAAAAATGCCATCATATAGGACAGGAGTCTCCCCATCTTGATGCCCAAGTCCCTTTTACAGGCTTGCTCCTACTGCCAAACCCTCATCTTCTCTTGAAAACGAAAGGGGCCGTGCACGTCTTTTACTCTGAAGGAAAAGGATGCACTCAGGGTATAGGCTGCTGCTGTCAAGAGTCAACAACAGCTTGCAACTGTGAGAGGTTACAGTGATAAAATTGGACCTGAACTTTAACAGCAGCATGAAACAGCCTGGAACAAACTGCCTAGCTGTGCCATTTCCTTTGGCACTTGCACATTAAGTCATCAGGAAGTAAAATGGGATTGGTAGTGAGCGCTGCTGCCAAAAGGAGACAAGTCACTAAGAATATATTTGTAAGAGAATGAAGGAAATTATTCTGAAATTCAAATACCCATGCAGTTCTGCTGTTGTGTAATTCAGCTAACACCAGACACATTTCAGCTGTTGCTGTGAAGTACCAATTAAATAAAACTATTATTACAGCTTGTGCACAAACAACATCAGCCAAGAAATAGTGAAATGAAAAAGTCTGGCCAAGTGCCGAACATCACGGACAAGAAACCTGCTAGAACATGCTGTGCTGATGATCACAGAGGGTTTTATTCCTAATGTGGAGAAAGAGCCGGCTGATCAGAATATATAATTGGAGACAAACTGAGAACAAACTGGCTTGTTGAATTTTGCCCTACAGATTAGTTTGTCCTAGCAAACTCTTGCTTCAAAAAGAAAGGAATGACACAACATCAAACACTGCTTGGATCTGTTCCACACAAGGTATAAATATAATAAAGATGCATTACTTCAATGATGAAATATGAAATGAGAACTAGCTATTGAACAATTGCACCAGCTGCCAACAGCAGTTCACATCACTTGCTGGTTTTCTAATATCTGTGACCAAGGAAAGATAAGGTGATCCTTGGCGGTCATTTGAATGCAGTATGAAGAGCAGAGCAGAGAAATGAAGAGCATGGGAGTATTAGGAGTTATTAGTTTGACACTTCACTAATATCTGAGGAGGAAAAGCTGCCTACAGGGAAAGAAAAGGGTAATTTTATTGGGGAATGAAAATATGGGAGAATCAAGGTCCTTTTCAGGAGCAGTGGCCTACGTGTTTCTGAATAGAAATGAGTATCCCAAGGGATTGAAGTGAACTGAGGTAAAGACAGTCTGAGGAATGTAGGCTCAGGCCCTTTACTTCGGAATGATAATAGATAAAGCAAACGTATGCCAGTGGCATATTATTCTTATAAGAGCTTACTAGTAATGCAGTACATGTGTACTGGGAAAATCACGGATGTCTTAGATGGCAGTATGATGTATAGCAGGCTTTATAAAACAGCCTCCTGAGTCAGGTCCTAACTTCCGCTGTAAACACAGTTAGCTTGGATACCTAAGATGGCAGTGCCTGATGCAGACTCTGAAGATGTCACTGATCTGTCCCAAATACATTTTAAAAAGGCATATCGAGACGGCTCAGTTTCATAAGCCTGTAACACAGACTGGCAAGATATGACTTAACCATGTCAGAAGATGAACCATAATGCATTTAAAAACATACCCGTGAAACAGAAAAACAAAGTAAAATTGGTAATATTTATGAAAGGAAATACATGACAAAATGGCTTACAAGGGTGAACTCGATTACTCAGGACAGCCCTTGTATTACCATGGTGTTATGTTTTAGGAAGCCTTACTTTTTGTTAAAAACAATCTGCATTTCCTGTAAGTCTACATCCTTCCTTCAGTTCAACTGATCTAAGTACCTTCCTTCTCTGCTTCCCAGAGAGAAAACAACGGTCCCTTCCATGTTCACAGGCCCCCACGTACCTCCAGTCAGGCGGTCACAGCTAGCCAGCTGTCCATTATTATTACAATTGCATTTCTGACAGTAGCCTCCATATTTTTGTGGATTTCCAAAATATCCTGGAGCACAGCTAGATGAAGAGACACAAATAATTTTTATTAAATATTTGAAGCTACTTTTGTGAAATATACTTCCCCTTAACAAAAAAACCCAGTTATTCTCCTGAAGAAACTCTTGAGAACTTTTGATTTCATGTCTTGACTTAGACAAAAAGGGTGTCATTTTGGTTTACAGTGTCCTCTGCACTATGCTAAAAATATCTTTCCAAGTACCGCAGAAATTTTTTCTAAAAATAAAAGACCTCCCACAAGGCTCGCATAGGAATAATTCACTTAATCTGAAAAAATACAATGCACACAGTTACATACATACATAGAGAATTTGACAAGGCTTAACCCAGCAAATCACACCATTCTGGTCTGTGATCCCACCAGAAAACACGTATTAAGGAGGATCATACTGCAAGCACATGTCGAGATTTCAAACAGCAATGGCACCGAATGACATTATCACCCTTCTGCTGGGTGATACCTCCTCTTGCCATCTGCCAGCAAAGCAGTCTGTGTGAGTGATCCCTAAATATTTTATAGGTAAAATATATTGTCCAGACTGGCTAGCTAATATTCCTAGAAGGCACTCTGTTGTAAGATCTATAGGGGTGGTAATGTGTGATTAAAGGGCCATGATGAGCAGCTGAGGTACAGCTAGATCTGGAAGAGAAAATCTGTCTACAACCTGCAGCTTAGATGTCAAAGGTAACAGTCTTGAAGCACAAGACAATGTGCTACTGGAGGTACTGTCTTCAGGTGAGACATCATGACTTACTGGCCTCAAGTTTCCAAACCAGATAACACCACTCCATTATGCTTAAATTCCCCCTGGATTTGAAACTCAGTGAAATTGCTTCCTCTGCCTGCCTGAAACTGCCATGCTGTTCCTCTTGTGCTTTGCCAAACCGCTGCAATCTTCCAGCAAAAGAGATGGCTTCAGCGTTGTGTTTGTACGCTCTACCTGTGGAGCATATCAGAATGACTTGGGATGAAGGGTATGGTGTTAATGTGGTTGCTGTTGGATAACTACAAACACTGAAGCACCATCAGGTACACTGGAGGAAACGGGAAAACATTTTTAACTTGAAAAGGGACAAAGAAAGTGGGAATCATTATTATCAGAAAGAGTGCAGGATAAGGCAAGGCACAGGGCACTTAGGCAGAGGCTGACACTTCTCTTTTGGTAAAAACTGCGTAGTCACTAAATAGGCTGTGGAGAATTGTTTACATTTCTTCAGGGAGTGTTGGGTTTACGTCTAGAATTATACTATAGCACCACACTATAGCAGCTGTTTATATAAATAGATACTCCCTAAGTGCGTGCATACTATGCATATGCATACATTCATATATTACCCAATACAGACATACCTCCTTCTATGGTACCTCTCAAAAACCTTGGTCTTGAGAAACAAGTCACTTACCGTTCACAACGAACTCCAGTATAGCCTTCTTTGCAGAGACACTGAATTTCTTCACCATTTGCCACACAGCCAGTTGCAAATCTTTGTGAAGAAGCAAAAATATTATTGTAAGCACATCATCAAATAGGTTTTACACTCTAAAGGCTAAGCTCGGCTAAACGACTTTCAGATTAAAAAGTTTTTATACCACTAAATTACTTCTCAGCTAATTTAATTGCCTCTAGATAAATTGCTGTGACTAATTCTTTGAAGTTTCATAATTTTCCTCTAAATTCTTTCCTTGGACTAAAAAAAATAATTTCCTGACCCTCTGGACTGAGTATAATAGTTCACTACCCAGAGGAATGCCTACAATAAACCTTAATAGTGATGTTGTAAAATAAAACAAGCCTGGGTAGCTATTTTATCTTACTATGCAAGAATCAATAGCCTATGCTAGACAACATTTCCTCTTGTTTGGATAGCTTTTTTTTTTTATGGATGGAAACATCAGATGATATTTTCATGTAGCTAATATTGTTTGAGGGTTTTTTTTTAACCAAGGCAGAATAGAGTTGTGCACCATTTTGGGGAGCTCTAGAGTATATCTGGTTAACACAATGAACACTTTTGTCTGCTCTTTCTAGCAAACTCATCTAGATTCACATTTCTCTGGGAGGGAAAACCATTACTTGCCTGATGTTTGGTAAGGAGAAGGCAAGAGGTGAAGCGCAGATAAGCCATGTTTGCTATTTCCACTTTTTAACCTATAAACAGCTGGATAAAGCAAGTCTGCATACCAAAGACAGATGTCTGCACTAAGAATTACATATAATTTGACTAGGTGGAAAACTGTCAACTCCAATAATACCAGGTGAGGTGCATTTCCTATGTCAGGAATGGTATTTACCACCCTAATGTGCAGCTATGAAACTGCACAGGTTTATGGTCTCCCTAGCTATTTCAGCACTCTTAAAACAAAAGATGACTAAAAATATGTTCAGTCAGCCTCAGGCAAGCACGTGCAGAAGAGGCCAATGCTGTCAAAACCAGATCTATCAGAGAGTTCTCTGATAAATGAAAAACCTGTCTATTGTCTGCTAGTGTAAATCTCTTACTTAAGGCTACCTGGTGTAGCCAAGCAGCTAATGCACCTGGCAAATACTATGTGGTGCCTTTAGCAATTTATAGCTTAGGTTTTTTTAAAAAAATTGTTTTTATTTAACACATTTCACATTTCAGAACTGACCAATGATGACAAACAATGTGGCTAAACATACAATGCATTTAAAATGCAGTTTACTGCCCAATTTTAAAAGCCTGGCAACCTCATTAGAGCCAATTAAATTTAATTTTTTCTAGCTCAGTATGTTTGCACTTCAAACGGAGCTTCCACCTGAAAAGCAACCATACTCTTTCAGAAATCTAGATACACGCTTAAAAGCTTTAGTGTTTTTATATTATTTTTGCATCTTACTAAATTTTCTGAATTCATATAAAAGGCTTGTTTCATCGTTGTCACTGATCTCCTAGCCAGAGTAATGGTGTTAAACGTGAGACTAAAGGTAACTTACATCTTGCGTTTCAGTAAACAAGATAGATTCTGGATATGCCCAGTAAGGGAAAAGACTTCCATCCTGTACTTCTCACTAGGAAGAAGTTACTGGTGGTTTCGTACATAAACCCATTACAACTGCCCGGGGCTCCCCCAGGCGATGAGCAGCGTGCCTTTGGGGTTCAGAAACTGAGTGAGAATTGGAATACTCAGCTTATTAAAAAAGGCAATGCTGTGAGACAGAGCACCAAGTTACTGCTGGTCTGACATGCTTCAAATGGGTCTGATGCCCCACCATATTGGATGATATGAGAATACAGACAAAGATCATTACCCTCCTATGGTAGCAGGGGGTTTGGTTGTTGTTTTTTTTTTCTTTTTTTCTTTTTCCCCTCCCCTTTACCCTCTGCTTGACTACTCATGACCTTTTACTGTACCTGTTTGTATAAGGGCAAGGACACACCCGACAGGAACCTTGAGTGGCATCTCCAAAATAACCATCTTTACAGCGCTCACATTTCTCCCCAGCAGTATTATACTGACAGTTCTTAAAAAGGAAACAAGCAAGACAGTTAACAGTGCTTTACCACACAATATGGCTTTATTATTATTTTTAAAAAAATTATAGCTAATCTACTCAGAGGCTGTGTTCTTTCCCTTCCACATAATCAAGCATTTACTGCCAAACTGCCTTCGTGACCAGGATAGGTTGATTCCAGTCATTCTCTATTGTAGAAAGCACAATTTGCTCACTATCGTGGAAAAGCAACAGATAAATAAGCGGCATTAAACATATTTTTAAAGAAATTCAGTCAGATGCGTAGTTTGTTAAGGAACATTCCATTAATGCACTCTCTATGTCTTGATATTTCAATTAAAAATCACTACGTTTAAATGAACTTTAGATTTTGCATTTTAACACTAATTAGAAGGCAGATATCATTTAAAAGCATGCAATTAATTGAGCCCAAGTACATTCTTAAAAAAATCCCATGAAATTAATATAAAAAGTATTTCTCGTAGTAGATTCAGATTAGAATTGAATTTCATGTACTTTCCCCACTGTATATGTAATTTGTATTTATCTGGGGTAACTAGAATAAATAATGAAAAGCAAAGGCTAGGAAAACAATTGAAACTGATACAACTGAGCCACTTTTTCCATGACAAAATTGTTTATTCCTGGTACTGTCTAATTGTCACACACATTTGGTTGGACTCAATGATGTTAAAGGTCTTTTCCAACCTAAATGTTTCTATGATTCTACATTTATACATTATGGGAAGAGGATGAGCAAGTTGCTTTTGCATTACCTAAAGCAATACTAATTTAAAATAGAAGTTGTTCAAATACATTTTTGAGCAGTCATAAAGATTCCACGTGACGACCGCTCAAGAAGCATTAAAGCTCCCAAGTTCTAAAACTGTTTTCTTCAATGTGCAACAGACTGATCCAGTGTCCTAGAGTTGAGGGTGTACTAATAAAGTGAAAGATGGAAAAAGAAAGTGGGAAATTGGCTGGAAGCAGTCACTGAGCAGCCTGCACTCCCATTTCATGGACTTTGATGGCTTAGGGCTATGGTTGAAGGCCCTACTACCATGTTTTACACCAAAGGGGCATTTTTCCCTACAGTTCTATCTCTCCCATCTCCTCTTACACTCCATTCTCCTCCACATTTCTTCACACCCAGATTCCCTCAACCACATCAACAGCCCTTCCCTCAGATTCTGCACGTAGTAACCTCTAATTGGTTTTCATTTTGGTTAAAGAATTAAATTTGTGGCTCACTTGTGAAAGGTTCTGGGAAAGAACAGGAAAAGCTCCAGTTCACATATGGGCCATTTAACTAGGGGAAGCTAAAGTAATACGAAGACACTATGTTTGTAAAAGGAACCATTCTAAAGTGCAGCCTCTATAAAAGCCGAATATACTCCTGCAAAAAGCTCATGGAAAATTCAGACTGTTTCTGAATAATTACTGTAAATTTTGATAATCCTGAAGAATAAATTAAACTGCAAAAAGAGTAAAAGAGAGGTATTTAAAAATATTTGTCTTGGTTTCATCTTGGAGCAACCTCCTCCCTCCCCCCCCGCAGTTTATGTCCTGGCTTTTGTTTTGTTCACTCTGTCTATAGGAACTGAAGCAATTCCATAATTGCTGAAGAAAGTTTAAGATATTTCACATATAAGCCACTCCGAATGTGCCACGCTGTTCCTCTAGTGATATGGCATAGAAGGACTGGTGAACATAATCCAGTACTCCCAAGGCATGGTGGAATGAAGCCAAAGCGGCAACTCCCTCATGGGTCTTCCTTCACGTTTCACAGGGCCAGAGACACCCCTGGAGTCACAGCATCTCCAAACCATCAAGTATTGCAAACTCTGAAAGGAAAACTCTCAGCTGACTCCACATGCACCCATACGGTACATGGAAGCCAGAGTAGAGTGTGTCAGGGCCACAACAGAAACACCTATGTACATGGGGTTACGTGACATGAAACAACATGTCTTGGGATGAGCAAGTCTCAGCACCATGCTGCTGCTGAGGGAACATGCCTTTCAGGAGGAAGGGCAGGGACCACGAGGACACAAAGCCTGATTAATGGCAGAG
>NW_008825498.1:8138473-8183695 GCF_000699105.1 Pygoscelis adeliae
TGCACTCTGTTCTCCTCCACTTTCAGCAGCGCAGCACTGCACCCCTCTCCTTCCACCAGCACACAGCAGGATAGCTATCACCTGAGCTGGGGAGGATTGCACTGCTGCCACAGAGGAAAGAGTCAGCCTGGGCTTAGCCTCACAAAGCCTTCTCTGGAAGCTATCACTGGAGAGAAGCTGACATGTGAAGGTACTGGGGTCCAGTGCTCCAGGTGAGCGGGAAGAAGGAGGCCAAGTGAGCCAGCTTTGCACTTTGCATATGCAACTTGACAACTCCGCACTGGGAAGTCTCCTTGTCTTCTCTGCACCACTGCAGGTCTTTGTCCCATGGCTCCTCTACAGAGAGACAAACTTGCTCCTTATTAGGTGGATGCTCATGATGGAAATACAGGCCCTCTGGGCTTTCATTTTTCACCGCATTATCCTGGATGACTTTGCTTGCCCTAAATTTTGTCCCAGGGCCAAGTGTTGATTTAGCTCTAGCTATCTGAAAGTTAATCCAGCTGTGACAAGGAGGGGACAAAGAGAAACCTAAAGCACATACTTCATGAGGTAAAAGTGAAATTTGCTTTTTTTTTTTTCCCCTTTATAATTTTCATCTGAAGTAAAACTTCCTCATCTTTATAGCTCTGCTGCAGCACTTTCCTGTCACAGCCTGCCCTGCCTCTCCAAAGCAGCAGCCTGTAAGTCATCCCCCAGAATGGGCTGAATTGGTTTATAGTTTCCATTAAAGCAAGAGGGTTGGTTGAGACAAAGTCGGGGGGAATGACATAACGCACAGGAATGCACCGCAGGCGGAACGGATGCAGCACGAACAAGGAAGAAATAACAGAGAAGACAGACCATGAAAGATGTTGGCAAGGTTCTTGTTTACACAGTAAGTGAAAAATTAGTAAAGTTTTTAAGCGGGAATTTTTCAGAACGAACTGTTCAAAGAAGCGTCAGGGATATAAGCTGGAGAAGCACAGTCGGCCAAATGTCACACTTGCATTGCTATGAGGGCTGATCCATTCCTATGAGGCTGCTTTGGGTTTTATACAGTGTGCCAGGAAGCAGAGTCTGCCCCACTGTATCTTCTGTAACAACTGAAATTTTCTAATTAATCTAACTTTTATCCCCTTTATCTCATCTTATTTACTCCAATTTTTTTTTAATCCATCTAGCTGTCAATGAAGATTAGTGGAGATTTAGTGATGCTGATTAAACACAAGATTCTGCAAAAGCTATGCTATGCATTAATGCGCTATTTGTCAGTGTTGGCAAACCCTAGTATATATGTATAAAACTAAGGACTGCATATGCCAGGATAAGAACCCATATTTATTATAAATAACTGCAAACACTTACATATGTGCTCATTTGGTGACTTTTTGCATCATGAGCTAGCAAAAAATATAGGGGAAAGAAGAAAACAAAACCAAGGACACAAATTATTCTAATCACCCACAGTTATGTTAAGTATACATGTAAGTGTATGCAACTTAGGCTCATTAACAGTACAAGATGTAGAGAATGAAGCATGCAAGGATTATTTTTAGTTGCTAGGAATTTAACAATACTGTATAGTGCAAACTGCTGTAAGGTAAATTTTTGTTTTTCCTTTTTTTTCAAATTAATTTCTTGAATGTTAGTATTTACTTACAATACATTTTCCAGTACCATCTTGACACCTATTTGAATTTCCATTGCAGTTGCAGGGGACACAGCGTCCAGTAAATAATCCTTTATTCTCACGATAAAATCCAAGGCCACATTCCTAGACAGTAAGAAGAGAGGAAAAAAAAATAGTTTGTGTTGGTGGGAAGAAGTTTTACAGGTTATGGGAAGGGTATTTTGAGATTGTTTGCTATTTCCAAGGAATAGTGAAGGTGTGCATTTCCTGGCAAGCTCTTCTAAGCCCATATTATTGCTTAAATAATAAGTATTTTAACACAACGAATGGCAACAAAGAATGGAGCTGAAGGAGTTTCAGCCTAAGCATCTGAGCCCTGTGCTCTACACTTTATGGTAGTGGGGATTTCATCAGTTTGACTCTAACCTCTGAGCAAAACACATTTCCTGTGGCTATGTACAAAGGTGTAGAATATGACTTTTAAACTACAGAAAAAGATTTGGATATAGATTCATACTACAGTCTTCTCAAAGAAGAATCCTCCTGGGGGCTATCACAACTCAAATGAAGCACATGATTGGGAAAAACCAGCATGGATTCACCAAGGGCAAATCGTGCTTGACAGACCTGATCACCTTCTATAGCAAAGTAACCTGCTCGGTTGATGTGGGGTGAGCGGTGGACATTGTCTACCTGGACTTCTCCAAGGCTTTCGATACGGTTTCCCACAGCCTCCTCCTAGAGAAACTGATGCGTTACGGTCTAGACAAGTGGTCTGTGCAGTGGGTGGGGAACTGGCTGACAGGCCGCACCCAGAGGGTGGTGGTAAATAGCTCCTTTTCAAACTGGCAACCTGTCACAAGTGGGGTCCCCCAGGGATCAATACTGGGCGCAATGCTGTTTAATATCTTCCTAAGTGATCTGGACGATGTGATCAGCGTACCCTGATGAAGTCTGATGATGATACCAAACTGAGTGGGGAAGTGGACACTTTGGATGGGAGAGCCACCCTGCCAGGAAGACCTGGATAGGCTGGAAGAGTGGGCTAACAAGAACCTTATGAAGTTCAACAGGGACAACTGTAAGGTCTTGCACCTGGGAAAACATAATCCAGGAGTGCAGTACAGGCTGGGATCTACCCTGCTGGGGAGCAGCTCTGTGGAAAGGGACCTGGGGGTCCTGGTGGACAACCAGCTCAGTATTAGTGAACAGTGTGCTGCTGCGGCAAAGAAAGTCGGCAGGATGCTGGGTTGCATCAACAAGGGCATCACCAGCAGAGATAAAGAAGTCATTATCCCACTCTACTCAGCACTTGTCAGGCCACACCTCGAATACTGTGTTCAGTTTTGGTCCCCGTTGTACAAAAAAGATGTGGACAGGCTGGAGAGAGCCCAGAGAAGGGCCACAAAGATGATCAAAGGGCTGGGAAGCCTGTCATATGAGGAAAGGCTAAGAGAACTGTGTTTATTCAGCCTTGAGAAAAGAAGACTTAGGGGAAACCTTATCGCCATGTTCCAGTATTTAAAAGATGGAGACTCCCTTTTTACGGGTAATGAGTACAAGTTACTCCTGGGGAGATTCTGATTGGACACAAGAGGAAAATTTTTCACAATGAGAACAGTCAGCCATTGGAATAATCTCCCCAGAGAAGTGGTGGATTCCCCAACATTGGACACTTTTAAGATCCGGCTGGACAGGGTGCTGGGCCGTCTTGTCTAGACCATGCTTTGGCAAGAAAGGTTGGACCAGGTGATCCTTGACATGCCTTCTAACCTGGTATTCTATGATTCTATGATTCTATCAACATACGGAAATCTCACATGTTAGCTAGCAGTTACATGAAATCTTGATATTAATTTAACTACGGTGTATTCCTTGGAAATAATTCTAATGAGATATCTCTTACATTAATTCATCATGACTTCCACAATAAGTCTACCTAGAGCTATACAAAACCATGCTTAGACAGAGCTAGGCGATATAGCAAAACACACAGCAGTCTAATTTCTAAGTACGTACAGGCTTGTCCTGGAGACCTGGGAAGCATGAGAAGAACGTTCAGCTATTGAGGGCACAGGAGCAGAAGCACAGCCTGTCATATCAAAGTCAAGTTTAAATAAGGAGCTGAACCAGAGGAAGATTATGAATGAAGCAAGAGACATGAAGTTTGTTAGCCTACACCAGGAAGGTAGTAACTAGTATGTTAAAACTAGGTTTTTGCTTGGCATGGGCAGGGAAAGCCCAAAGGTAGGGAAGGAATTCTTCCTGGGCATGGAGCCTTCCCGTATACAGACCGATTCAAAAATTCATTCCCACCTTCTCTGCTCACCATCCTCCTGGCACACCAACCACACCAAAAATGACCGGACATTAAGTCTATCCCTTCTATTCCCTAGCCCCTTTTCACTAGTAACTAAGCTGGCGTGGTGCAAGGAAGATCAGAGGCTGTATGGAAGCGGGGAGAAAGCAGTGCTCCCCATGAAGCAAATGCCTCCCAGGTTCCTGCCTCCAGCAATGTACTTCTGTGCTGTACCTATACCTCACTTGTACCTCACGTTAGGGGCTGGCCCCAATGACATTCAGAAAACAAGTGACAGTTGAACTTCAAAGCCATAAATCTTTTCTCATAGCAATTGCACCATCAAGACTGATGGGACTAATCTAAAGAGCAAAGAGTTTGTGGGATGGTGTTTTAAAACATGTTCCAGTGGTTTGAGGTGTAAGTTATTTATGCAGGGACAGGACTAACCAGTGAATTTATCAACCATGTAACTACCAGAGAAAAAAGAGAATCACTTGTCCCTAAGCAGATCCCAAAAGGAATATTGAGTTATTGCTCTTTAAACAACAGTTGCTAGTGGCACCTTTGCCTTCTTTACATGCGGGATAAATGAGAAAAAAAAAAGTCTACAGAATACTAGTATCAGCAGCAGCTTTTGATACTGACTTCAGTGTGAGCAGGGACTGAATTTAGTATAGGCAGTTGAAATTTTTCAGATACATTTTTAAAAGGGTGAATACGTTCCTTGAACAACAGGGAGCCAATATACACAGCTTCTGAAGAAACCAGGGCCTGAAATACATTAAACAGCATGACTAAGTAAAATATAGGCTCTAATGCATACAGATTTTATTTACTGAAAGTCTCTTTTTGGAGAGCAAAATGAATCACTCATTTTAAAAATATATCCAAATGCATTTGGAAAAAAATCTACGCAGCTTTTTGTTTTTCCATTTATGCTGTCCTTAAAACAACACATTTGGAGTACATGGGCACTTTGTTTTTGAAGCAGCATTCGTGATACTGAGAAATTGATTCCATACAAAGATAAAGCTCTAGGCATTTTCAAGTGCTTAGGAGTTCAGGCTGACTGTTTTCAACTAAACAAGGATTAAAAGAAACTTGTTGCACATGCTTTTGTTAGGAAAGTACTTAGAGATATAAGAAGATTAGCCTTCTTATTACTTTTAAGTAATTTAGGAGTTGTTATCAAGTTAGTTCATTTAAAAACAAAGAGAAAGAAGGAAGCAAGCAAGGAAGGGAAAATGAACAAATTACCTGTCTCAGGTAAAAATCCCTTTGAACTTGTTGCTGCTGACTCCTCTCCTGAAGGTGAGGATAGGACAGCCTCTGTTGCATGCCTTGTGCTAAACAACACCCCAGGGCTACTAACGTGACAACCAGCCATCCTACATTCCTCGGCCTCTGTGCTTGGGCCATCATTTTACTTTAGCTCCACTGTGAACATATGCTGCTATCCTTCTGGTGCTCGCCCGTTCTCTTATACTCTCCCTTCTTCTCCAGCTTCTGACTCAGATTAATGAGGCTCTGTACTGTGATGGGCCCCACCTTTAAACTTTATACATGAGTCAAGTTGTACAGCACACATTACCATTCCTGAGGTTAACAAGTAACCCCGCAGTTCCTGTAGCTCAATATATACCTAAGTCGGGGTGTGGCAGGCATCACCTCCTCCCCACCTAAGGCAGCCAGACAGAGCTAGGTGATTAGAGCAGTAAATCACTGCCTGAGTAATGCTGCATAAACATATGGGGCTTATGAATTACCCAGGTGAGTGTCTTGATCACTTCCTTTGGCTATGTATTTCCACTAGGTTATATAAAAAAACCCAACACCTTAGTTTATAAAGGCAGTATGTTGAAAGCAATGGGATGGTAGTAGGAATTTTGGTCAATGCTCATCAATTTGCGTGTGACACAGAACATCAAATGTGTGAAAAAATAAGTTTCTAGAAATATTTCCAAAATGGTATATGACAGATGATGGAGAGCTGCCCTGAGCAGTGGATGCACACACGAGACATAAGCCAACCGTAAATGTTGTTTTGTTCAGTCTCTCTGCAGCTGCTCTGGTCTAGATATTATTCTTTCACTCTCATTTCAAAAACGTTTGCAAGGTTAGTACAGCAATTGCTGCTTTATGGTAACCCCAAACCATTTTCTGAGAGAATAATTCCTCATATTTTGTGCACTTTGTACACCGCTTATCTCTCCGGTACTTTATTCTGCTGCCTTGGGTGCTTACACATGGGAACAGTCGAGCTCTAAGCTAAGCAAAGTGACAACCAAAAGAATTACAGCTACGGGAACAGCATCAGGGACAGGATATATAACTGCGGCTGGGATTTCACCGTTCTTCAGGTAACAGTATTACTTTGCAATGTTCACATTATCTTTCATGAGAGTATCTCCAAATATTTTTTTCAAATATTCTAACTTCAGCTTTCAAATATTTTCCTATAAAAATAGGAAAAGTGTTAGTCACTCTGTGAAAATAGGGAAGTATGCAGAATTGCCTAGGTTCAGGTTACTTCCCTTGGACCTTGTCATGCATTTCCCGGATAAAACAAGGAAACTTGTCTGCGTGTAGGGTCTCACAGACTTTGATCAAGTCAACTCTGACCTTCCCTCCATTACAGTAAGTGTCAACTGAGATTATTCAGCCTCTCGTAGGGCATCACAGAAGAATCCCTCATTATAGTGCCTTACATATGTAAAATGACATTCACAGTTCCGCAAAAGCAATCGTGAGCTGAATAACCCCACAGTGCTTCTTAGACAGTGAAAGTATTTGAGCCATTGAAAGTGCACAAGCTTACAAGAAGCACGTTTAATTACTTTAATAACTAGCCTGTTCCTCTAACTAAGCCAGTATGCATAGCTGTAGGCAAGACAGAAGATAATGGTACAGTATGGAAGCAAACGCTTCCTACCTGACATGAGTCACCAGCGTACTCCGGAGGGCAGGAGCATGTCTCTACACTGTATGCAATGCTGCTGCTGCTTCCTGCGCTGGTGGCTTCTTCCAGCCCAACCTCACCAAGGGTTAATCGCTGAGTCTCCGTGAAGTAAAGGCCTCTGATGTGTAAGCCATCTAGTCTAGACAGGATTATCATCAGTTCTTCTCTGGATACCGGGTTATTGCTGCTGGCATGCCTGAAGTTTCCCTGCACATTAAGGGTACAAAATGAGCACGGCTGCTTCTTAAAAAGAGTATCTGCAAAGAAGACAGGATGACAGAAAAAGGGAGAAAACCCCCATGGAACAGACCTCTATAGTGCCAATTGGTGGGGGGCGAAATAGAGGTCAGGAAAATAAATACAATTAAAGTAAACACAGGATAGGTGGGTAAAGGAATAATGAGCATAGAAAGGGATGTACCCTTCACTTTGCAAGGTACATACAGCTTTGAGGTATTGAAAAGTGAAGAAGCATAAGGGTTCTTCTTCAGTCATTCAAATTTCTTTGAGGTATCGCCCACCAAACCATAAAAGGGTGGAGGAAAATGCTTTTATTTTTAAGAGTAAGCAAAGTCCTAGAAATCCAGTCTTTGAGGGCTGCCTTCACATGCTTTCTTGTTGCTGATAGACACAGCATTACTGAAAACGGAATCTGGCTTTTTTGCCTATATATGAGACAGAAATAAATAACCCAGCTTGACCTTCTGAGGACAGATTTAAGGTAGGAATAATCCCTGCTAAAGTCACCTGCCTGAATGTTGGACACCCACCTAGCTACCAAACTAGGTAGCTAGACACCAAGGAAAACAGATAACAGTTCATTCCACCTCTATTAAGTACAGTCTGGGGCTGCGATGAATCATCTTCCACTGATGACTGATTCAGCATTACTCCACTGGCCCTGGAGGGAGTGCTAAGGGCTAAATTGGACCCAAGATGCCTAACTTAGAGGTGCTAAAATTAGGTGGCATGAACCAGAACCTACGTTCAATGTGGCAGTAAAGAGAGAGAAAAAATGTTTATATTTAAGGTCTACAGTATTTAAGTTTATATTCATTAACATTATCAAGTATTTGGTATTTCTGCACCTATTACCTGCGTATTTTTTATGTGCCACTGCGAAGAAAAGGGAAGGCCATTCCATTTTCATTTCTTACCTCAACTAGCTGCACACGGCCATAATATTGACGGTCAGGCAGTGGGTTGTTGGGATCCATATAAACAACTTTCATTTGCTGGCCCTATAAGAGAATGAGGATATAAAATTGCCATTTCACTACTTTGTATGGTAAAGTGTTCAGATGCAATAAAATTTGGTGAAGCACATTAATCCTGTTTCCCTTTGGGGAATAAAAACTAAGTAATCCTAGGAAAACTGTATGTGATTTTGTCAGCGAAGTGGTATAGCAAGCACTGTGTTCTAGTGTCAGCAGGGTTTTCACTGCTTTTGCCTATTAACAACCTTGCTTTCAAATAAAACACTAAGAGAATTAAATTAATGCTGACCAATTTTCACAGGAACTAGTTATTACTTTTGAGTAAAAATGTTTTTGCGTTTTCAAACACTCTCCCTTGCATTCTGGTGCACAAACAACTTTGGATACTACTGTAGTACTTTATGAGGCATATTTCCCAATAAGAATCCCAGAATACTGCATTAGTATTTCTGATGGTCTGAAGAAACAAAAGCACCCCCTTGGGAATTTCAACAAACAGTAGAAGATTTCAATTTTGGCCCTAAAGTGATTAAATTAGAAAACTGTTAACCTAAAATGCATTTTTACTTCAGTCCCTTGAAGCCTTATAATTATGCTTAATTTTATGCTGAAGAAAATTCTCACAGAAAATGAGATTAATTACACATGGAATCCAGGGCATATTTTGCAGAGTCGAACCTATACTTGTTGACAAGTGTGCAAGGCATTAATTAATTTTTTTCCACAGGTGCACTTTACAGAGAAAATTCTGTTTTATTTGTTCTCAAGTCAGTTATGCTTAATAATATGTTACTTTGGCAACAGAGATAGGTGTGTTGATGCCTTTGAGCAAAACGCAGTAAAATCACTTTTACAGAAATGCAGCAAGTTGCTATAAAAGTTAAGCACACTATAGGAGCAAAATTTGCCATGGTTGTCAGGTAACAGAAAAAAATCATGGTATTGTTACTGCTTGAAAGAAAAAAATAGTATTTCAAAACTTACTGTTAGTTGTATATCAGGTTTCTTATCCAGAAGAACCATGCCCTCACTAGGTAAACCAAAAGATTTCACTTGGTAACTTAGGAAGCCACCATATGAAGAAAGCTATAACAAAATGCACAAGACCAGAGATACTTTACTGCACTATTGCTTGATATTAATATAACTTTGCATTCAAGTTTACCCCGTTTCCCAGCACTGTAAATAATATATTTACTCTTTGTTCTTTAGTCCAAATATGAAAATATGTGTTGCTTGGAAGAAATTACTTTTAATTTTGTTTACTTTGTGTATCTGACATCACTTTTTGAGCAGTGCCTGTTACTGTTCTCTGGAAGGTTACCTGCATTGGGGTTTTTTTTCATACCCGGGATCATACCATCTGTGATGGAGAAATCACACGTTCACATGAGCATTGTTCTTCCCCAGACTCTACAGAGCAGATTTGGCTCATCAAGAGCAGATGTCAGACTGACGGTGAAAGTGGTGGTGAACCCCATGAACAGCCATGGATAAAAAGGAGAAGTCAGACTAAGCATGTTTAAAGGTGGCCTTCATAGGCCAGCATTTTCTAACCTTACTTCAAACATGAATCTAATCAGGAAATCTTTGCTCCACCTTTTGGAGGACAGGACTTCCACTGATATCAGCTCTGTTGTAAACAGCCTGGGAGCTGAAACCACACTTCTTTTGGCTCCACTATAGGTGACCACAGGTGGCATCAACCCCAACCAAATACATACGCTGCTGCCCAAAACAAAGACTTAGGCAAGTATGTTCGAATCATCTGACAAACAGCTTCCCTGGGTCGTGTATGAGTGAGTCAGTTCAAAACATACAAAGAGGAAAAGAAGCTCCAGGGACAGCCTAGACAGTTTTTGTTCCAAGAAGAGCCTAGAAGCAAGGTTTGTGGGTACTAGGTGAAACCAGGTGTTTTGCCACAGATACACTACTTTGTTTTGCACCCCTTGCTGTTTGCCCTTATAGCTTACGCTTGGTTTTGACATGGGAGGAAGAACTGCTTTGTCAGTTTTTGGCGTTCTGCAGGTAAGCACCAGCCTTCACTCTACCCCTTTCCATGTACTTTGATGAATTACAAACAAAACACAGACATCTCAGTACTAAATGCGTTCCTTGGATCACAGGGCTGTAATTAACCTTATTATCTTTAGCCAACTGCATTTTCAAAAGCATCATTTGGAACATTGGCTATATTTTGCCAACACAATCAAAACGACCTGTATAAATAATTTTTTTTCAAAAACATAAGAAAATTCAAATTAGAGCTAATTCCTATTTAACACACATTTTAGGACTGCACCATATGACAGGCTGTTATGTTACTGCTTTTGAAATTTTTTTTTTAAATGGAAAAATATTGGTGTTATAAACTTCCTCTGTATTCTATATGTACAGTATTTATTTTCTAACATAAAGAGTGGTCTATTAAATAGAATGTTAAAATACACAAGAGCAGAAAATGGAGATGATGTGATCTGAATTTCTCTATGACTGTTAGTTCCTGCACTGCTATAGATTTTATATTTATAGATTTGCTGTATTTATATAAATACAATTATTTATATATTTATTGTTGCTCTTCCCTTTTAACTTTGTAAACAAAAGATCGAGAGAGGAAAGGAAATATACTCTGCTAAATATTAATGTTCCAGTGGAATTAATTAAAAGGTTTAAGGTAATGGAAAACAGTATTTATACCCTCATCATAATGAAAAATGTCTGGAGTGATCTTGTTCACATCTTCCAAAAGAGGTGCTATCCCTGGAAGTAGACCAAAACCTGGCATTTTCAGAATACAATAAAGTAAATGATTGGTAAACTTATGAGCTTGTAAAACCAAGCATCAAGATACCATTTTTGGGGGGACTTTCACTACTGCAGTATAGCCAGTGCTAAAATATACACTTACACACAGTGTATGGTAAAAGCAGGTCCAAAAATAGTTCTATTTTATTTACAGTGTTGTCATCGTAAATAAAAGCAAGTCATGGCATGCCTAGTTAGATACTGTGACACGCAACATAAAACTCATAGCACTGTTCGTAATAGCTGTGTTTAAAAATGGTTATTGCCTTCTTTATATTTTGTTATGGGAACAACAAAAGTCCTTCTGGTTTAACACTGTAGTAGATAAAGTACGCTTCATCATGAACTTTCTTTGAAAAAGAATTTGTAGACATTGAAACAAGAACCTCTATAACATTAACAAAAAGCACCCTAACTAAATGTGCTGTTCAACTGAAAGATATTTACCTGCGAGCATAGGAGAGCAGGGTGAAAAATACTGCTCTAGTCCTTAAAATGCGGACTAAGAGGAACTTCAAAAATTGTACCATCTTTAATGCTCTTGTGTCTAACCCATTTGTTTTCACTTGTGTGACAGTAGGATTGCATCTGAAAAGCCTGTGTGCCCTACAACTGGCTAGTAACTATTGACACTGTCAGAGCTGCCAACAGGGAGAACCTGGGGCTCTGGGCCTGCAAGGCACCACTAGCAAAGTCCTCCTGGTCAGCGTAACCCCCAGGCTGAAATGCTGATAGGTGTTAACCGTGAGCAAGGGCCTGCCCCCATGCATGAGTAGAAAGAGCAGCAAGCAGTTCAAAGAATACAAAGGTTGGAAAACCAGGTGTTGCTCTTCCTAAGAAGAGGGTTGGGTTTTTTCGTGCCACTGAGCACTTAATCACCTTTTATTCTTTTGGAAATCTGTCCAGGAGGTACTCTGGGGAGTCTAAAGGCTATTCGGGCACATTGGCAAGCTCTACGTGTTCTGGGTTTCAGAAAAGCGGCTGAAGGTACCAGCTCCCTGAACCGTAGCTTCTGACCATGCTGTTTACATAAAGACCTCCCTGGCACCCAGCAAGATGATTAATTCTGTATTATTGGTTACAATTTTAACATTGTACTCAAAAGTCAAATGCTGTGATTCCTAGCATGTCAGGGAAGAGAGAGAAGAATCTCGTGAGGGAAGAGACAGAAACGTATCTAAGAAAAACAAGGAGACTGTTTATCAACAATGCTGGCAAAAAATGAATACGTGCTATTAAAACAGATGAGCGAGGTGTCATTTACCTTCTCTCCCAGGTAAGAGGGCGGTGCTTTCCAGTACAAACTATGCACTGAAGCAGGCAATTCTTGAACATCAGCCACTACACTATTACTGACTGGATTGAAAGTGACTGGAATGACAATATTTTCATCCACTGCCTCCAAGCGCCAGTTCCTCATGTCCACAAACTAATGAAAATACATAAAGGAAATAAAAGCTTGTTTCATCCTTTATTAAGCTTTACCAGCACCAAGTAATGAGGAGAAATTGTTTAGCCTCTGTAATTCCCCAAGCATGAACTTCAACCCCTTCAGAGCCAGCCTAAAATCTTTTCTCAGTGGAGGTTGCAAGGACCTCAAAAGAGAGCGTAAGCGGGACAGATGTGCCAAAGCTACTTGGGATGCAGGCATCTGGTTTGTCAGCTGCAAACTAAATTCTATATTCAGTCACATGAAGGCATAACCCTTCTGGAGGTGACTAGGAGTTGTGTACACAAACTCAAGGACATAATTGGGAGGTGCTTTTTTAAATCCATTCCGAAATCAAACCAAGGACAGTAACCTAAAAGACAAAATGGTACGTTAACTGGGAGGGAGGGGACATGGCAGGGTATTTTGGGTAGGCAGGCAATGTAGCCTAATATTCTGGCTCTTTAATAATGCACATTTTATGTTCATGGCTCTTGTTTCATGGAAGACCATGCATCCTGTTATTTATCATTATGCTGGGGGAAAGAAAGTATCATGCATATGTATGAGAACAGTTCTATGGTAGGTTGACCTTGGCTGGCCAGAGCAATAAAACAAAGATAGACATGTTTTCAGAACCAGTCTTTGGTAAGGACAAGTAATCACTAGAGGAAATCTTCCTAAAGCAAATGGAAGTTTGCTACTGACTTTACTGAGACCAGATTTTCATCCTTTGTGTGTAAACAATAAAGTGCCACAATCTGGATTGTACCGAGTCTATGTCTAAGCCTAAACTAAAGTCTTCATCCACCATTCTAGGGCTCTGCTTCTCACTTTGCTTTCTCTTGCATTGTTTCAGGCAGTTGTTCCTTCTTTTTCAGTCTTCAGCCACCTTACCGTTCAATTATGCTACTAAAAATCTATCTTCTCCTTCTTTTCTTACCCTTGATGTCGTATCTTTTTTTATAGGGAGGGAAGAAAGACAATTTTTACAATCTCTGTGGAATCTGTCACACATTTCTTAGGTTTCAAAATGCACTTATGATATAGACATGTAAACTGACATGTGCTTATCAATGCATCTTGAAGGAGACCCTTGACTTTAGTGACGAACCAGTGACTGAAGATAAAGCAATGGAAGGCCAGCTCAACTTCAGTACTAGTGATTTGTAAACAAACATGAAAATGGCCATTTCTGCTGAAAGGCACTTTCAGACCACCTAAGTCTTAACAAGGCTGCACTAAATCTGCACGATTGCTTGCAGAATATTGCTCATCCTCGGAAACTATTAAAATACTTTTCAATTTTGGAAGAAATCTGGCATTTCCTTAATGGAATAAATGCAAGTTCATGAGAGCAAAGAAAAAAAATATTGAATACACCTTGGTTCTACGACGATTTGTGCTGCGACAGTTGCTGGTTGCCCCAAAACAAAAGCAAGAGGTGCATCCCTTGGGATTAGAAGGGTCCAGATAAAAGGATCCTGGTCGGCAAATATCACATTCTGCACCTTCAACATTCTCCTGTTAAGGCATAGTTGAAAGAAATCTCAGAGTTTTCCTTTTGGTTTTGGTGAGGCCCCCAAATCTTCCTGCACGTAAAACAAACTTTCTGAAAGAATATGTATTTAAATGTATGGAAACATGAATGAAAACGTGTGATTGCCTGGATACACCATATTCCAAATGCAAATAAAACTGACTTCTTGGAGACTGTCTTAGTTACGAGCTGTCTTTCCAGTTTATAAAGTGAACCATTGAGTAATAAATATTAGTCAGAGACAGCTGGTAACTTCCCTGCCAAAACCCTCCTGCTGGCTTTTCCAACCCTACAATATAAAAGGTCACTCGTGAAAGTTCACATTTATCACATTTAATTATGCAGATCAGAACAAAAGAAGATTTCCTGGATATAATGATGTGGTGAAATGTCAACCGACATAATACGGCTAAAAAAAGCATAGGACCTGGTTAACATCCAAAAGTCAAGACGCAGATGCATAAAGCGGATCTGTGCAGGGTACCGACTGCTTCAGTGAATCAGTGGACATCTACTCTGTAGCACTGTAACACCCTGCAAAGCCTAAGACCACCTGTAAAACTGACAGATACTGAACTCATTAAAAAATGGCATTTAATTGCTACCACGATGATCTGTGCACATACTGCGAGGTGTGATGGTTTCATACAGCTGCATTTAATTCTTACTGAAAGGTTAATGATAAACTCACTTCATTCACCCCATTAAATACGAAATAGTCGCTGGTGTGCAAACAATGCTTGTGAATGCAGAAGTAATTCGATTTATCTGACCTTACAGAGACAAATTCCTGTCTGGGGATCGCAAACATCTGGTTCTGTTCCACCTCTGTTACAGTTACACGGCACGCAGTTTGGGAAACCGTAAGTACCAGGAGCACACTGATCACACTGCCGTCCTTTTATTCCTGGTTTGCATCTTTATCAACAAACAAACACAGAGGAGGGAGTCAATAAGGGAGGCAGGGACAGTGCGAGGAAGGGGAAATTAAAACAAAAGGCAGGTGGATCTTTGAAGTGATCGCATGGCTATGACACAACTTCATGACTTCCACGGACAAACAGCAGCAGGTTAGTACTGTTCTCAGATTCGAATGGTGAGATGTTTTCTATGGTCATGGAACTGATTAGGAATGGATTTGATTTTGAATGATATAAATGCTCACAATGGAGCTAAACTTCTGCAGCTGTTCAGTGCTTGCAGTGCAGAACTACTGTCTCTATACACCAAAATGTGAAACATGGATGTTGTACACAGGTAAGCGGAGCTGGAAGATTATTTATAGCTGGAGGATGTGACTGGGCATTTCTCAAGGCACTCACCTGCTATCAAAAAGGTGGAGAAGCCCAGGCATATGAATAATTATGGGGACTTCAACCTGCCACAAGGCTTGGGCTAGTTTACAACTGTTCACAAAGGATAAAATCCACTTTGCTCACAGTGAAGGCTGAATGCCTTGGATTTACTTACTAGGTGAAGTACAGAAGATGCAAAAAACACCACCAAACTATGAATAAGGCTTGAGATAAGAGAGAACATCTTTCAGCGGCAGCAGTTACTTCATCCTACCTCTACAACAAACTTGCACAGACCAATAAAACTAGTGAAAATGTAGGTCTGATGATCCCTCTTGCTTCTGTCTAAGCTGGCAATGTCTGTACCAGCCCAAAGGAGGTTTCAAGACAGTAAAGATCCATTGATAAAGAATGTCTGCCACCACCACCATCCACACCTTTACATTTTAGTTGTCATAAGATAATTTTTAAAAGCCTCAGCAAGTTGGTGGAGTCTCCTTTGGGTCTCAGCACCAAATTTATATGTGCACTAACACTACAAATTTAAAGGAAATAAACAGTTAAATTATGCGGACAAGGTAGACTGCACTTCATGTAATATATGAAAGCAATTACTCAATTCACCAGACAATGGGCAATGTTTCCCAGAGTCTCTCTGAATGCATTATCACCCCCCCCACATAACAGGAGCTGGATGGGGACTTTGAACTTCCTGTAATCCACAGAAGGAAAGGTATTAATCAGAATGTAGTAGTTAGCTATATACTTCAGTAAGCAGTCCAAAAGTATTTGCTAAATGTCAAGTTTTGCTTCAGAATTTTTAGCAATAAGCTGTCGTTTCTTTGATATTACCAATTAGGCTGCACATGAAAAATATCACCATTATAATCAGGCAATACAGCTATTCACCGAAACGGAAAAATCTGACTATTTCTGCAAAAATTATCCTCAATTTTACTCGAGTAGAAATATCCTAAGCCCTTTCTTTAAAGTATTAGGTTTTAGTTGACTGAAGTATTTATTTGATTTATTTTTGCATTGTATTTATTTTTATTTTATTTTGTATTGTATGGGGAAAATGAAAGCAGAGACTAATGAAATTGAGAGTGCATCAGGAGATACAGAATACGCTACTCTTTAATGCTGAACCCCAACTTCCACATATGAAAATTCTTGTTTTGCCCTTGGGATAAGACAATTACACACTTCATATGAAAAGGACAGACTTAGGAAAATAATTTAAATTCAGGAAATAATATGAGTATTCTCTGAAAATGAGTATTCTCTGTCATATTTACAGGATTAATTGCAGAGCAGGAAGGATCATATTTCTTTGTTAGAACCCTGCAAAAACATAGCCAAACCAATCAAACTGAACTAATCCTGACTTTATGTAACCTACTGGCTATCAAGTATTTGCACTTACTATTTAAGGACTCGATCTCCCCAAGGAAACAATAGAAATGTTCAACTACACTAATACTCACAGCATCTGAATTTAAGATAATCCCCTATGATTGTGGCTGTATGCTATAAATGTTTTAGAGAATATCAATAAGAGAATAAAACTAAATAATTTATTTTTATTTCAGTATGCAGAGTTACAGAAAAATAAGCATATGTCATACAGAAGGCATAATTTTCAGGGCAATTATCAGCTATGGCTCCAACTGAACAGTATCTTCCAAACAGACAGTACCTATCATCAAAGTTTCTCAAAGCTCACTGCAAGCACTCAAGCTTCACAGTACTTAAAAACACCAGTGGACTGAAACCCAGACATCAGATTGTGGAAGGTCAACTGCATAATTTTAAGAATTTGGGAGATAATGTACACCATTACAAATGAAGTACATGTCCAGAAGTCAGGAGCTCTGATCTGACGTCCTCTATAAGATGGCCAGAGATTCAGGGACTTACCATGAGTGACGTGGCATGTCACTGGCAAACGGAAGCAAGCCCAGGAATCCCAAATCCCACCATCAGCTACCTGCACAAACCATGTTTCCACTAAAACGTTGCGGGTATCCCTGAAACAGCTGAGCCCTCACTATTGCCAAGTACTGCTTAAATCTCTATTCATCATCATCAAAGACTCCCACATCCCATCCAAATACCTGAAAAGAAGGATGAAGCAAACCACCCATGCATCATTTATAATGCACATAACCCAAACTTACTTGCATTGCCCATTGGTTTTTTCACATTCTGGGCTTGCCACATTAACGACTCCTTTTTCTGAACAGTTGCAGCTCTCGCAGCCAGCAAGAGGGTGATAGCTGAAGTAATGTTTCTCGCACACTTCACACTTTGGTTTCACGGTTCGCGGAGGGCAAATGCATTTACCAGTGACGTCATCACAAAGACGCTGCCCACAGTTGCATACTAGGTCAAAGACAATGTTCTACAAATTAATAACGTCTCAACTTACAATGATCAACTCTCATCGAACTTGCATATGAAACAAACACAACCTGTATGTATAAATGACATGATTCTTTTCTCTCTTCCACTAGTTTTAAGCTCAGATGGCTTATTTGACTTCAACTATCAGTGATGTGAGACTGAGACAAACCAGGGTCATGGAAACCAACTATGTGACCGTAATGGTCGTTTCAAAGAATAGTTTGAGACCTTGGCTCTTTTCCACAGATTGGTTGCTTAACTTCACCACAGGCATTATTATCACTTCCCCAAACTGCCAAGCATTAAACATTGAACAGTTTTGGTGTTAAGGGCACCACTTTTACAAAGTAACATTAATAAACATACAGTATAATATCTGGGAAAGCAGCTGAAGACTGTTGGTGTAATCTATAAATCTGCTGATGTTAAGAATAACGTCAGAAAAAGAGGAATCAAGAATGCTGACTCTGATTATGTATGGAAAATCTTGAAGGTATAAACTGGTATACAACAGTAAGAACTTGGAAACGATTTAGCAGTCAGTGCAGAAAAATCCATTCAACTGAAAGAGTGGCAATATGGATTTTAACCAGTAAAACCAGTAAGCCTACTACACCTGATCAGACAACACATGCGAAGGCACACTTCTTTGTGAACTAGGTGTACTTAAAGGGAATGGGGTTACTTCTGTGTTAAAATGAAAGCTATGCTATGCTAAATCTCAGATGGCTCAACCGGCCTCTCATAGGATCAAGCCCTATAAAGAAACATGAGGCTGTGGTACCTATGCAGTAAAATCAGAGAATTAAATAAAAGGTCGGGTCAGGTGCTGAATAAGTCCGAGCATGTACTTACACTTGCAGAATGGAAATCCATAGTAGCCAGTTTGGCATCGGCTGCACTGACGACCGATGACATGAGGTCTGCAAATACACTGTCCTCCCAGGGGGCTGCAAGCAGGGCTCGTGGCACCTGCGCTATGGCAATTACATGGCAGGGCTCCGTTGTTGTAGAAAGCCACTAGTGACCTTACAGAGTCCTTACAGAAGGCCGATGATCCTTCTGGGCTATTTAAATTGAAATAGAAATCCTGTAAGTACTGGCACTTGGGAATTGTTATGAGCATGCTCTGCAGTGGTTCAGTAAATTAGGGTCCTGCCTTTGTTCTTTGACATAAGGACTGCATCAGTACACATGAGAGGATATACTTTAATTAAATTAGTGGTGAATGGCTTTGAACATGCAGGTAAGAGATTTTTTTCCAAAGAAAGTGCATATATTAATCATATCAGTTCAGACATGCCAAGCAAAATACCAAATACCAAAGATGGAAATACCAAAGACAGAAAGATGACATAGATTTTCCTCTTTTGTACTGTGAGCAATAAAGCTCTACCTTTACATTTCATTTACAATAGAAAGTTATGGAAAAATTACTCATGGAAATTTAATGGGCCAGCATAAGCCATGAAAAGCATTTTAATGTAGCACAATGATGGGGATTTTATAGATGTGTCTTTAATACAGAGTGAAAATAATATTAATTCCCAGCTTGTTGTCAAATGTTCAGTTTTTTAGAAAGCGATGCTTACTCAATATAAAAACTGTTTCCTCCACATTGGCTGATAAAATCAAATGACTTGTCCACTGTCTTTTTGTCAAGAATTTTGTAACTGTAGGTGTCTGCTGGAACAACTAAGACATTTTCCTTAAAACAACAAAAAAGCTAAATTGTACATTTCAGAGAAAAGCAAAAGACACAAGCTACGGCATTTATATATTTAAATGTTGCTTCATTATGCATTCTGGATTTTCTCAAAACCCGTAACATTTTAACTGAAAAAAAATAAGAAAATATACTTATCTTCCCCCCAGAGCTGTGATGCTACCAGCAGTGTACAATAAAAACAGTGTATGGTATCTTAAAAATTTAAAATAAAACAGAAGCAGCGCACAAGATCCTAAAAATCTGAAACACAACATTAAAAAACAAATTCTTTCCTTTCGGCTTTCATCTTTGCATCTATCTCTAAATGAATGGTGAAATTGAGAATAACATTTCCAAGTACACTTATGTAATAAACGTACCAGAACCAGCATTCTTCCATCAGGTATCATAACCGTAACAGAGACCTCAGGTTCAGAAATTTCAAGCTCAATTTGGTTTTCTGCAATCACCTGATCCCGACAGCCAGAGGTATGAGGGCAGAATGAAGCATTGAAGGAACCTAGAAGAAAAAACGTAATGCCAAAAAATGCTCCATGTGCCAAAACGCTGGGAAAGGAAAGGGGTTAGATCAAATTCAGATGCTTACCTGGCCACACACGTCCCGCATCCACACGCACTTGCACGGGGAACACTGGGTGTGCTGGCTGATAAAAATGTACCACAAATACGTATCTGCCTAAGCGGGGCACTCTGCCACTCAAGGTAATCTGGTTCTGCAGAAACAAGAACAGCTCTGATTGATAGTATATTTGTTCCGTGAGATATTCTTGGGTTTATGAGCTGCGTTCTGTGCCACCTACCTGCAATGAAAGAGAGGGGGCTTAGCATCTCTCAGGAAGTTAACAATCTCTTCAAAGAGTACGGCATTACAACTGCATGCTCCTATCTGTCTGCATGCCAAGCATATTTAATGCTATTCCGCAGTCTGTGAGACTACTGCCTAGTTTATTAAGAAGCTGGCATTTTTGTTTCTCTTTCTGTGTATTACCTTGGTGGCTTACTCAGTCTGCAACATTTTGATCATATCACGTCATTCAGTTTTGATTCTCTTAAAGTGCTTCATCTATTCAACTTTACTAAGAACATACTTTGTGACTTAGGAAACAGTATTTTCAAAATATGAGATACCTGTAATGGTGTCAAGGTGACCCCCTTAGCTGAGTCAGAAGGTAAGGGGGCACTCAGTGGATCATAGAGTATATCTCTCCGTACTTCAGAAATTTTCCCATCCTTGAATGCATCCAAAACCAAAGCCGCCAGTGGAGTTTCATGCACTGAGGGAATGCATGTTGCACTAAACACAGAGTTATATTAATTACTCTTGGGGCCAGGAGAATTCCTTAGGCATCAGGAAAGAAACAGCAGACAACTCACAAAGGTTAATATATTAGAATGTAGTACAATTAACAATGCAATAGTAACCACTGTTGCTCTTTGGATTCTATGTAAATGATCACAAAGTAAATGAAAACAAGAGGTGCAGATTTAATGCACAAAGGGGGAAAATGTACATTAACTGATTTTATTCACTCAGAATTTCAATAACCTGATGAATGTCAATGGAAAGACTTTGCTAAGGAAGATGAAACCTAAGAAAACCAAGAGTGTTCAAAAAACGCGTTAAATACATTTTAGTGAATCCAGTTAGCTACATTCACCAGAATCTGTACTAATACTGAATTCTCAGTTCTACAAATATTTACGTAGGCATATCCTTTAAACATGCACGTTTTTCCACTGAAGGCAATGGAACTACTTAAGTACTTAGAAGTTAAGTATACCCTCAAATATTTGTAGAATTGGAGCCAAAATAAATAACAGTGCTCCTTGAAAGCATCCTTATTCATTCACTGCTGTGTTTAACTATTTCTTCCCTGGTATATTTAATTCTGAAAAACTTGATTGAGAGAAGTATTTTCCAAGACTGCAGGAAAAAATGTTTTGGGGGGGTTCCTGCTAGTATTTGTTCACTTCTCCTAAGTACTCAACAGACAATGATTAATCTTTGCTCAAGACAGGCCCAGAACTGGAATGGCAAGTGTGTTTCAGGGCCAGGATTGAGATGTATTTGCCAGGCCTGTGTGGGAAATGACGTGCAGCATCCTGCATAATACTGTTAAACTGAGCCAAGACTCTGCATCTTTCAACTCAGTGAACACTAAACACTTTCAGGAAAGCAAAAATACTGCCAGATGATGGTCGTAATAACAGAACATAAACATACAGTAAACTGTGCAAATATAACAAGAGACTAAAAAAAACCACAACACAAACCCAAAGAAAAAGGTACAAATTTCTACATTAGCTTTATTTTAAATCATGTTTTTCACCCAGCCCCCTTCCCCCATTTTACTCAGAATATAAATGCCCAGGAATGCAAAATACCTTTGGTGCGAGGACAAGCATCTTCAGTCTTAAAAAGCTACTCTCAATTGTAACACTCTGAGCAGGAGAATTAAAGCTGCGATTCAATGCTATGCATGCTTGGAAGCCAAGTACAGTCACATGCTTTTATCCAATTTACTCTCCAGATTTTTCTGCTGGCTATTTCAATTCAACTATTGTATTAGAAACTACTGTCTGGAAAACTATTAGACATAGTCACCAATGCTTTCTGCCTCTGAAGTCCTGCAAATGACATTTACTTTTACTTTGAGGCCCTTCCCATTGCCAGATCAGTAGGAACAAAGCCTTGGGAATAGCATCACGAGGGACATCCTGGGGAGTGCAACAGGAACTCAAATGTGGGGCTCCCTAATTTGGAAGCTGCAGTGATAGTTTCTCTCTGGCCCAAAAATTAAAACATATGGAGAAGGGAAGACCTTCAACAGGACAGAGAAAGTGCTCTGCAGAACCCCAGACTAACCACTTGGGAAGTGAAAGTTCAGGTTCAGATGTTCACAGCAAGAGAAGAGCCATCAACCTGGGTCAATCAAGCTGTATACAGGTGCTCTAATTACTGGTCCTATACAAGTATAATGGAGGGGAAGGATCACCTGGCGTTGCTGTGCGGGGTGAATGCTGAGGGCACGCCTACCATATGGGACCCACGATGAGATGGACAAGGGAATGGCTTGTTTGTGAAGCGGTTTACATGTTGAGTAGTTTGATGCTGCCAAGCTGAGCTGGTGGATTTGTGCCTGAAAGGGCAGTCACATCCCCTACCTAATGACAAATTAAAGCCATTTTGGAACAGCTGAAGCAGTAACATGCAGAATGAAACTCCAGATGGAGCAGTAAGCATTTCAGGCCACCGAAGTAGCAATGTTTCTCCAGCTTGGACACCTATCATACTGGACGGTGTGTGAAAGGTGCATGTTTTCTAACGCATCAGCACTCAGTAGTTCAGATGGGCCAGGAAGAGGCTAGAATTAACAAAATCCTGTGCAAAGGCTGTCTAGATTAACACTAACACTTCGGCTTTTTTACAAATACTACTTCACAAAAGTGGCCTACAAATCACCTGTAAGTCACTGAGCAAAGGTTCATTCAAAAGAATTAAAATCCCATTTAGTCTGCCTTTCAAGGTCTTCTTCAGAAAATACGAAGGATAAGACCAAGCAAGTTACCTTCCATCATGGGTACTCCTGTAAGCAGCTACGCACTGTACTTTGGGATCCACATATTCTGGAGAAAATTCTTCAGCTGATATAATACAAACCTTGTGCTGAAAAATAAGCACAAGGCACAATTAACACTATAAATAACAGGGCCAGGCCCGAACAGGGAGGATGAAGCCTAATTTTAGCATGGGGAGACCTGAGCCCAAAGCCATGTTCTGTCATGGACTTCCCACAAGATTTTGGATCCCTTTACCTGCCTGCACCTGAATGCCTCCATGCTGAATAGCATTTTTCTGTCCTTCTCAAGGCAATGTTGGCTGTTCAGAAGTTAAATAAATTAAAATGTAAGTAAACATATGGTAGTGGGAATGACAGAAGACCAGCTCGCGGGGTCAGAAGCTAGGCAAGGAGTGTACAGAGATGGGAGGGAAAAGCCCTCATCTGTGGTGTTAGAGACTTTTGGACCCTGGGGGAATTCCTAGACCTTCTGCAATGCAGGCATGAACACTTGCTAGCACAAAGTCCGTAGGAGTGAGTTTCAGTGACACCCGGATTTCTCCCAATAGATTCAGAACTCATTTTAAAAGCCAACGAGACCTCATATTATTTTTTTTTTAAACTAAAACTAGACATGAGCAAATGAAGCTGTGGTAGTCCTGCTGTAGCCATGGTGATAAGGACGTAAGTGAAGGCTTGTGGGTAGACACAACAGTTTGTACTAATAAAATATATTACCTGCACTTACAAAACACATAAGTGGAGGTTACAAAACTTGTGCATGAACTACTTGAAAAGGAGATAAAAATGCCTGATAAGCAGTAAGATAACGAGCACCATGTATTAATAGAAATAAAAATTGCATAGGGAGAATTCATTAATGTGCAAAGTGATTCAGTTTAGAAGCAGGTCCTAAGGGAGCTCAGCTTGAGTTTTAGCAGTAGCGAGCAGATACTAGAAACCCTTTGTAAGCTAGAAGGCAGAGTGCTAAAAGTCCCCTTCCTGGGCAGCAAACATTGTGCCTATCCTGCATGTAACGACCCACAGGACTCCAGCCCATTGCAGCAGGACAAGGGTAGACTCTGAAGCTCTGAACTGCACTTTATGAGCGGCTAAAATGTTAATGCGAAACATGGTCTGGGTTTAGACAGCTCATATGCATCAGTGTGAGATAAAGACTATCAATATATAAAGACTATCAATATATATCAATAACGATTACCAATATATATCAATAACATATTCAGAGAACGAAAACTAGAATTTAGAAATAAAAATACAGAGATTCTTAGCACAAGAGACTTCTACATGTGGAGATACAGACTAATAATATCAATGTCTTTTGGATAGGGATCTTGTTAGCACCGCAATTGCTGCAGGGAGCTAACAGACAATTTAAATGGTATTTGTTCACACTGAACACTGCCTTATGAAATGAAGAAAGCATGTATCACTTGTAAATCCTAATAGTTCCACGAAATTAGTGTATGTTTATAGCTGGGTTTCAACTCTAGATTTTAACCAACTGTGTAACTCGCCTTGTGTTTCTAAAATTGAAAACAGAAACGGAAGAAAATTCAGGCTCCAGAAAAGTGTATTCCTTGTGTGGCCAAAAGAGGGCAGTGAAGGTTTTTTATTCCAAGTATTTAAAAGTTCTATCATTTCTAAAATGCATTTATTACCTGAAATTTTGTAAGAGGACAAGAAAATCCCATATGGGTTTTGAGGATTCAAAAAAAGTGAAAGTTAAAGGAAAATAAATATAATGATGAAGTATAAAGGCTACCAGCAGATTTTTCATTTAAAGTTTACATGTAGAAAAGAGAGAGGAACTGAAATAAAGAGAGAGTCGGAAAAACCCTTGCCAAGAAAGGCAAATTTCTGTTTATCTTGAAACTGACCAAGTTTGACTCAGTATTCTCTGAGTATATACAGAGAAACATCTTCAAGCATCTAATATACATCCTTTCACACATTACCATAGAGCATGTGAACACAGAGAGAAAAGTATCTCTCTTTACCTACTCAGAGAACAAGTAATACAAAAGGGAAAAGAAAACGAAAACTTACCAGAAGAAAATTAATTGATGATGCCTTAAGATGTATCTTTGTATCTGCTAGAAGGTCATAGACTGCAATGCGATTCCTATCATCAACTACAACGCTGCGACAAAGGAACCTGAGACAGAAAGCAGGATTAAAATTGAGCCCGCTGGCATTGCCATGTTGTTTATGCTATCACCTAGCCCAGGTGCCTAGCTTTTGGCTAGCCTCACCACTGGTGCCTAGCCGTCCTGCTGGATCATAAGTAAGCTTTGGCCACTGGTGAACATGCAGTATCCTCACTAGTGAGACAAAGGATGTACCACGTACAAAATACTGCTTGTCCTTTGTGGGTCGACCTACCCAGAGCACAAACCTCCAGACCTCAGCTCAGATCTCCATTTGAGCTACTGCTTGAAGTAGGATGTGAATAGACAGGTACACATACGTGCTATCTGCAGATGCTTCCAAGCTGTGTAACATGACATATAACTAATATTCTGTGCCTGGACCGTGCTCCTCGAGGTGCCAGCACATACCAGCTGCTGCTTTCCACTACTGCCACGCGCTGTTGATGGTGTGGATCAGCAGCTCTCACCCACACAATGGCAGTTGAGCAAGTCTTGATTTTAGGAAGCCATCTGTACACTGAGATACTCCTCAATACAAGTGAAAAAATGTAGGTCTGCCTCTTATGGACTATCTTCGATTGGCTGCGATCTTTGCTAAAGACAAATACATACTAAAGAGGAAGAGTCTTGCTAATGGCTTTGAACTCTGCCTTGTTCAGGGAGCATGACCCCTGCAACATGCCAAAAGTAGCAACAGTTCCCTTTTGCTGAAGAGAAGTCATCACATAAGGGTCTAATTGCTTTTCTTTCTTCTGGACTTCTGCTCAGCTAGGCCAGCCAGCATGCCATAGGTGAGACGCTGTAACCACCGTACAACTGTTTCTCTATTTCTCCTCTAGGAATCAGAGAATGAGAAAGCTTCACTCTTGTTTAGAGCACAGCTCAGAAATAAGGTCAGCTCAGGGCTAAGGACATTTAAGACCGGACAAATATAGGTCCCTTATTTGTGATTTGCTGGAAGCTTGCAATGTTTTATTCTCTTACAGTGTCTTATTGGGAATAATCAAGCTCACAGAGCTGTAAGAAGGCCTGGCACAATATTTTCCTGATTCTACAAGTTACTCTTATCTGCATGTACCTGACTAGGTCATTTCTTGATTTTTTTTTTTTTTTAACAGAAGAGACTTGTAGCTTCCTGCTTAGGAAAGATGACACAGCAACTTACTTGCAATGTGACTATTAGCTTGATGCAGAATGGCCACAGAAGGGATTTACTGCATTGCTACATTAAAGTAGCAAGGGCTTTCTTTGTCTTTTCATGAGCAAGTTCTTAGTGTATCATATGAACAAACAAGTATGTTCAAAATCAACCCATAAAATGTGTTTGGGGGAAAAAAAAGCAATAAACCGGAAGATTTATAGCAAGTAGTTTGGGGCTCAAAGTGTTACGTAACAGGCTAAAATAAGAGCTTTCCCCAGCAATAACCTGACAAGGTCACTGCTCCGTATAGCTCTGCTCCGTATCACAAACATGCTGATGAAAATGATTTTTCTTACTGGGCAATTTCATCCTGAATATCCCTAAGCCTCCAATCTGCCAAACACTTGGCTCACGGGAAAAAGGGATGCCTGTCTGTAGTCCCCTGGCACTGGGTAGGCTCTCCCAAGGGCACAAACATCTGCAGGATCACAATCCTAATTTGAATCATAAGCTGAAATGCTGAAGTGTTAAAGACAATCTCGCTCAGGACAGACAAAATCTCTTGTGCAGAAACATCTGCAGCAACCTCAGTAGTCAACAAGGACAAAGAAGCATTCGGCTGAAGACCTTGCCTACAGCCTAAGAGCCTGTAGGCTGCTTAGAATTTCAGAGAGACATTCATACTTCTGCTTCAGCAGATCTTGTTAGAAATGGTGGGAATACTCTTGTAAAACTGGCTGCTACTTTTTTATAGCCAAAGCCCTTGGACACGCTTTTAACGAAATAAAAACACTGCAGGCATTTGCAGGCAACGGTGATGCTCTTTCACTGGACTCTGAGATTAATAGCTTATAAGGATTTATGAATGTACATAAGAAAAGTAACCCTTTGTATAGGAAAACAGTTTACTGAAGCAGTCGCAATATTTAATGAGCTGATGGCACAGAGATAATTAAAAATCTGTACAATACCCACAGAGTCATGTACTTGCTTTTAAATCACCCTAAAATTCAGTCTATATAGTGAAACAGATTCCAATATATAAAAAGTACAATTATATCCTAAATGCTCATTTATTAATTTAGTGATTACTTCAGAAATTCTTACCTGTATTTACAACTGTATATTCTCACTCTGCCTTCAGTGACAGGTCCAGGGCTATGTATTACTACCTCGGCAGTGTATAACCGATCCTCTTCATTGGCATATTCAAAAACCAGAACATAGCGACCGACTTGAGTAACATTTATGGTCATCTGTAAATTGACCTAGGTCAAGATCATTGGAAAAGAAAAAAGCCGTTAGATTTTTCACTCCCTTTCTCGCAGGAAGCTCCCTTTTCCTGCCCTGCAAGCCAACTGGTCAGCATTAGTCCAGGGCCAATCCTGTAATGTCTCAGCAAAAGACATCCAGCAGAATGGAGGCAATGCTTATAAATATCACTTTGTCCACTAATAAGAGTCAACAAAGTTCAAGAAACAACTGCCATTATAACAGTTCTAGGAAAGCTGTAAAATAATCCCAGGAAATGAGCATATTATTATTTCTCTTCTCCCCAGTAGAAAGTACCAGTGAGGAAACTTTAATGATACTAAAAAATTGTCACTGTCATCTCTAAGCCATTTTTAATAACATAGAAAAATTGAGTCTACTTCTCCACTGAAAAAAGTTATTTCCAGGAACACAATTCCTACTACAGCAGTGCTGTATATTGATTCTCTACAAAGAGTGAAAGCACCTTCTCCAGCAAACAGCCAATGCCACCTTCTGAAGCATCAAGTTTTTCTTTTAGTTTACCTGCACAAATTGGTCAACACAAAATACTTCAAAGCAGTTGCATGGAAAGTGCTGTGGTTACAGAGGGGTTTTGCTACAGTTGGCTATATAATTATTTTCAAATTTAAACTGTTTTTTCTCAATATTTCCGTAGGCTACGAACACTTGAACATGTAAATAATTCTGTCAACAGCCCTCTTGACTTCACTGCAATTATTCATACCAGTAAAGTTTTGCACATGCATCAGTGATGAAGCACCAGGGCCTGTGGCATGTAAGTATTCTTGTTGCACTTGGTATTTTTAAAAGCAATATCCAAGCACAGTAATAGAGGGCATAATCATTTTACATATAATTATCATGTACTTGATAAAATACCTTATTTTTACCAAACACACTTCTAGTATAACTTTTCATTTCATGAAACGTATGTTTCTCTTTCAATGGACCTACAGCAGTGGCATAATTGCTTCTGCTTGTTTTTTAGTAAAGCAAATATTTTACGTAAGTATAGTTATTTAAGAAAAAAAAAAGATTTAGAGTGATGTATGTACACCATTTCTGCTGACAAACCATAATGCCATTTCTGCTGCAATTAAACAGTATGCTGAACAAGCCAGTATGCCTAAAGCAGAGGGATTTTTATTTAATAACATACTTTTGTCAGAGTGAAATGTCCACTCTAGTCACAGTTATAAATCTGCCTACACTGATCCGTTGACACAGTTCTGTATAAAACACAGAACTTGGCGCAGAGTCTGTTTTAGGGATGCGTTACAGATCTGCAAATCCTGAGCTGTAAATCCGCAACCGTTTTAGTCCAGTAGGTTTATAGTCAACAGTGCAGATGGGACTGCAATTAGCAGGCAGGAACCTGACCTCTCTTCCACTGATACGGGTCATCACTGGTTGATCAGGAGTTGGCTGTTGCACGGGTATTCTTCTGTATTCTCCCCCATGTCTGAAATACACCGCCTCTGAACCAAGGACACAGGAAAATCTGCCCAATGGCAAATGCTGGTAGAGCAAGCAGCTTACACAAAAAAAACCCAGACAAAACACAGGATTATTATTGTTTTCAAGTGCAGCAGGATAATAATAAAATAATCCACGGCACTGGTTTATTCTGTAGCATATATACTGACTGCTCTGTTGAAGTGCGTCCTGAATAGGTGCAAGGCTCTGTAACTTGTATCTGCAAGATGGATGCTTCGTAGTAATCACTAGGTAACAGCACCATATAATCCTAAGAACAAAGAATACAACAAATGCAAGACCATGCAGAAAATTACAAAAGGAACATCTCTAGACTTTCACAATGTAGCAATGAACAAAACCAAGCACATAAATAATTTTTACAGAGGATATCTGCAAGACTGGATTTTTTTTGTTGTTACATGGGCCAATAACATCAGAATGCATCTCCCTAACTCTATTTATACCTTCATAGAGATGGGACAAAGGCAGCTGCCCTGTGAGCAGGGAAACTCTGAAGCTGCTCTCCCACCATGTGTTGTACAAGACAGTGCTCATAAAGGAGCCTCCCCATGGCTTGGTAACACACAGCCAGCCGGGTGCAGTTTTCACCCATGAGCACAATCCACATGGACGCAACTCAACTCTGCGTGACTCCACGAGGGAGATTCATGTATCCCAGGCGACTTTATAAAAATATTCCATGTAATCTATTAAGCTGTGCTTCAAAAGCTGGTATATTTTTGCTCTGCCTTGCCTACTTAAATTAACATATTAAAGCTTATTTATAAAAACTGTTACTGTGAGAACATGCTGGGCTAAGATCATTAATAAATTCCTTTTCAAAGGTATTAGTAAAAAAACCAAGCACAGTAAGTACTGTCACTTTCAGCAAGAAATATGTTTGCAAGCTCTTTAGTAACATTTTATGTGGTATTCTGTAAATTTAACAGAGCCCCAGGCTTAATGACTAAAGACACTGGTTACTTGTTAACCCTATACAATATACATATGAATTTCAGTCTGCTGTCTTTGTGATCATACGTGTTTAAAGTTTTTCATAAATGATCACCTCAAACTATTTGTCTTTTTATAGCAATTTCTCAGAACCGTTGTCAGAAAATTTTTCAGTTTTTCAGTGAGTGAAAGGAGAGTAATGATGGGAGGATAAAAACATTTAGAAAATGACCTGCTAATCATGGAGCCCATCTTATAATACTTTTCTGAAGAATCTTTGTCAAGAAACTAAGGCCTTGGTCATCTGTGGTTGAGCCAAGCTTTAGATACGACATCTGATATGTAAGAATTATGAATTTCTGTGAGCATTTATGCTCAACCAATTGTGCTATATGTTAATATTACTTTATCCTTTGGAGATACAGATTCCAGATAGACTTAAAGTCTGTAAGCGAAAGAAAAATTAGAGCAGGTGAAAGTCAGAGAAGAAAAAAATGAAATAAGAGGCAGAACTGTAGGTTTTCATAATGATATTCTGCTGTTGCACTC
Organism: Pygoscelis adeliae; assembly: GCF_000699105.1. NCBI lineage: Eukaryota > Metazoa > Chordata > Aves > Sphenisciformes > Spheniscidae > Pygoscelis > Pygoscelis adeliae. Next base: position 8,168,903 of record NW_008825498.1, read on the forward strand.
TTTTCACTAGTGTTGAATTTCAATTGCTTACAGGGTTCTTCCTGGCAAATAACTCCAGAGTAGTACTATCATGACAGCCTTCAAGCACTTGTTTTCCTCAACTGTTTTCTTACCAAGAGGACTTCCTCTGCCATTATACTGACAGTCCACGTGCCTGGAACCAGTGAGAAAGGCTCTGTGGAGCTTTTTCCTGGGATTGTGACAAAAGCTGGCTCCTTGCTGGGTGGGAAGACAAACTCTTTGCTCTGAGCAGCCCCTGCCAGCAAAAAAAAAAAATCAAGCAAAAAAATAAGTGACTGTGTAAAATGTGTCTACTTGCTTAGTATGCTGGACTGATGATTTCATCCATTAAACTTGATCTAACAGGAGCTGATCAATGCTTTTCTGTCAATACGTACTAACAGAGCATTCAACCACACACAGTAAGCTACAGAGCTAGGCAGTGGTTGTTGTCTTCGTTCTTATTAGTCTTGAGCAAATTGGTTCAGAAAGGCAGAGCTCTACCCCTGTAATGGCCAGATTTGCAATATTCTGAAATGCTCACTTCTTCACTTTCCCTTCCATTATTTTGCATTCAACCTGTCTCTGCACTGACTCACAATATGTTCAGCTGACACAAGACCTCTTCTCATGCGACTTTCAGCCAAATATTTCAGATACTGGAGGTTCTCAGTAGCATCTAACATGTTTAGCTACAGATAGTAACTGAAGGTAAGTTCTGAGCAGAGTTGATGTACAACAGAAACGTAGCTGCGATATGCTTTATCAAAGAGAAATCGTGAGGATCAATTGTTATGAATATTAAAGGTTTCCTCTTTGAAGCCCCTGTACACAGACAAAAGCTGGTTCCCTGCCTCCCAGGCAATATAAGCCAGACATGACCACAAACTGCTGCCACTCTGCTGAGTGGTATCTGTGAAGTCTTCAGTTTTGACTCGTCCGAATTACTAAAAGAATCTATGACTAAACTCCATTAGCTCCCATCAGTGTGCTGAGGTTAGGCATAATAAGAGATAATTCTGCATATGGGCTTGGGATGCCTCTACCATTCAAAGGATATGGAGTACTTATCTTTTATCACGGCCCAAAAAGCATCACATGCTATCGAGGTCTGTAATCAGAGCTAACTTGGTAGGTTGGATTCATCATTAAATAAATGTTATTCATGGAATGAAGGCAGAAGCCACTTTTAAACTGAAATATTAAAGGCAAGTAAACCAAAATAAGTGCTGTTATCCCTTCTTTAAAAGCTTCATAAAACACACAGTTCAGAGCTTCCAAGTGCAGAACTGAAAGTACTGAGTTTGGCAAACATTTGAAAAAACCAATGTTGATTACTACTGTAAGCAGGGGTTTCATGCAAACACAGCCACATCAATCACACGGCAAAATATATTAGGAAAAGCACAAAAGCACCAACACTGTTAAAAGCGATGCGTTTTAAGCAACATTACAAATTCGACTTGGGTGAACCTTGAAAAGGCTCCTCTGATCTAACATTCATCTGATCTGTCGCGCCGTTGAGTTGCACCTACCTGTTTCAGGCCGAGACTGACAAGCAGATATGCGACCAGATAATGTTTCGCCTCCAGGGTTAATATACCTCAGGATAATGCGAAATAAGTAGAGGTTTGATTTTTCCACATTCAAAGTTATCCTCACTTCATTCTGAAAAATGGAAGTTAATAAACAAAAACAGCCGTAAAGTGCTGAATAGAGGAACAGTTAGAAGCCATGCAAGCAACATACTAAAGTCCTACAAGAAAAACGCACATGCAGACAAGTATATACTGGAATGGCAATGCTGGTGTATGACAGAGGAAGACAGGCAAGCCTAGTGAGAAAATTAATTCACTTACAAGTATAATTAGTGCCAAAATGCTTTCCCTCAGCAACTGAGATCTTCCCTTTAGAGTTTTTTGAGCCCAGGCTGACATAGCGGAGGACTAGGTAGAAGAGCTTAGGGGAAGCCACAGTGACAGGCACAACCACCTCTGGCTGGGAAAAATAAAAAGAAAGGGAAAAAGGAGGAAAGGAAAGTATATTACTTGTTACTAGCACCCAGAGAAAGAAAAACCATTTGGCAAAGACAAACTCCATAACAGAAAAGAAAGGCTCGGGCAGCTTACAGAAGAATATAGAACAAAACCTCCTGTGAAATAAAACTCGTGTTGAATAACAGCTTATCCAGAAAGGCACAGAATTGCTGAACCAACACGTGTGTTGATATTGCACCTTGATATGTGGACAGTATTTTACTGTTATTCTCCCCTCCCATGCCATAAAGGAGGCATATGGTATGAAGGGTTGTCCATATTCCTGGCTTCCCAAGGAACAGGCCAGAATCATTGTTCGTAGTCTGAGATCACACACAACGCTCCACAGCATGCAGACGTCTCAGACCATCGCTGAAACGTCTCCTGCTCCTCAACCAGATCCTTCCGTTTCTCAGAGATGCGATACAATACATGACTCTCTTTGCCCTGGGGCTGAACTGACACCTCTGGAGCCACGCAGTTCTCGAGCCCACAGGAGGCTGCATTCACACAACCCCCATTATTTAGTTTGCAGAGCAACAGAATCGGCAGAGATGTATTCAAAGGTTGGTGGTGGAGTAGGAAAAAATAGGATTGGTGCAACCTCAAGGGTTTGGCTTCCTTCTTTCCATCCTAAAACTGAAAGCTCCCCTCATAATCCAACTCCCACCTGTTCACCCATCACAATCCACTCGCTGTCCCTTTCCAAGATGCTTGTGGTACAGTGACGTCCGCACCACTGTGGTCCATTCTGCTTCCCCAAATGCACACAAGTTTTCTCTGTTCCATACATTTGAGAACGGAGCACAAAGCCTCATTTTCTCTTACTCCTAAAAGCTACAACAAATACAAGATTGCCAGCTCACATACGCTGCTCTCAATGTATATTTCTCAATTCCGTCATCATCCCAGAGACCTCCACCTTCTTAATAGAAATGCAAAGCAGAAAGCAAAGATAGACATACAACAGATGGCAGGGCTGAGAGATATACAGAGATTAGATAGCTAAAATCTAGGTGATTGCAGAAGGGCAGTGGACCAGAATGGAACATACAGACAAGTAGGGGAAGGTTTTACAAGTGTTATTTTAAATGGAGAAGGACGACTTCTGAAGGATACTACATGGATAAGATAGGCACTGAGGGAACACTTGAAAAATAGATACGAACAAAAAAGAAAAGGCAAAAGAAATAAAGAAACATGCTTCAGGAGATTTATCAAAATGGTTTCTAAGCTTTTATGGAAAATCTAGAAGTCACAGTGAAGGGAGAGAAAGAAGACATATGTGAGGATTAAGGGAGGAAGAGATGTTGGCCCCCGGCTTCAAGAAAAGGCAGAGAGTGGGGAGAAATTATTCTTTGAGCTCTGTCACAAACTCAGGCAACTCTGGCCAGTGCTTTAAAATCCGAGCCCGACTGTCAGCTTCTCAGTCTATAATGAGACACCCATGTCAGCAGCATGACAGGGCACCAGTGATCTCCACTGAGGTCACACACAGCCTATTTATTTCACCACAAAAATTTTTAATTGTATTGAAATAGTTTCTTTTCACAAAAAGTTGTTACATTAGCCTTTTGTGTGGCAGATATGGTAATACTATTTGTCTTCTACAAAATAAATGTCAGGATGATTATTTCAGGGTCCTGCAAGACACAGAAAACCTATGTCAAAATTAGGAAAGTTCCTTGAAATGAAGAACGTGAGACTATCTCAGTTATGCAAGGATCTAACTAAGGAGGGCCTGGAGCTGGCAATTACTTACATGAGTGAAAAGCTTTATGCAGGTAAGAAAATAAGGCATACTTTTAGCAAGAGTAGACACTAAGGCCTTTCACTACCTCTTTACAAAATGCCACTGGATATGAAATGCAAAAAGCAGCTGAGTTAGAAAGCAGAAGTTAAGAAATCATAGCTACTGGAGAGTTGCCTTTGTTTGTGAATGTGGAGTAATTCTGAAGATTCAACAAATACGAGCTCTGGGATAAAAAAAAAACCAAAAGAACAAAGAGGACAGAGTGAAAAATGAAGAACAGAAAGGAAATCACTACACTTGTGCAATGGTTACGTGCTTATGTCTCAGTCTATAGTGATCCATTAGTCCTTGGACAACTTACCGAGGCTGGACACAACTATACCAGAGTACTACTTTTAAGAAGAGAGAGAAAATCCCATTTATTGCTCAAATCTACTGTTTTAAAATCCTGGTTCACTTGCTCAGCAGTTCAATCAGACAGGTCCCTTCTCACACAATTAAATTACGGTGACTTTCTTTCTGTGATTTACTTATTCCCCCTGCTGTTGTTTAGTTTATTTGTAGACTGTCATGAGACTGAAACAAAAGTTGCCAATATGCTACTGCTCAGAGCTTCTTTTACTGATTCACACATTTTCCTGTTTGCTGTAATGTGAAGGTATCATTCCTAATAAAAGTTGGCACCTTTCTCTTCTTCGCCCAATATAAGTTGCAAGTGTAAGAAGACTTCAGTGGCAGCACTGTGATGGTACCTGAAAATCTTATGGATACAGACTGCCATGGAATTGTGTAATTCAAATTATTTAGCCAAGCATCAATCTTCTGCTGTTTCCGCTGTCCTTGGCACGACAAGAATTTCTGCACTTAGTATTACAGACTTTAAAGCTATTAGTTCGTTTCTTTACATCTATCGCAAAATGCGTATTTCTCACAAAAAAAAACTCAAAGACCATTTCTGAAGAACACATATTTGCACAAGCAATGACCAACTTACAATAACACCAACAATCGCTAATCCGAACAGCGACACAGTGCCAAAGGGTTCAGATTAGTGAGATCCTGTCCTTTTTTTCTGGTTTCTCCATGACCTTGCACACACATGGCAGTACTATAGAGACATACATACCATACACTTATGTTTTCACCCCAAAGCCTTGAGCAAAATACCAGCTTACTTGTACAGAGGACATTCGGGCATATCCTCTCCAGCTGAAGCTAGGAAATTCCTGAGGATCATAGCCAAACCGAATTTCCCTTCCCTTGAGAGTAGTACCATCTTCAATCTCAAACTTCATGTGGTGCAGATCAGGGAAAAAATAGTTTTCTTCAGGCCTTTCAAGGAGAAAAAAACCAACAAAGAATTACCAGTCGCTGTATGGTCTACATCTAAGAGCATAAAGCAGTGGAAGGGAGGTGACCTACTGATGACTGAAGAATCCTGATAGCAGCTACTGAATTCAAAACAGCTGATAAGATGGATGTAATGAGAATTCTTTCCAGAAGCTTTTACAGCTTACATACGTTTTCCTATATAACTCTTGATAGATACATAGATACACATGCAATACTATTGCAAAACAGGTATTGGTTATTTAAGGAACCAAGTTAAAATATCTTATTAAAATAACAGAAGAAAACTGCTCAGCAAAATTAATATAAACAACTAATACAATTTACCAGCTTATTTATCAACAACTCCAGAATCTCACGTGAAAGGATAGCAAGGGACTTGTGGGCAGTTTCAAAAGAACTATGCTGAAGCACGAGCTATCAGGAGCTACAGCCAGACTCACTCCCGACAGGCTGTCCCCACGACGTGCGCCCTGCACTGGCAGCCACCCAAGGGCTCGGCACATGCTGGGCTGAGGGATCCTCCAACATCACACCGGCAGCCTGTCAGGCAAAGAGCAGAAGCCAAATATCCCATCAGAAAAAAAGTGATGAAAGTTATTAGAAAACAAACCTCGCTTCCGCTAATTAAACTCTATTAATGACTCGTGTCCTCCTTCCAGAACCCTTCAGACTCCCCTCCCCTCAGACTCTTTCGAACACATGTTAACACACATGCATGAGCTGCAATTATTTCTGGCTTCCCATGCTTGTGGTTGTTTTCTTTATTTCTCCTTGGAATGTGACAAAAGCCACTTTTTTTAAAAATCACAAGTAATAAGCCATGCCACATTACTAAATGCAGGACTACAGTTTTGCACAACAGCCATTCAAATGTTTTGCTGGTAAGTCAGAATTCCTACAGCAATATCACGATGAATAATTATTAAAAAAAAACAAAAACAAAACCTAACTTACAAAAACTGTAAGATGTTAATTTTTCAGAGTCTGGTACCCCAATATTTAATTTATCTTATAAAAATTGAACACAAAAAAATACGTGTTCATATAATAGTATATGCATATTTTTAACCAATACTAGACAACAACATGAAATGACTTGCTACAGGAGACAGGACTTGTGGCACAAACTAAAGGACACCTCTAGTAACGAGGTATAATACATCGTACTAAGGAACAAGTATGTCTAGGCTAAAAATGTCAAGCTGAATTGAAAGGTTGAAAGTTCCTAAACACTTATTTACATCATAGTGTAAAAGCGTCCTATTTTCTAAGACATGTTAAGCACCTGTAATCTCACTGAAGTCAAGGATAATTGAAGTATTTGACACCTTTGTGAAACCAGATCCCTTTCATTAGCTCCTCGGTTTGCACACTGGGCATGAAAGCTTTGTTTGCTACAGTAGCCATTATTTTGAACTTCCCACATATTAAACGATTGTTAGAAGTACTTCAATGCTTTAGAAATAAATCTCTTGCATCAGCCCTGGACAGGTGTAAAGCACACTGAAGTCAGTGAAAGTGCTTTCAATACTTTTAACAAACCTAAATCTACAGCGGGGGGGACAAGGAGGGAAGGGCACTCTTGAAGTAGCCCTACATCACTCAAAACACATGGCAGAGCAAGTATCCTTCAGAAGAAGGACCACTTTCTCCACACCACAGCTACATCTGGCTCTGCTTCAAAACACATTGAGCCCTGCGATAAAGCAATACACGAATATACCTGCAAAAAAAAGAAATCAAGCTAGTATCTGTTGTAACATTTTAAGTTTTTATTGCAGCAGCAGACCTTAGAAAACCCCTAAGTGGAACAGACAGCTACCACTCTTACAGGTAACGCTTGCAGGAAAATCAACCATCCCTGGCCCCACAGCCCTGGAGAAGGAGCGAGAGGAAGAATGACTCTCAGTTATCTTATTTGATAAGATAACAGCTTTAGCAGGGCCTCCTGCGATCTCACTGCGGGCTTTGACAGAGAAGCCTCAGGCAAGTGGTGGTAAATGAGGCACCGGGGAAGGCGAGATGAAGGACAATGAGCTCAAAGAGGATCACCTTTCCTCACGTGAGCGAGCCACAAAATGGCTGGGAACCACAGTGGTAACACCTGCCCTCTTCTTTCTCCCTTTGGAAGGCAAAGGAGGAGTTACACGGGTTACAAGCAATTGCAAGCAGTAGTGCAAAATGCTGTGCACGTGAGTGATTCAACAAATACATCCACATGTTCAAAACACAACCTGGGGAATTCTAAAGACTTCTGAGATGTCCTGTATTCATTTTACCTCGGCAGCCAAAATAATTCTTGTTTTCGAGACCATAATAACCAGCTTCACAAGTGTCACAGGAATCTCCACAAACATTAGATTTGCAGTAGCAATGCCCATTTTCCTGTGAAGAAAACAATTTCATCAAAAATGTTTCAGCACCTTTCTCGGAACTTTAATCTTTCAATACTTTGAATTCCCTCTAATTCTAAAGAGGAAAAACGTTCTAATCTCAACAAAAAATATCAGACACAACTTCTGTCATTTATCATCTTCAGTGAGGAGACTAGAAAACACATAAACTCAAGATGATGAAAAATCTTCAGAACTTATACATCCCTAGGATGTATAAAACTTCTGTATAAAACTGCTTCTTTGCTGTATAAAACCAGCCACTTTATGTGCAAAAGCAATAATCGGTACTAAGACTTCTACCTTACCAAATGTTACAACAATTTATCTTTACAAAAATCAATTTAATTAATGTATTTCTTTTAATTTCACTTTACCTGTTGACATTCTCCGACTCCACTTAGCGTTCCACTCACATCACAATGGCATGCTGCACAGATAAAAAAAGACAATCTGAATTTCGTCCTTCCAAGATACTTTCCAGGAAAAAAAACCCACCACCCTGAATCTGCAGTTTTGAGTCATAGTGCCACAAGGTGGATTTTACTCTGGACGGTTCAGAACAGCAGTTGGATACTGGCACAAGGTGAGAAGAAAAAGCAAAGGAGAAAGAATGAGGACTTCTGCGTATGTGCGATTTACTGGTGTGTTTTAAAGTGTTCTAACTTGTGTTTAACAAAAACAGTCTTGAGTTTGGATTTACAATTGTTTTCTTTCTTAGAACATTCAGACAATTGATGCAAAAGAGTGTCTTGCAGCCTGACTGGCACCTTCTATTCTGCAGTGCTACTTTGGGACCAGTTCAACTCTCCATACGAAAAATAAATGAAGCAAATATTGTGGGAAGGAGCTATGCTGACCTAGAGGTTTGGTGAAACCCAGTATTGACTCTGTGACTGAAGGCAGAGAAGATGAATTACATGAAAGGTGCGGTAATTAATCTTTGAGGAGATGTTTAGACTGTATAGTATTTAGAGATTTAGAGTCAAAGATGTAATGATATTGGTATCGGCTCTAAGGCTAGTCATCCTATCTAGGTGGCTATTGTGGTGGAACCTGTTGGAAAGGAAATAGTTGTGGAGAAAAAAATCTTTAAAGATTTTTTATCTTTATCCTTTTTTAATCTTTAAAATTATTATTATCTGCCTGAAAAACACACACTCACTGCTAGCAAACATTGAAAATAGCAAACAGATCAGTATTATATAGACATAAACCGTAACAGATTTGTCACACCCTGAGGCCACAAGAAGGCTTTTCACTCCTCTACAATCTAGAAGATGATAATAAATGAAAAAGCACCTTTTTCCCAAAACAATGAGCCAAATTCTGGTTTCAGTGTTAATGGCAGAAATCTCATCTCACTCCAGTAAAACTGCCATAAGGCCATATGAAGCACACATCATTGTAACTCAGAGCACACCTTAGTCCAGCACTAGCAAACACTCATGAAATTATGGTCGAATTTCTAAAAGTACCTGCTGGTATCATGGGTAATTTGGTGTTACAATTAAGTAGCATGAAGAACATGCTGTTAACAAGAGTTGTGAAAGTCACTGAGCACCAAAGATGGTGACAGCCAATAAAGATAACTTTCAAAAGAATTTAACACATTCCATAAGCCAAAGCAATATGTCATGAAATATGTCACCTGTACATCCCTCAGGGTTTTCTTTGGCCAGGTTCCAGTACAATGGTTTGCATTTACTACAGGTAGGACCTTCAGCGTGCTGAAGACATTGACAATAGCCCTAATGACAGAAAGGAGTTAATATGGGTTCATCTGTTTCATAAAAATCATACTACTCTTTAGTACTAAGAAAAACCTAACATTATTAACAGTTCAGGCAGTTTACTGACTTTTACAGATGCATGGAAACTGTGGCTGATTCAGACTTCTAAGATTTTTCTGCCTCATACTATCAGCACAGGATTGTTCCACCCTGCGTATTTTTTCCGTATCTAATTTATTCTAAATGTCCCAATGGATGTACTTTCCAATTCTTTTATAGCCTTATTAGAACTGCTCTAAAGTATTAACTGTTTTGTAAAAAGTTTAAAAAACAAATTTCCTTTAAAATAATCATTAATTTTCATATTTACGCCTTCCTTTATTGGTGGAAGACACACATAGCTGTACACATGAGTGTATATAGATACCTCTTCCATCTGTCAGACTTATCCTCTAGGTCTTCTTTGCTACACGTTTAGCAATGACTGTGATTTCTGGTAATATGCTACTAATAATAACATCAGTGTATTAATAACAATAATAGTGGAATAGCAACAGTTACAAAGAGATAATAATTTTTTCAAGAATAACTTGATGCTGAAATGGCCCATTGCAACCCAGAACCAGAAGGTCTTTGAGACATGCATAGGTACATATGCACATCTGCATGTATATATCAGTGTTCTAGCATACCAAGAAGACATAAACAGTATGTATATTCCATACAGAAAAGATTTTTAAAAGAATCCTCTTTTACCAATCAGGTAATTGCACTGATATGATTGAAGAACAAAACCCAAAGTTTATTTCCACTCTTGCCACTCTGCAAATAAGCTCGTGCAATTCTTTCACAGTCTAAGAGCAGGCTTCAGGGCTTGAGCAATGAGGTGAATGTGTTCAGCAAAGGCACATGAATTATTAACACGTATTGTCAGCTGCAATGGTAGAATACTTACGGAATGAGAACCAATGCTACCTGAAGGGTCACATTCGCTGTTGACACCTTTATGAAATTAAAAAACAAACACATTGCAAGATCTTTTGAAAACAGAGCTGTGGAATGTAGTAGTGCAGAAGTACAATGGAGCAGGTGTGAGTTTGAAAGGGCTTTTTAACACGGTTACCTTGGAGGGACTCAAATACTTTAAACTTCAAGACCAGCAGAAGCCTTTAATAATGATTTTTCAAATGTGTATTTAGCCTAGTTTAGACTACCCGGTTTGGTATGCAAAGTAGTCACTTGAAAAAATATCGTACTAACCTACAGAACTGAGAGACATTTTCTTAAAGTTCCTGTGCCATCATCTAAAAAAGGTTTTAAACTTATAGTTCCCTTAATGAACTAACTCAGAGAACGATGAATAAGCGCATCTAATATGTACTTCTGGCGTGTCCCTCCCTCCCCACGCTGCAGTGGGTTTCTATAAAACTTTGCATGAAGCAGACTGCCCTGGAGAACACCGCAATAAAAACGGGGGTGACCCGAATCAGAATGGAGGATTTTCCCTCAGAAGTGTTACCTTTGCAGTAGGGGAAACTGTCGGCTGCAGAAAGGCATCTGTCGCACCGTCGCCCTGTGACGCCCATTTGACACTCGCACTGCCCCGATGCTGGCTCACACGTGCCGTGCTGGGAACCGTCAGGAGAGCACTGACAAGCTACACAACAACAAACATTGACAGCGGTGGGTGGGTTCACCCAGTAGGTATCAAGCAATAACTTCCCAAAACTTTTGTCTGCAGAGGTTTGAGTACTATTCGTCTAGAGTGTTCTTCATTTTTCTGTGCAATAAATAGCTCGCAAGGTCCTCCCATAACTCAGAGGGTCCTCACCCCTGCTTGGAACCTGTAAGTTTGAGGTGACCTGTACCATCTTGGCATTGTTTTCTTCTTCTATTCTTGACGGAAACAGGTAGAATTATCTGAAACCATAATAAACCTCTCTTCTTCAACTTCCTTGTCCCATCCTAAGAGCAGACTTGGTTTTGCCTTTCTGCTTTCTTGATCTTCTTATGGTTACAGAAAGCACAGGGCAAATTCTGTAACTTAAAAATATGATGGTGAAATATAGAATATAAAATTGTATGCCCATCACACCTTTAGATCTGAGGGCAGAGGAGGCCAGAAGCAAGCTTTGAAATACACCATGCAACAGTCTTACTGTTTCAGATTCCTACGTACGGTCTCAGTTTTGCAATGATTTATACACACAGGGTAAGTAAGAATAATGCCACAAAAAAGAACAATGCTGCCCAGGGGACTAATTGCTCAGATAGAGTCTAAGGGTGAAATGGTTAATGACAATTATTTTAGTAAAGTAGCAGCCAGTCTCCTAAAGAGAGAGAACAAACCTGCCAGATTTTTTTTTGCTGTCGTTGTGGTGATTAGTAATAGCAAAATTCTGAGGATACATTGCTTCTTTAGCACTAATAAGCTTTTGATTTCTAGGAAAGAGCGGTCCTGTTCATGATGATCATGTAGCTTGCTGATTTTAATGACCGAGCCTGCAGGTTTCTCTCTGCTTGATGTGAAAAACCCATACAAACATTCTGGGCCTGATCAATTGATCCATGTGGGTAGGAAAAATTGTTGATATGATAGATGATTTGCAGAGTCAAGTCCTTCTAGACTAGGATTTATGGTGCAATATTGGCACATGTCAAGAGCACATACTAATAAACTTAAAAGTTTACAAGACAGTGTATCAAATATTAGAAGCCCAAACCAGTTGAAACACAGCTTATGCTCTATAAGTTGAGTGAGCCAGAACTCATAAAGGTACATGCCTATTGCCCAGCCTAAGCTTTAGATTTCATATTTTAAAAGAGAGATACCACTGTGCCAAGGCCAAACACTGCCATGCTCACATTAATACAACTAGCACAGGAACAGCGATGATGTGCCAGGGAGGACTACCGGAGTGCATGCCTGCCAGGAAGCCCGGCCACCAGCTGGATCTTCAGTGGTTTTGTTGCCAGCTTTGGATGGAACAAAACTACCATAGTCACACAGGTAATTCCAGTAAAAGGAAGAAAGGCTTTTACTCACGCAAGCAGCTGGGATAGCTGTAATAACCTGGAGTGCACTGGTCACATCTAAGTCCAGCGTAATTACTATGGCACAGACACTGACCTCCAGGACCACATGTATTCTCCACTGAGCCAACAGCATCACAGTTACATTCTGCACAGAGAAAAAAATAATAACTATCCTAACAGATGCATGTCTAAACCAGTAGTTATTTAAACCAGAGTTTGCAAAAAAAAAGTCGCCTTTGAATGTAAAGTAATCATGAGGAATCCAGACGAACCATAATTTTACCACCAAAAATAAATACCCTGAAATAGATGCTTGCAACGTAATTGCCTCCTCAACCATTGATAATCAGGTTCTTACTGCAATTCTGTAATGTACAGTTTAGAGATTTAGTTTGATGCCTTGCAAAACACATGTGTAAGGGACAGAAATCCGTCTTAAAATGGAAAGAACGTCACATGAGAGAAGTACTTATCTTCAAAAAATAACCTCTGAGAAACAGCATGCACAAAGCTAGGCTAGGTCTAATGGCTAACAAGAAGCTTATTAGTCAAGCAGTTAATGATGCATAAGCATGGGTTCATGATGCACAAGGTAAAAACTGCTGACATCTTAATTCTACAAGCTGGCAAGCAATGCATTGCAGGAATCTGCATCTAACACACAAGGCACGTTGTCAGACTGTAACAACTAGCTGGATGGGTGCTTCTCTTGAGTTACCACTATTTTAGGCTAACAGCTCTATCACAGATAAGATGTCCTGTTTTATTGAAATGATGCTGGTAGTTACACAGGCCCACACTTTATAGGTACATGAATGGGAACCCATCTGGGAATCCCAGCTGCCCCAGGTACAAGCTGAAGTGTTGCAGTTAATCACTTGGCTTTTATGACTGACAGAAATGGCTGACTGACAGAAATATAAAACAAACACTGTCGCTCTGTTCCATGTTCATGTTCCTGGTTCCTCCTTTCAGTTCCTCTTTCTGCTGCAGCCAAGAACATCTGACTTTGCTGTGTTTACTTCAAAGACGCCTGGAAAAATGCAGGGCTTGCTAGGAAGTTAGTGTAAGAGAAATACAAATACTGAAGCTTCCAAAAACATCACATACACTAGAGTCCACCCCCAGCTGAACATTATATTGCATTCTCTCCTCATTTTAATAACATTGAATAAAGGATTTACTTTGGTATCACTCCTATTGAATAAAGCTTCTACTGAGTTCAACAAGGCGAGACCAGAGAGATCAGTTTTAGCTGCAGGAGCCAAAAAGTTATAGATCTCTCTCTCTTCTGAAGATGACAACTCCGAACAGGAGCAGCAGGCTGGGCTGCTCACTTTCCACCACAGTTTGCGGCATGCTGATTAGTTTAAATTTAAACCCATGGCAGCTTATTTTAACAGAACAAGCTGTGAACTGCAGCCGTTTTGAGTCTGACTGTGTTTTCAACTATTTTTATCTGCCTTTTACAATTTGTTTTTTTGCATGTTTTTTTAAGCTTTTATGTCTCTTCTCAGCTTTTGGTGTTAAAAGTTCAAATGTACTCAATATAGGTTTGATTTACTTTAAGATTTCTACCTGATTCAGTTCTAAGGAAAAAAAAAAAAGGGTTTCTTTAAAACCACTGAACAGCGTGTACCAACGCAGAACCCTGATTTTATGAACCTACTCCACAACATAAAGACACAGGCATGTGGTATTTCTTTATTCCACCCATTTTGTTTGATAACACAACATAATATATCTTTGCAAGGGCATAAAGAATTCTGCTGTTTACTCACAGGACATAAACACGTACTTAAGCTCAAAAGGAAGACGACTGCTATAGCCAACAACCAAAAACAGTAAGAGAAGAAACTAAATCATAATGTTCTATATAACTCTTGTTAAGCTGTACAGGAAAGTACATACCAGAACTCAGCAATATCCTATATTCTTTCTCAATGTAAAATTCACTAAGGATTAAAGGCCCCCCTCTCACTCACTGCAAAGGCAGACGAACCCTGGGGCCCAGATAGGACTTGATGGATTAGAATCATAGAATCATAGAATCATTAAGGTTAGAAGAGACCTCTAAGATCATTGAGTCCAACTGTCAACCCAACACCACCATGCCCACTAAACCATGTCCCTAAGCACCTCATCTACACGTCTTTTAAATACTTCCAGGGATGGTGACTCAACCACTTCCCTGGGCAGCCTGGTCCAATGTTTAACCACTCTTTCAGTAAAGAAATTTTCCCTCACGTCCAATCTAAACCTCCCCTGGCGCAACTTGAGGCCATTTCCTCTTGTCCTTTCGCCAGTTACTTGGGAGAAGAAACCGACACCCACCTCGCTACAACCTCCTTTCAGGTAGTTGTAGAGAGCAATGAGGTCTCCCCTCAGCCTCCTTTTCTCCAGGCTAAACAACCCCAGTTCCCTCAGCCGCTCCTCAGAAGACTTGTTCTCCAGACCCCTCACCAGCCTCGTTGCCCTTCTCTGGACAC
>NW_008825498.1:8184572-8188051 GCF_000699105.1 Pygoscelis adeliae
GAGGTCAGGCTGACAGGCCTGTAGTTCCCCGGATCCTCCTTCCGGCCCTTCTTGTAGATGGGCATCACACTGGCCAGCCTCCAGTCATCCGGGACCTCCCCCGTTAACCAGGATTCATCACATGCACACAAAACCATTATAATATTCCAGGTTATACTTTATCAATTTTCCTCTCTCCTAAAAAGCAGGCTGGCCCTTGATGGCAGGTATACTGGTGGAACCCCATGGAGATCATTCATGTTTCATGATTACATGAACAGAGTTTGGCTCGGTGGCTGTCGTATGATCTTAAAATGAGTGGGAAATCACTGTGAAGGGCAAAATGGGAGCTTCTCATTTTCAGATTTACAGAACACACAGTTTGCAAGGTATCAAACAAAGACCTCTGCAAAAGTAGACTAGTGCTTCACAGCCCTGCTTGTTTTTTTTACTATGCCAGTTCCTTAGCAGTCAAGCATGCTCTGTTGCTGTAGGTCTCCATGTGAAAACAGCTTTCAAATGCTTTGGTTATTGCTAAGACTATATCAAACTATCCGGCCGTGCAAAAAAAAGCCTGTGAGAAAACCCACTACATAATTCTTCCCTACTATGGAAACATGCCTGGAATTAGTGCTTGGAGAATGAGAATGTATGAGGACTTCACTGTAGAGAACAAGAGGCCCTTGCTCATTTACTGCTGTGAACATTGCTTCAGCCACTGCAAAAATGGTACCTGAAAAGCACTCCTGTCTGCCTGTTCGGGGGCCTGTTTGATGCTGTACATGCCACTGGCAGCCTTACCTTGACAGGCAGGGAACGAGTGGTGACCAGGCTGACAGCCATCACACTGAAGTCCAGCTACCCCTGAGCGACAAAGACACCTCCCGAGAAAATCACAGACTTCGGGCTGGGTACCTGCCGAGTTACATTCACACACTGCAAATGAGAAAAGACATTTCAGAGGCAGCCTCTGCACAGGCTCTCTTATTTTATCTTTCTTTAAATAAATAAATAAATAAAACATTAAAAAGCGCCACTCCCTGATGCTCAACAGGACTAAAATCTTCCCATCAAATTTATTTTGATTCATAACAGCTTTTATTGATTGCCCACATCAGTAATAATTCAGTGTCGATGGAGACATTAACGAAAGAGCAAAAGAATCTGGCTCACAGTAACTACTGCATTCAATATCAGTGTTGAAGTATTACACTTAGCCTGTCCCCACTCAGAGCCTGATTTATCCATGCCAAGTGGTATGCCAACTACTGAAAGTAATTCCATCCTTTTTAAGACTCAAATGAAACAATTTATGGTTTGGATTTACAATCTCAGGTGGGAAGGGTTAATAAAATGCATAACAAGACAGTACAGAGATGGTTAATGAAGTTTAAGAACAGTCAGTTTTCTAGTACTGATTAGAAAGGGCAGCTCGATGCATCAAAGTGAGGTTGCAAACTCAAATTAAACACAAATACATTTTTTTAAAAAAACAAGGATAAGTAACTGAAATGTTCCCCTTGGTATTCCAAACTTCATCGACGTTATTAAATCCAACCTCAAACTGGAGCCTAACAGCTGCATCACACAGTAGACAGTGATCAATGAAACGGGCATTTTTAGATAGAAATCCCCCCTCATCACATTCTTCTTCTTCTTTAACTTCTGCAAGTTTTGGGAGAGCCCCTTATGAACACATCTTTGTGGCAAAAAGGATTGAAATTCCCTCAGTATAAAACTTGGGTCTGTATTTTGGATATGCTTGCTGAAAGGGAATGTTTTGGCTTACCCTGGCAGAAGGGGTAACGAAAATACCCAACTGCGCAGGCATCACAGGAAAACCCCTGAAATCCAGTTCGACATCTGCACTGTCCAGTATTTCCATCGCAGTCATCTCCCAGCACTCCTGCGCCGTGGCACTGGCACGCTGAAAAGCACATTTGTAAAGAAAACATTTACAGCATTATGATCTTAAAGTTCCTATTTCACTTGGAAAGCCGAAGGCTGGCATTTACACCGGAGCGCAGGCTCCAAGCGTCAAAGAAACTACGGCACTTACGCAGACACTGGGGGCCAAAATACCCTGATTTGCAGCCACCTTCTGGTTACAGCAGGAAAGGAAAAAAAAGAAAGGAACAAAGTTAGTGCATAAAATCACGCAACTTCTCATATTTTTGCAGAGAAAAACAGATCGGTGCTTAGTAGTTATTACTCTCGAACCAACAAAACTATTTGTATGGCTCTTACACGCAAATCTCATTTAAAAAAATAGTAATCTGTAATCGTGGTTAGTAATTATTACTCTTGAACCAACAAAACTATTTGTATGGCTCTTACACGCAAATCTCATTTAAAAAAATAGTAATCTGTAATCGTGGTTAGTCTGCCAGCACAAATTTACAACTTCTACAGACACAGAAGCTTCCACTTAGAGGCAGCTGCCTTTCTCATGCCTTCAGACTCAGATGCGACTCGTTGAAACTGTAAACAGCTCGAGCTCTGTTTTCTCCTGCTTATTCATTTTTCTTCGGAGTTTTCTTTCTTCTTCCTTTTAAAAATATGTGAGAGAAGGGGATATGCGACAGAGCATACCCAGAGGCCTACCAGGGCAATTAGTTTGGATGCTGTACGAAGGAGATAAGTGGTACAAGAGACTGAGGCTTTGTGGGCTGTGATGGCAACTGCAGACACTTTCAAGAAAACAACTGAGACTTGTAAATACATATATGGATTTGTACTGTCTGCTCATATCTAAGTGTCTGCTACATTCACAGAAGAAAACACTTTTTCATTTGTCAACATAAACTCCAGTTCTATTAAAGCTAATAGAAATAAAGGGGAAGAAGGTTGATTTTAGGATATGAAAAAGCTTTCGAGGTTTTTTAAAGTTATTAATCCTGAAGTGCATTACAAGTATGTATGTGATTAAGCGCTAGCTGTGATGATGTCTCCATTCTGCAGTATAATAATATATACTAAAAAATATAAGCCCACCGAGGGAAGAATTGTATGGCTTTCAGGCAGCTTTGCAGTGGGCTAGATAAGAAATATGTAGCGCTCTTAGAAATCAAAGTTCTTCACTGCCAAGGGCAATGTTCAATTTGCCAGGTGCAAGAGGACAGTCCAGAAGCAGAGGCCAGTTAGCCTTCAGAAAGAGATTTACACTGCAAAGCAGCTGACAAGTTGTACATGTCAGAAAGTCTTGACGGATCTGTTCATAAGAGCACCAAACAAGATGGTCAGCCTCTTCTGCAGATGTTTGCTGCAGGCTGGTCAAACTTATTTTGATCCATAACTCTTTCTGAAACAAGTCTACTAAACTGTTCAATACGGACATGACAATACGATGAACTTCTGGCAAGAACAAAGGCTCTCTGAAAGATAAATACCAACAGTGGCAAAATTACTACATAAATCTCCATGAAAGAGCTGGCACCACCGAAACAGTGAAAATAGTGACACAGGGAAAAACAGTGAAATGAGGGGGGGGGGGAAACCAC
>NW_008825498.1:8188255-8201329 GCF_000699105.1 Pygoscelis adeliae
CACGAAAAAAAAGGAAAAGAAGAAAAAAAGGGGAAGGGGGGGGGGGGGGAAACACCAAGAACTTGCCGATTATGTCACCAGCCATAGCATCTCTTGGATTTGGAGAAGTAAAAGGATATACAGGAATACCTTTAAAACAAAAGAAACAATGAAGTGTATTTGAAACAGACACAGTTACTTCACTAAAAATCATGACAAACCACGAAGTCATCCCCTGTCAATACAGACAGCAGGATATTCACATGGCTCTAGTAACCCACTTCAGCTTGGTTTCCTTTCAGTTAGGAACAGGATAAGAAACATTTTACTTTTGCTCTCTATTTCAGGTACAAACATCCCTTCCCAAAAGAACAGTATGAAAGGCCAGACACCATTTGGAAATGCTACCAGGTTGCTTCCCTGCTCCCTACCCTTTTGTACAGAAAGCTTTCTCATGCTAGACGGTGTTATGAGAGCTATCTAGGGAGCTCTGTATTTATTTCACACTCCCTGCTGCCAGCTGAAGGTCCATCTCCTGCTATGCACCGTTATCACTCGCTACCTGAACTGCCGGAATTCATGACATGTACGTTACATCTTGGGAGCTTTTTATTTGAGAATCCTCCAGATTAGGAATGGGAAAGACACCCCAGCAGACTTTCCTCCATTAAGATGGGATCCTAAGTTGATGTGCTACAAACATCAGTGGGACTTAGATCAGGGTCTACTTGAGCTGAACTTACTTAAAAATTTTGGATTACGAACAGGAGGATAAATGAGATGTGATAATCCAGAGTGCACTGTACAGAGAGGATTTATACTATCACAGCCATTGAATTCAAACAACATTCCATTTTTTTCCTTTGTTTTGTATTGATTTCCCTCTTCTTCCATTTTTATCATGGTATCTCTGTTTTAGTCAAATCTTGCCCCAGAACACCACCTGTTTTACAGGCTGTCAGAAACACGCTTATCCAGAGGGCACAAAACTCTCCCACCAACGCATTTTTAGAATCTGATCATGGAATCACAAGCTTTTATGCAGCAAACACAATCCTGATGTTACTTTTTTCCTCAGTTATTTTATATATAATTTGTTTATGGGGAAAGCATTTAATTTGCTGAATTCCCAACACTTAATTTTAATCTCTTTATTTTAAAGTAAAAATCTAATTTTCAATTAATTGATAGTATTAGATAGCATTCTGTTACCATTTTCAATAAGCAGAAACACTCAGCTTTTGTGCCACGTCATATTTTCCTAATATGTTTATTTTCTGTGGATTTACAAACACTTTTTCTTCAACCTCTTCTTAAAAATTTTGAAACAAACTGGAACCCTTCCTTCGACCACATATCTGCACCTACCTGCAGTCCAGCAAAAATAAGAGAGCATGGCTGAGAGCCTTATGCTCAGCCAGGAGGACCTTTCCAACATTACGCAGGCACTATTTTAGAATTATTTTTAATTATTTTAGAATCCACTGACAGCCCACAAGCTTTGTTTATCAGGGATGCAAGCTCCAAATCCTAGGAGGTGTCAAGGAGAACACATAACCATTTTCTCCCTTCTCTCTCACTACAGTCACGTTCCACTTCCCAGTCCAAGTCGTCTTTATACCTAAAGACCCTGAGACATGTTTAAACAATCTGTCCAGGGCTTTAGGACTGTAGTTCATGACTTACTGAGAGATAGGCTGTAGCCTCAACGAAGATGTCTTAAATGAACTCAGAATTGTGAGAATGCAGCACAATCTACTTGATTTTCAAGTAACCATCGTTTTGTAAAATAAACCAGACTCTCTTCAGTATTATGACAATTGATTTATCGGAATGTGTAAACACGTGAAGCTGACATGCCAGATGTTCTAACCAAGTCAAGCGTCAGGAAAACAGCTAATTCTTTAATGCACATTTAAAATACTGGAAAAGAAGCGTTTTTATTTGTATACTTACGGACACAAAATGGATAATCATAGAATCCATCAGCACAGCGTTCACAGTTTTCTCCCTGGAAATTCTGCTTACAGAAGCAGCGGCCAGACCCTTCCTCACAGCCCTCTGCATGCTCCAAGTTACAACTGCAGGCTAAGTAAGTATCAGCAATTAGGCGCTTTTTGGAAGATAATTAATCTGCCTTTTACAGCAGTGCATGATGGCATTATAATAGTGTTTCATTTGCAGTTGTGAATGTCTCATTATTTGAAGAATTAACATCTGCATACTGTTACATATTTTCCAAGTACTCTATATCACCAATTAATATTTGTGATATCACTCAGAAGTAAGACCTATATTATTTTCTTAGAGTGTTTAATCTTTTTTTAATTCAGAAAGCTGCATGTTATTACTCCACAGCACTGCAGCAGCTATCTCTTCTGTGGCTTCTGCTCACCTCTCTCCATGGTCTAGGCTAAGCACCACGCTCCATCCACCTTCCCTTACACACCACGTGCAACATTATGGCAGCACGGCACGGCTCTGTTGACTTCCCATTCATTTCAATACCCAAACGCAACAAACGGTAGCTTCCTCCGACCTGTCACAAGGTTCCTTCAGCCTGTTTGTAATTCAACCCTTATCTCTTACCTATACTCAGTTCTTCTTTTTTAAATGTTGTATTAGTAATCATCCTATTGCATTATTTATTAGTCGTTAGGTTCAGCACTGCATAAAATAGGAGTAGTGATCCTCGTGACCTTTTGAGCTATAGAATAAAATTTTCAAGTGACCAAGAGCCAAAGGATACCTCACATGTACATCAGAGAGCTAAGAGAAGCAAGGTCATGAGGCTAGGAGATGAGAGTGGCTTCCTAGAGGTCATGCTACCTCACTGTGGGGTGTGTAGCAGCACCCCAGGCTTACATGACCCCATCTCCTCAGCAGCCTTTTCTGGCTTACTTCCTCCTATTGTCCTGCTGCTGGTCTGAAGCTTTAGGCTCATGACACGTAAGTTGAGAAGGGTCTAAAAGGGTCTAAAGCAACACAGAAAGTCATTTGCAGATGTTCTCCAACATTTTTTGGCCACTCTTTCATTTTTCCTCCCCAAAAGTTGCACCCCATGCCCTGATTATTGCAAAAAACACCAAGCCACTACCATGAGAAGATGCTTAACAGAGAAAGACTCACGTATGCAGCCATCAAGAGCTCTCACTGGAACACCATAAGGACGATAGTAACCTTTTGCACACTTCTCACAGTTAATACCAGCTGTGTTATGCTGTGCAAAATAAAACACAAGGAGAATATGAGATAAAAAGGGGAACTTGGAAGAACTAAGAAACAATAACATCCTTTACACTGTTTCTATATACAACTAAAAAAGGATCAGCACAGGAAAAAAATGGAATATGACTTCAATAAAGACAGCATTCATCATTTGCTGTTCTTTAACCACCTGTTCTCTACAGATTTCTGAATTGTATTCTCACATAAAGCAGCTGAATTTTATCTTTGAAGCATGATAAAAAAGAGCTATTTTAAAAAAAGTAAATTAAATCTAGGAAAAAAATTTCTGTTTTCACTATCACATGATATTTATCTCTTTTAATACTACTTTCTTATCATAACATATACATTGTTCAGGCAACTGCATCATTAATTTTTCCTCATACTATATACTACTTTTATGAATACCTTATGTCTAAGATCAGCAACATCAAAATAAACCAAAACCTGATCAGTCAGGTCAGCACAAAACAGATCTTCCATTAGAAAAGCATACCTCTCTATAAACGTATGTTTTAGGCACACAGAAAAAATATCGTAAGTAACTTGAACCACGGCAAAAATATATAAATCCCCTGTGAACACAGCCCTGAGTGTATTTCAACTGGTGCAGCAAAGCTCTCCCCTGTGGTGGGGGTGGCAGGAGCATGCAGCGGCGATGGCATTCACCAGTTGAGTAAATCACGGTCGCAAGGCATCCTGCTGGGCTCATAGTCTCATGAGCAGGGAACCGGAGGCAGAGGGGAAGCTTTGCCCCGGAGCAGCTGCCCCCAGCTCCCACTCACTGTTTAGTTCCTCCTTGGGGAGTGTTGCAATTCAGGGCTGTGAGCAGGGACCCAGCATTTAACGGTGGGGCAGTTCATGAGCAGGGCACCCAGGACACTGCCGGGGCTGCTGCTCACCATTGGCGCTCTCAGTTTGCACAGTAGTTTTGGGTTCTGCTTCCAGCTCTGCCAGGAGCCTCCTCTAGCACCTTCAGATGTGAGCTACTGATGGGAAAGGCTGATGCTAGATCAGGGAGGGTGATGCTCACGTCGCACAGCAGACAGAGACGCAGTGGTTGTTGCAGTACTTAGCACGGCAGGAGCACAGAGGGGCCCAGCATCTCTGCCTAACACTGTGTAGGGCTACTTGGAGATTGTGCAGCGATGATCTCAACACATTGCAGGGCACATTCCTCGGAGACTACTGGTGCTAACTCCTGTGGCACATCAGACGCCCCACCCCAGACAGAGCTCTAGGAGGTGGAGGCCACTGTTCAGGTCTGGGGCTGCAGAGAATGCCTGGGCCTCTCCCTGGGGCTTGGGGCAGGTGATGAACCTGTGCAAGACCAGCACAGCTGATGCTGTAGTAGGTGTCTGTTACAGACCACCTGAACAAGAAGGCAAATGAAGCCTTCTTTAGGGAGCTAGAGAAAGCTTTGGTACTTGTGGATGACTTTAACCACCTCAGTATCTCCCAGAAGGGCACTGCAGCTGGGTGCAAGCAATCCAGAAGTTATTTCAAATGTATCAGAGACAATTTCTGGATGTAGACGTTCGTGAACCAGTTAGGGGAGATGCTCTGTTCAAACTGACACCCACTAACAAGGAAGAACATGTGAAGGTTGAGGGCAGCCTTGGCTGCAGTGACCCCGAGGCTGTGGATTTTAAGATCCTGAGACAAGTAAGCAACAGAAATAGCAGAATTACAGTCCTGGGCTTCAGAAAAGCAGATTTTGGCTTGTTCAGGTATCTGCTTGGCAGGATCCTGTGTGAAACTGCCCTGGACGGGAAAGAGGACCAGGAGAACTAGTTGATTCTCATGACAGCCTCCTTAGAACAAGAACAGTTCTTTCCAATGTGCAGAAAGTCAAGCAAGTATGGCAGAAGGCCAGCATGGATAAATGCAGAGCTCCTGATTGATCTCAAACTCAAAAATAAAGTACACAGAATGTGGAAGCAGGGACAGACTACTTGGTGGCAATACAAACACATTGCCCACACATGTAGCAGTGGACTTAGGAAAGCCAAAGCTTAGCTGGAGTTAAAACTAGCAAGAGAGGTGAAGTGCAAAAAGAAAGGTTTCTAGGAGTACATCAGCAGCAAAAGAAAAGCTAATGGGAGTAGGGGCCCATCGCTCAGTGGGGAAGGAGACCCAGTGAACAAATCATAGAACACACAAAGGACAGGAAGGTGATTGGATGTATTCAACATAAATTTACTTAGGGCAAAGTATGCCCAATCAACCTCACTGTTCTCTCTGATAAGATGACTGGTGCTGTGGACAAGGTGTAGGCAGAGCCACCAAGATGGTGAGGGACTGAGGCACATGACATCCAAGAAGAGGCTGAGATGGCTGGGTCTCGTCAGCATTAAGAAGAGAAGGGAGAACTTATTGCTATCTACAACTACCTGATCAGAGGATACAGAGGGGATGGAGCCGGACTCTTCTCAGAAGTACACAGCAATAGGATGAGAGGCAACAGGCACAGACTGGAACATGGAAAATTCCAATTAGATATTACGGAAAAAAAATTATCATGAAGGCAGTCAAACACTGAAACAGGTTACCATGAGTGGTTGTGGCATGTCTGTCCTTGGAGGTGTTCAAAGCTTGACTGAACAAGTCCCTGAGCAACCTGAGCTGCTCTGAGTAGGGAATTGGACTACATGATTTCCAGAGCTCCCTTGTTATCAGACTCTAAAGAAACTGAATCTGTCTTTGTATGCAACATTTCAATTCTATCACTTCTTCGTTCAGGCATCCATTCCTAACATTTTTTTCCCTGACACAAACAGAAAAAGTAAATTAAAATCCATGTGCTTTACCCATGAAAAAAAAAAGCTATAATTAGATTCATGGTAAACTCATTTAATCCAGCATAACTTCCACAAAATTAGCTTACAAACAATTAATATCAATCATATAACCAGGACTCATAGATTTAGATTAATTTTGTTCTTTTCTATCCTGGAAACAATATAAGAGAAATGTTCTTTCATGGACAAAGAGCTGACAGGAAGGATGAACATGATAAATCTTACAAGATTCTGCAAGAACAAAGTTCTGCACAAAAGTATCGATTGGAAGACAAAGAACATTTCTTCTAGAACATTTCTTCTACTCATGCTAGTAAAAATAACTCTACTCTCTCCTGACTGCCTTTTGGACAATATCTGATTATATTGTGGCAATAAGATGGAAAACATACCCTAAAGATTTTATTGGATATTTCCCTTTTTTTGTTGCTTAAATACAGCTATATTTTTAAATGCACAGCATGATAATACATAGATTATGATGCATAGGTTTCGTAGGAACGTAGGCTTGATGATAATTTTCCCTCTGAATTATGTTCTGGTCAGCTGCTTGTCATTGTACTTCAGATGACTTGACAACAAAAGGAAGACAAACTTTCAAGTAAGTATGGCTGTATTTAACCCTGAGATCACTGAACCAATGAATAATTTAGGTTGTAAGGGACCTCAGGAGGTCAGGTGGTTCAATCCCACTCAAAGCAGAGATAAATCCAAGATTAGATCAAGCTGATCAGAGCTTTGTATGATCTTTCCTGATAGTAATTAGTCAGAGTAGAACAAAAGTTACTCAGGATGAGAGACATTCTTTCTCTTTCCAAGAACGTATCATTCATTAATGACAGATACAGTGTAAAGTCTCTGACTCCAAGTTTACATTTGTTGATTCAATCCAACCAAGCCTCTAAGACAGTTAAGGGGCTGGAGCACATGGCATGTAAGGAGCAACTGAGGGAATGGCTTTGGTTGGCTTGGAGAAGAGATGTTCAAGGTGGGTAGGGGTGTCTAATGGCAGTTTTCTGCTGCCTAAGAGGGGTTTACACAGAAGACAGAGCCAACTCTTCTCAGGCATGCACAGCAAAAGGACAAAAGCCAACTGTCACAAGCTGCAATTGGGGAAATTCCTACTGAACAGTAACAAAAACCTCTTTACTATCAGAGTGATTAAGTGCTGTAAAAGATTACCCAGAGTCTGTGTAATCTCCATCCTTGGAAATTTTCAGAACTCAAACGGACATTTCTCAGTGCAACCTGATATAACTTTGCATCTAGCCTTGGTTTGAGTGGAGCACTAGTCTAGATGAGTTCCAGAGGTCCTTTCTACGATTCTGTGCTTTTTCCTTTTTCTGTGCTTCCTTCTTGGTATAGTCTATGCCCTCCTTTACTCCTGCTGATGAGGGAGAGCCCTCGTGTTTTGCTGCAGTAAGGAACCAGCTGGCCTGAGCTGGAATTTTATTTGGTTAATTTTACTTCCTTCTGTTAAGCAGAGAAATGGCAGAGTTCGTAGTAATAGGAAAGGGAATTTTTTGTAATTGATTTAATTGTGTAGCTTTATTTGAATCACACAGGACTGAGCATAAATACAATTTATATGTGTCTTTTATACATTAACAAGCAATGTTGTACAATGTAAATTATTTTCAGATACTTTTTTCCCTGCTTTGAGTACAAGCAACAGCACCAGAGAAATGGAGCCATCTAGACTGGTCAGCCTCCAAACTATTGGTGTGGACAGAGTCCCACTTCAGTAGCCCTTCTTCAAATGTCATTTATTTAAACTGACCAAAATGACCTTATTACCTGGCAGTTAATGCAGACTCCTCCACCTTCATAATGCCCATGGATGTTTAAGCTTTCTCGACGCTGATCAACATCAGCATCATAGTAGCAATCAGTGGCATGGCCATGGCAATTGCAGGCTGAAAAAGTAATATTCAAAGTCAGCTTTCATTATAATGCTGGAATTCAGTAACGTAGCAGAGGTGATAAAGCAGCTTGGATTTTTTTATGTATACATATACCCAGATATGTTGGAGTATGCTCAAATACATGTATTTACCTATCAACAACTGGACTTCCACACCAGAAACATGGTTAGATCGTCTACATATGAGGAAAACGTGCTGCTAGGCTTATCAGAGGAGGCAACAGTTGTACCAGCTCAAAACAATATATTTATGCATAAATGCAGAACTAGGAAGCTCCAGAAGAATGGTCTCAGCAGTTTTTAAAAATTATCAAAAACACATTCAAATGTTTGTTCTATTTTTCCATGTCTAAAAATACACTGGGCTGAAGCTGTGTACACTAAATCTTTATTTAAAGTAAACAATTATAGATAAGATATACACATTTAAATAGAAGACCTACACCAAAGAACTCTCATACTCAGCTGTAGGTACAGATGTACCAGCAAACTTAGCTATACATTTACCCAGCTGCTGTCTTCTGAATGGATACGTTTTAAGTACGAGTTCATTCTACTTCCTGAGAATTGTGGATTCAAAAAGAAGTATGGTTTGAAGAAGTATGGTATGAAGAACAATACTAACAACAATCATAATATGTTGTTATTATCTAGAAAAGGATAGAATTAGGTGGCTGAGATAACTCATTTCCCCAGTTTATGGTTGTTTACAGTCTCAGCTGTGATAAATTTTACTTTGGGTGATTTGTGGTTAGCCCCTTTCCTTTATTTCTCCCTTCTGTTAAGCCAAATAAAGGTAACGGCTGAACTCACAGTGGCTCTGAATCCATCTCTACATACAAGTTCTGCTATACTTTTAACGCCTTCTGACAGATGTTAATATTGCGGTGCTCGGAAGAGATTGAAAGAGAGATACCTACAAGGTTTTGCTTGCAGGCACATCAGCCTCACATATGCCTCAGTCTAGGAAGTTCACCTATTGAAAACCTCTGAGATACATCCACTGACATATCCCTTTGTGGCCTTGTACACACATCAGCTGGCTTCACCGACCTCCTTACATCAAGGTGGGAGACCTAAATCCCGAAAAACCTTTACTGTTTTACCTTTGGCAAAAAGGCCTAGTAATATAAATCCCAGAACCAGCCCAATGTCCGTGCCTTGCTTGCAGAAGAGAATTAACCTGAAAAATAGCTCCACATTTTAAGTAGTTCCTGCAAATAAAGTTTGAGTAAAGGGTGATGGATTTACCCAGAAAATAATTTATCTAATTTCCTACAGATTAGTTACGTGTATCTCATAATCTTCCCATCTTAGTTAAAATGAATCATAGAATCATAGAATAGTTTGGGTTGGAAGGGACCTCTAAAGGTCATCTAGTCCAACCCCCCTGCCGTGGGCAGGGACATCTTCAACTACATCAGGTTGCCCAGAGCCCCGTCCAACCTGACCTGGAATGTTTCCAGGGATGGAGCATCCACCACCTCTCTGGGCAACCTGTGCCAGTGCTTCACCACCCTCAGCGTAAAAAATTTCTTCCTTACATCTAGTCTAAATCTACCCCCTTTTAGTTTAAAGCCATTCCCCCTTGTCCTTCCCATTGGTCATGTAAAGCTCTGCCTGTCTTCACTGAAATCTTCCAGAACCTTAATATAAATCTGAGTAGGAACCAACCATAGTAGCAAGCAAACAGAATAAATCAAAGGGTAGGACCATGGTTTTGCCATAAACTCATCCTATGTCCTTTTTTTTCCTGATCCTTCTTTCATTGCTGGAGAGGAACAACGGGAATTTTTTTGAAAGAATGCAGAAAGCAAAAAAGGCTTCCCCAAGCATCCAGGTGCTAGGTGAGCTTTTAATTACAGATGTTCCAGCACACCAGGGAAACCTTGCCAGAAAATTCCTGAAGTTTTGACTTTATAAAGCTATCATTCTCTGTATCTCCTCTGCGTCTTTATATCTGAACAGCTTTGGCAAGGAAGCCTTTTCCTAGAAACTACCAACAACACAGCTGAGGTGGTGGCCTACCATCAGGTTCCTTTATGGTCTGCTGACAGGAACCAGACAGGTCGAGACTGGGTTCCTTGGCCAGGTTGTGATAGCCTGTGAAGATCTTTGGGGTTTTTTATTCATATAATTATTCAAGAAAATAAAACATTGCACAAATGAGATGGTGGTTCAAGATACTAAGTCAGAAAAGGAAAGAAGAGAAGATTAAAAAAAAAAATTTACAATGTAAATAAAAGCTCCTTGCCTCTAGGGCTAAACGATCTGTGAGCTACAGCTCACAAGTATGTCTTCTAATAGCAAAGGGAAATTATTTGCTCTGATTATAGTAATAGCATTTTCTCTCACAGGGGAATAGAAATCCCTTCTACCTCACCAAGCATCTTCTTACCACTTTGGGACATTTGCTGACCCATACAGTACTGGGAAACTCATAGCAAAAGGTTGGCCGTATCCCTACAAGCTCCCACCAACCTCCTTCAATCAGTTTCTCTCAAGGGACCTCAGGCTTCTGGGAAGCTTAACAACGTTGCTTTAATTCCTTCACTACTGGCTGCCAGGAAAAGAGGTCTGCACCTGGCAAATGTTCACAACAAATCACCTCAAATCGCTAGGAGCAATCCATACTAAAAAGAGTATTTTTTCAGAGGTAGTTAGAAGCAAAGTTGTTTTGGCTCAGAATCTCGTAGATGATCTTCTATAAACTCATTCTTTAAAAAACATGACATTATTTATGCTCTTTGTCTATCTCTTTCCTGGCAGAAGATGTTTTCCTTTCAAAGAGGGGAATTTAAATGAGGTTTCAAATATTGTCCAAAAATTGTGTCCCAACATGCCTATCTCCTATCAAACATTTTAATCATCTTCCCCCCCACCCAACACTCAGTCTTAGTACTGCAGTTTCGACTAAACAAGTCATCTCTGTTCCTCAAAGTAATTATATAGGTACATCTCTCTGGCTTTCAAATAAGGTTCCCCTGTTAACGGTTTGTACCCACTGGCTACGCTACTCTCAGGAACGGCAGACAAGGAAAATAAATTAGGCCAGACACAAAGGAAACTGCAGGCTGCCAACACATTTGCTCAGAATAGGATGTGCACAGAGATGGGTACCACACTCACTGGTTTCTGGCCAGAAGGATGCAAAACACCCGTGTGTGACAGTACGTACCCCTCCACCAAAAGGGGGTCTGTGCGATCATTTTCTTTAACAAAAGAATGAAACACAGGGGAGGGGGGAGAAAGGTCAATGGGCTTCTCCAGCTTGACTATTCAGTCTGTGGGGCTAAAGCACTCCAAACTCACAACTACAAGCACAGGAAGGGGTGCAAATGTGGAACTGCCAGGACTCCCCACCAGGAACACCCTTCTGCCCGCTTACCGAGGGGCGACCATCAGGAGGAGAACGGAGGGCAGCTCAAGCGCCTGTCAGCAGTGGCAGCCTTGAGCAATCTCTCTGCAATCTGAACACCAAGAGGCTGGGTGATGGGGAGGCAAATTTTGAAGTTGTACAAGATGCTCATAGTCTCTGCTGTGCTAGTGGGAATGCACAATCTGTCAGCAGACAGCTATGACCGGGGAGAGATGTTGGCTCAATGTACTACAAGAAGGCTTCCACTTTTCTCATGTAATATTCTCACACAAATGACTATTTTCATTGTTTAATAAGAGAGAAGAACATAAATAATATTCACTGCATCATCTGTTCCTTATTGCTGTATGGTAAGAATTTTCTCAGTAAAGAAAAAAGGTGTTAAAACATGCAGTGTGCTAGTTATGCTCCATGAACACATGTGCTATGGCTAATTCCCACCCACTTGTCAATGTCCCTTTTAACATAGCATCTTTTAGGCTACTCACGTTCGCACAGATTTGTGCTCCCAGCTGTTGCAGGTTGCCACTGCTTCTGATTATATCCAGGGCAGCAGTGATCACAGGTTTCCCCACAAGTGTTATGCTGACATTCACACTGAAACCTACAGAAATGAAAGCCTCTTATTCTACTGAAGCTGGATTTAAACTTTTTTTCTTAATTTTATTGGAGTCCAAGACTTACACATAGTGTGAAAAGGACAAGACATAAGCTCAGATGTAAAGAGGTCGAACAGTAATACTAGAACATTTTGGAATGTTCCTAAAATTCTTCATGATTGATTACTTTGATCATGTGATTATGAGTTTATTAGCACAAATTACTTATAAAGAACATTTATAATTAGATTCAATAGACTGGATTATGAAACTTTATTCTAGAATATTAAATCAAGATGATATATAACAGTTTAGGATGTATCCTATTTTAGCTTCATTCCAAGGCTCAAGCTTGTTGACCTACAGTAAATCAAAATATTTATCACCTTTATAGGCACGCCTTCATAATTTTTTCATTATGTTTTGTTTACAATAATTTTATCAGTGTTTTTAATAAACCAAGATCATAACTTCATCTTGTAATTTTTAAAATAGTGCACATTATTCATCAAGAAAATGTAGTTCATATTTATCTTGATTTAGCTGAATAGCCTACTTAAAAGGCAAGCTCTCATTACGGGCTAGGTCTTACTATCATGCATAGTAACTGAATCCCGGGAGGAACAAAGAGACCTTGAGACTGGAGAGGCCTTTTCCAACGTTCCTCTCTTATCTGTGTAGTCTAATAACCAAGGGGCAATACAGGTTTCGAGTATAACCATCCTATTCCTGTAGACTTCACACCTTCTGTACTTACTGTTCTCTGGCATAAACATCTGGAAATGAGGCACCCATCTGCCTGCTTACTCTTCATTAAAACACAACTGGAAATATTGCATCGTCCTGATAAAAGTTTGTTTCAATACCATCATGGATAAGAGCAACAGCTGGTTTAAAGCAGGCTTTTAAAACATGTTTTAGATAGCCTGATTATTCACAGTCACTTCCCTACAGCAGATGAGCTGAGAAGCCTGATCTAACTCCTTGTGAAATCAATACGGAGATCATAAACTTCACAGAGAAAGGGAACTTCACAGGGAAAGGGAATAGTTCATCCAGTTTCTGTTTATATTTTTTCTAGTAATGACTGAAAGCCGTTGGATCTTGGCTGAGCTCAGTTATAATGCTCAATATCTCCAGGAAGTTCACTAACTTTGTTCTTGA
>NW_008825498.1:8201384-8224684 GCF_000699105.1 Pygoscelis adeliae
CCCATGTTTTCCAAAAAGAACTAAAGGTTTCTAAAAAATTATTAAATCTGCCAAACTCTTATTTCAATTAAAAATAAAAAACTAAGTCAAGACTTTTAATGATTGTATTTCACATACAATAGCTCTTGACATGTTTTCTTGTCAATCATTAGCAGATTCTAGTTTTTTAAATATAATGAAAAATCCCCCTAAGACTATATCATTCTATAATAAAAAAGGCATTCGAAAGCATTCGTGTATTGTTTTCCTCATATTAAATTAATGTTATGCTCAGTTTACTTACTGGTATTGGTTTTCAGCACTCTTTGCATTACATACTTCAGCATGGCCATGGCAAACACATCGACCACCTATACTGATGTCCTTTATACTGTAGTAATACTGTGGAACAAGCACAAGAAGTACATATAGATCTTTCCTTACTTGTATTATGTCAGAAATATCAACATCAGATTGTTAAATCTTGCTTATCAGAATTTTAAAGGCATGCCTTTACAAAAGGCCAAAGTCAGGCAGCCAATGGCCAAACCTCTGTTGATGTCTATGTCTCAGTACAAGTACCAGCAAATCAAAGTCAATACCCATGGGGTGCCTGATAGCAACAGGCTTGTGCAGCTCACACCAAATGCATATTGCTGTAGCTCTCCGTTTCCCAGCAGCTACACAGTCACCAGTACCCAAGCCCAAAGCTTGTTCAAAGCCAGCTTGAGGATGGAGATGTAAAGTACTGTCAAAGCATCAATTTGTGAGACCTTGGTCTCGTCAACAAACCAGACACGCTGGTATGGGCAGTGCAGTTTCCCCATTCTGTCAGACATGATCATTAAACGCTAGAAACAGACCAAAATCACCAGCTCAGTCAAAATCACTCGTGACTCAAGCTGGATTTGAAATTGTGACCTGAAGTTGAAACACTTTGTATCTCATCCTCATGCCTTGCAGGCATCCAGGCAACAGAAGATAAAAATTTAATTGGTTCAACTCAGTGAAAATATCATTACTGTATACATATCAATAGTAACTTCTGCATACATTTTTGTAGCTCAGAAGTTGTTTCCTTGTCTCCTTAGAGGACCAGGCAGAACGGAGAGCTGGTTGTAAATCTTGATCTCTATGTACCCCCAGAAAAATTAAAGGGGCAGATTTAATGCCACTGGAGGATGAAGAGAAAAAGGGTCAAAACATTATGCAGTTATGTCTCCTGTGCTCACTCTATTCACAATACAGCCCCTCTAAGAGGTATATATAGCCTCTCTCAGTGGTGATCCTTCCCCTCTACTCAGCACTGGTGAGGCCACACCTGCAGTGCTGGGTCCAGTTCTGGGCTGCGCAGCACAAGAGAGACATGGACGTACTGGAGAGAGTCCAGCAAAGGGCCACAAAGGTGATGAAGGGACTGGAACATCTCTCCTATGAGAAAAGGCCGAGAGAGCTGGACTGCTCAGCCTGGAGAAGAGAAGGCTCAGGGGGAAACTTATCAATGTGTATAAATACCTGAAGGGAGGGTGCAAAGTGGACGGAGCCAGGCTCTTGTCAGTGGTGCCCAGTGTCAGGACCAGAGGCAATAGGCACAAACTGAAACGCAGGAGGTTCCCTCTGAACATCAAGAAACACTTTTTCACTGTGAGGGTGACTGGCACAGGTTGCCCAGAGAGGTTGTGGAGTCTCCCTTCTTGGAGGTGCTCAAGAACCGTCTGGACATGGTCCTGCCTAACCAGCTCCAGGTGACCCTGCTTGAGCAGGGAGGTTGGACCAGAGGACCTCCAGAGGTGTCTTCCAACCTCAATCATTCTGTGATTCATTTCGGTTTCATATACATTCTCTACTTTTATGTAGGTGGAGTTGGCTGGGCACAGATGAGATGCTTCCCCAAGGCAGGGAGCTTTTCCAACTAGCTCTCTTTGCTCTAGGCAGGTGAAGAACAGTAGATGGGATATACAGACTAGGAAATATTTTTTGCCTTCTGAACTATCTCTATTCAATTACACATTAATTCCTAACTGTGCATACCATTTTCATACTGTAAGTAAAACCTATGCTTTCAGTGTTTTCAGCACAGCTGAAAACATACTTGACTGTTTTTTTGTATAAGAGTCTTCACAACCCAGTCTACAGTTTCATACAGCCTTGCAGAGCTACGCTTTACTACTAACAGTAATTGTACTGTCACTGGTCAGTAATAAGTCAAATTAGCAGTAGGCCAAAATGATTAATAGGCCAAACTGCCCCAATGTGGACATAAAACATACTCTGTATAATTCAGTGTGTCATGAACTCAAACCCTTAACAGGAGAAGCCAGGCAGTTACTTGGATAAGAGAACAGAAATGGTCTGGTTTTCATCTGTTTCTATAAGTTTAACACAAAGATTTTCCTTAAGAATATTAACTCTTTCCTAGACTTGGAAGGTCTCTACAATGAAAACTTGCGCTCTCTTTTAACAATTTCATAATAAAACACTCGACCTTTCATTCATCTATCCTACATCCCATGGCTATGATAACATCAGAAGTTCCTTATACTAAAGCTGTGCTGCTTGCCACGTAAGATAAATACTGCATTTACATCTGCCTGTGAGCAACATCTTAAAATTTACTTAAGACAATAAAGGTACCTAATGGGAGTGCTATCAAGTAACTGGAATAGTTTTATGTTTTTCAGTGCAGAAACTCTCACACACATTTGTGCAGTGCCTCACCCCAGGGTTTCCTCCAATTGTTACTGAATCTTCATTTTAAATGAAGAGGTTAAAAATAACAATACAATATGAAGTCTGCAATCTCTCTAAGTATATGAATTTCCATGTGGTGTTCCCTTGTGAGAGATCATTTTCCTTACATTTCCCCACTGAATGGGAGTGGGACTTTGGCTTTCAAGCTCTCGGATAGCCCAAAATCTACTGAAAACACCTAGGCATCTCAAACGATTTGTGGAAAGATAGTAACTTTCAAGTACGCCCTTTGATTCCTGCTCCTTCAGAAACTCAGGTACTGTTTCCTGAAAATCTTTCTTTGAATAAATACGGGAAAGTAGTGTCAAATAAAGCTGAAGAGATTTAGTTCCTCAGCCCTGCATAAGAGAGTTTAGATTTCCACTTTGGCTCCTTATAGCTCCCATGATGCACCCAACTTCCTTCCATATTCAAAAACAGGGAAAGAACACAGTCTGTTACAGAATCATTAAGCATTACTTCCCCTCCATAAAATCTGTGCTGACCCAGTTACCTTCTTGTCTCAAACAAACCTGGAGAAAATATAGGGATTTAAAGGTGGGTCACTGTAAAATTCAATTGTTAAAACATTCAGAATATTTTTGGGTCTCTAACATGCTGAATACAGTTGTTGAGTATATTTCGGTGAAAACAGTACTTACTCTACGGGTTACAGTGGGGTCCCGTTGAGCTTTCGATATCAAGTGTCCAAGAAGTGTATTAGTTCTGAGAAAATGAAGGCGAATGTTTGTTGCTTTTGTGAATTCTCGAAGACTAGGGGAATAAGTGAAGTTTTTCGCTCCTGGGCGGCCATTTACTAAAGATACTACAATCTAACAAAGAAGAAAGCACATTTTTGTTAAAATATATCAACTGCAAGTGTCAGCAGTGGCACAGAGCAAGATTAATAAAAGAATCCAAAAACTTACTATTGTTTCTGAGCATATTTGCAGTAACAACTACACATTTCATACTGAAGCCAGGACATTGGGAAAAATAGTGTTGTTAGTCTTGGACCCTCCTGAATTCTCATTACCCATATGGCACATTGGGAAAAAAAAGTGCCTCTATCTGTTTTGAAAACAGTAGGTGTAACACACAAAAAGTACATGGTTTAATAGGAAAAAACAATAGGAATAGTTGCAAATAGTTATATTAACAGCTGATAGTGTCAATGGGAGTTTTGCCTGAGTAAAAACATCAAGTTTTGGCTCTTTCCCAAAGCACATTTATTTTTGGGTTAAGGCACAAACATTCCTGGAAAATATTATTGTTACCAGGTCCAGTGCCTGGGAGCGTATTAACGGTCTTTTGGAAGAAAGTACACAGTGTTGCTTTAGAAAATCCCCTCACATGAAAGCAGGTTTATCTGACTTTCAAAACAAGGGCTCCGGTACTTTTTTATTTTTTAAAGAAACAGATGCCAGCAGCCTAGCAATCATGAATCTCTATTAAATTAACAATCCGGTGTGCATGTAGAGGACGGAGTATGAAACTTTCATTTATTTATAACTGACCAGATAACAGATTTCTATTTTCAAATGGCTCCTATGCTCTGAAGCACGTAATAAGGGAATGGTGACGGTTCTGACTGCAGCACAATTCCTTCAGGAAAAGTCATACAGCACATAATAGGGGATGGCACCAGCAGTGTTATTCTATGGAAATTATTCTCTACAGTATTTTATTAGGAAAATTTTACAGATATGTTAATAAACAAATTCTACTTTAATATGAATTAAAGATTCATAAAACCCCAGATCCATATGCTCAAAACTCTGGATAGCTCTTGAGCAGTTCAGATCTGGATTCTAACCACATCAAGCGTAAAAGGAGAATGTCAGCAGGAGCCATCAGCCCAGCTAGGAGTTTAACATTGATTCAAATAACACAAGCCACAGTTCTGCCTAGCAAGGAACAACAGCTAAAATCAGAGCAACATTTTCCAAACGCATGTATTGTATTATAAACATGTAGCATTTTATGTATTCTTTTCTTAAATAGCTACTTATTCCTGAATGGTAAATATCTGTTTCTACAGCCTTTACTCCCATGAGCAATTCTGATGCGGTAAGTACTGCTCTGTACATTGGAAATGTTCAGAAAATGCGGTCAACACCTTCCAATGCATATGGCTAAAGTGAGGTACCTAAATCGTGATAAAAATCAACACAGGTGGCTCTGAGCAGCCCCTACCCCCACAGGGAATGGTGAAAGTTAGGAGGAGCCAGCTCACCCTCCAAAAATCTCACCAGCTACTTAAGTGCTTGGTTATGGACTTACTAATGTAGATTCAAGCAGTCACAGCTGAAAAATTACTTCCAGTTCTATTT
This sequence comes from Pygoscelis adeliae, assembly GCF_000699105.1. Lineage (NCBI taxonomy): Eukaryota > Metazoa > Chordata > Aves > Sphenisciformes > Spheniscidae > Pygoscelis > Pygoscelis adeliae. The sequence continues at coordinate 8,206,427 of NW_008825498.1, forward strand.
TTTTATTGAAACAGCAAACTCCTGAAACCAATGCTGCTTGCTCCCAGCATTACACGTTACTTTCCTAAAAGCACTTACCTCTCCGTTTTCAAGAGGCAGAATGCGAGAGTACTCTGTGGTGCAAAGGACATCGCTGTCCCTCCTCACCGGAAGATTAGCCTCCTTTCCGAAGCGCTCCAAGCAATCTGCTTTGGAGTCTAGTCAAGTGAGAACAAGATTATTTTTATGTGTGAAAATAAACACTATTGTTCTAATTTAAATTAACAAAGAAGTATCCCCTGTGCTTTCAGGTAAATTCTCCCCCATAATTGAATAATAACAGTGATTGCTTCGCTCAGCACAGAAAAATGGAAATTCCTAAAAACAAATCATTTCTTGTCCTAAGCAGTTCAGTGGTGCCTGACAAGACACGGCACAATATTTCTCATATCATCACAAAAAGCTATATATATACTCAAGATTTTGCATTTGTATTTCACCTTGGTTTTTGCAAGGAACTCTGGGGTCCCACGGGATGAAGGACACTGTAGTGTAGACACACCAAAAAACCAAGACAAACAAAACAAAACAAAAATTCCCAACAGACTGAAAAATATTGATGTACTGAGTTACACTTTCAAAATATCATGCTCATTTTTAGTTACACTCTTGTCACTAATTTATTGTGGATAACTAAGAGAAATGTATTTCACACGGACTGTCTTCACTGCAGTTGAAATCTTCAGCGAGCCCCATGGTCTGATTTTCCTGCTACTGGGCAAATGATTAAAGAAACCTGTCTACAAAAGAGTAGCGACACAAGGATTGATACTCACGAGCAAAATATTGCCAGGGAGTGTAAGTTCTTCCAAAGTCCACTGATCTTTCTAAGATCCAGAGATCTGGACGAGGAGAATTTGCAAACTTGATAAGGATATAGGCAACATGGAAGAGCTGGTAACAGAATATACATAGACCTTATCAGGAGCTTTTTGAACTCTATAAAAGTACCGCAATACTAAAACTAATGCCAATAAACACCTTTTCTTTGGTGTACAGTGAGAAGGTTATCCTCCGCAGTTTCATTCCCATTAAAATAATAGGCCAGATTCTCAGCTGGCTACCTCACCCGGCAACGTGCTCCAACACATTAAGAAAGCTGCAATAGGACTGTGTTAAATGCCATCTCTTACATTTCAGAACAGCTCTGTTTTGCACATGACTGATTGCTTGGGAAATTAGCATCTCAACTATCACTGAACTAAGATACTTTAGCAGCATCCTGGTACATCTGTGTGTTGCATTCCAATCATGTAATTGTGCTTGTAGTCAAGGAAAATCACAATGATGTAAGAGAAAATGCACACACCTTTTACACTGGGACTCCGTTGGTTGCATTTGATAGTAATCTAAGCCACCTGTTCCCCCACGTTAAGAATATTTCTAGATAATTTTGCTACTTGACAGACTTTCCAAGTAACAGAAGCAAGCCTCCCCAAAGTTTTGAGGGTATCAAGTAACACAGGAGAGATTCTTATGACTGGTAGCTCATTCAATGTCTGAAATAGCTCAAGGAGCTTCACCAGTCCAAGGTTCCCAAGGCCAAGAGTCCCATCTGGCTTCTTTAGGTGCTCATTGTGTATCACAGCGATAGACCACAGAGACAGAAAGCTTCCAAACACTAGAGCAAAAATGGATTTGACAAGAAAAGAAATCTTACTGTAAGCCTCTTGGAATAGTCCACAGTCATAAAAATGAGCACATCATTAAAACTACCTCTACACAAAAGGCTGAACACAGGTTGATTCTAAGGGTCATTTACAATTTAAACAACCACATATGATAGGTGGACATCCACATATGGATATGAGCCGTCAATAAAAGTGATCCAATACTGAGGGACAGTCAATATTCAAGTGAAGCTGCACCAGAATTTCCCACTCAACAACATAAATTCAGAATCATCTGCTTGCAAGAGATTCTTACTTTGGTGGAGGAGGCAGGGAGTTACCAGTCAATGGTCTGTCAAGTAACTCCTGCCGGAGCCCTCACATCAAATACACCCATGCAGTTTATCTTTGCTCAAATACCACAAATGTCAAAACCTTAAAGCTAATACTTTGCACAAGTTATTCGGCACCAAACCACAAATGCACACAAGCTCCCAACCACAAACTGGGAACAGCATCTGTTGCCATGCCTGGCCCATTCAGCTGCCAGCTAGGACCAATGCAATAGCTGTCATACAAGCTGGGGCCACCAAGAGCCAGACGCAAATGGTGAACAACACAGTGGAGCAGATACCTGGAAATATTTGTCCCAAACCAGTACTGCACATGCCAATCCCATGGCTACACGCACATTGCAGTCATATGGCTACATGCAGCCTCAATCTTCACACATCTATTTCAGACATCAGCTTCTGAATACCAAAAGTATTCACAGACGAAAGTAAAACCTTCTCAGAGAGAAATGGGAGGAATTCAAGGACTTCGTGGAGCATGCTCTCACAATAACACCTCACATTCCAGCAGAAGAAACTGAAGCTTTTTTGTTGTGCATTCATTTAATGCAGTATGTACAACTACCCGGGGCAACTGCCTGTTTTACACACACCAAGGCACTGCTGCAGCAGGTGTCGTACCTTGAAACCTACTTCAGAAACTGTTGATTTGCTGAATGTTGCTGACCTAGGTCAGTGGAGAGATAACTGGGGAAAAAAAAAATCTCTCATATTAGTGTTGGAATTTACCCTGCCTACTTAACACAGCCTGGCAAGCACCAACTTCACCTCCTGTGATAGTAAATTGGGTACCTAAGTAGCCAGACAGTATCTACATATGAAAAACGACTTTCTAAACAACAGTATCGAGCAAAGTAAGTGGCAGCCATTCTGTTGACAGAACCCAGAACTATGCACAGTGACTGCACAGGTGGAGTAATGCCCTTAAATTACTGGCAGAAAGTCTCTACGCTGATTGTCAGAAATAGGTGAATACTTCGGGGACTGTGGCAAGATTTGCTCTTACTGAGTTTCTGATACTCTTTGCCTAAGTAACTTCTGCTACTTGACTGGCAAGTTTCAGAGTAGGGATATTGACCATACAGACATTACATGTCATCCAGTATGGCCATTAAGTGCGAAGACTGGCATCATCCCAGGGAAGCATAATAGTTCTGAAATTCCTAAAAAAAAGTGCTTCGTGTTCTTGCTTTTGGCCAACTGACTCTCAAGGGGCATTGCCCTGTTCACACCAGGTTTGCACTGGGCAGGCAACTGCCTATCCATTAATAGTCTTGCTTCCCCTATGTTTTAAGGTCTTTGGGAGTCCCATCCTTACATGCATGTTAACAAGTGTGGATAACACCCTGTTATTGTGTTTAATCAAGACAAATGGTTTAGAAAGCTCAAGAGGAAACAAAAGCAGCATACAGAAAAGGTCCTGCCTTCTCCAGGGCCCCATTGCTTGTAGTCACATTGTGGAATCATTACAACAATGACCTTCTACCTACTCTCCAAAAAAGTAGATGACATCTGCTTCAGCTTGTCATACAGTTATTATATTCTTTTACGCAGATGCTACTCAAAGCGCTGACACAGCCAGTCTCGTCTCATAACAGGTGATACCTTCTCATAAGCATGAGCAAAATAGTAGCAGTGAATTCCATTTCCACTGTGCTTCCACACTGCTGAAGAAATATGAGACATGCTCACTTATAAATCACCGTCACCCTGGGCTATAACCTTTCATAAGCATCTAAAGGATGAAGTGGCCAAAATGAAGGCACACAACAGTAAAACAGCTGAATCAGCATGTGGCACCTGTCAAACACGTATATGCCACATCTGCTATGCAGCTGTGGAATTTGCTTAAGCCTATGACTACTCAATGCGTGTGAAGTTGAAGTGCTGTCCAATATGTGTACTATATCAGGAACCCCGCAACACGCTCCTCTAACAAGCCTGCCAGTGCAAGAACTGTCTCCCAGCATGACACTTTGCACACTTCCATATAAACCACAAAATGGAAGAAAAAATGTATGGCAACTTCAAACTACCGTTGCATATGAAAACCTTCAATTCACATGCAGCTCACCTTACATCTCATAGTTTGAAATACTGCTCGGGTTTGTACAGTCACATTCAGAAAGGGGAAAGGGATAGGTCTTGATAAAAATTAAATTAGTTTTAGTTCATGACAATATATCACCAAAACTTAGTCCAATGATTCGGTTCTGACCTGGATCAAGGATGCAGAATGATCACTATGATTGAATACTGACCAAGTTGATGAATGGTCTCTCCCCAGATCTGATGAGGCAACAACGGCAGAAAAAGAATCCTTGGCTTAGCAAATAAATTCTAGCTAAAGATAGAGGAGTAACCTTGCTGACATAAGACCTAGAAAAGCAACCATTAAAACCAGTTTTAATCACATATTCTAAGCTGGCATTTCACTAATTTAAATCTTGATCCCATTGCACTGACAGAAATAAGACCTACCCTGAAAAAAAGGCATAATGAACTCAAAGCAGTGTTTTTCTTCAGTCATTCAGTTTTGGGAAAGAAGTGAGTTTCTTCATTTTTTAAAAAATGTTTATTTGGTTGCTTTTAAGTCAAATTTCTTTCATTAAAAAACCAACCATTTTTCAAAAGGAGTGTGAAAAATGTAAGTAAGCATTAAAAATAACTGCTCTTTTGCTGCAAATCCATAATAGTAAAAAAAAATTCACAAAAAAATCTGAGATATGGCTTAATCAAAATTCTGACAGTTTTCTTATATGAATAAAGAATTAAGTTTAAAAGTAGAAACAGTATTTTGTTTCCAGTAATGGAAACAATCCACTCTGAAAATGCATGCTTTAAAGAGGATGTATTCCTGTAAATGTCCCAACACCATAACCTGCTGTAATCTAGCAGCATGGGTCAAAACCGATGGGTTGTCAACAGCTGGAATTTAACCAGTTCCACACTGATGTGACCTTTTCCTGTTCACTCAAGTTTGTTCAGATTTGAAATGCTCTGGCAGGCAGTGGCCTTGAAGATTTATAAAAACCCAGATAAAATTTTTAAAAAATCATCCAGTAGAATGAGCAAAATGTCTTGCTCTTCTGAGAATGGAAATTATAATTCAGTGTTAGGAATTACTAATATTACATTATAAAGAATCATTTCTATAGGAGCCCTTACAGGTGAATTTAAGACTGTCTTAAAAGAGCTCATTTAAATTGAATGAGAATCATGCTGTACCATTATTGTTGATGATACAATATTCATGATCTCTAACAGCATGCATACTACTTATTTTAACCCAACAGAAAGAAAACTTTCTATGACCCATAGCATTCTCATGAGAATTCTAAAAATTACAATAATATTCATTAAAAATCTTTTCTCCATTTTCTCCTTAAAAGTTTAAACAACTCTTTAAATAGAGGAATTTCCAAGGTTTGTCTGAATCCTGAAATACATATGCAGATGGAAGAAAGATGCCTATACAAAAGTATAGTACATTTTCCTCCATTCCTACCACCATAGACTCAATACAGAATACTAAAATACTGGAATGACTTATTAGTTAAATGCCGGACATGAACTAGTACAAAAGAAAAACACACTATGTTTTGAACAACCATTATGCTGTGCTCTGCACATGTAGGAAAGGATTGTTCTCCCATTTCGGCTCCTGAAGAATAAAAATTGCTGGTGTGGCAATAACAAGAACACAACTGAAGTCAGGTAGACCATCTATCTGATGTGTTCTGTAGATCTCAAGACGTGTTCAAAAAGATATCACAACAATGTCTCTTCATGTAATCTGAATTGTAGAAGTACAGAGAACAGCTGTTTCTAGCAGGATGGTATTTCCTTGGACTGTATTAGCAGATATATCTACACCGCCAAAACTTCTCTCAACATAATATGACTGCTCTTCTAGGCTTCTGACATTATCTTGAATAGCGTCACTGTGGTTGGCATTGCACATTACTCAGAAGACAGTGAGGTGCCTGCACTGAAGGACCTCTGCGAAAAATGTCCTGCATTAGCAGACACGCCACCTTTCTCTACTTGCTGGATACGTTAGAAAAGAAAGTGAGAAAGTGGCAGAAATCTGATGATCATTCAGTACCTAAACTAAACTTCTCGGACATGGACCAATGCAGGAGTGGGATTCAAGGAAGTGTGAATTGTGAACAGACCTTAGTGCCACTGATTTCACGGGGTTGGCATGTGCATGCCCATTAGTTTCTTAACGTAATGAAGCCTTAAGGTCTTGAGAATTGATTTTTCTCAAAGACCAAGACATAAAAATAACAATCTATTTAAATGAAATAAAAATCCCATGTACTCTGGTTAAAATGAAAGGCTTTGATTTCTTGTGGTTGCAAAGAGGTCAGCACCCCCTTTCTTCAGTGACCTCTCAGTAGGACTTGAGGCACCCTTGCAGACCCAGAAACTTAATAAAACACTCCTGACAGTCAGTATTTGGTAATCCCCAACAAAGTATTTTGCAGATGAAACTGTAATATAAAAAATGCCAGCTAGAGAGCACTGACCCAGCCTTTTTGGCAGTTGCCAGCTACTCTTCTGGGTATATGGAAAGGCAGCTATGGCAGAGGTGTAGAGAAAAGCCTATGTGGGTAGTATCTGAGAGGCATTAGATCCACTGAATGTGTTCCATACAGTTTAACAGCATACACATACATACAGCAATGCTAACAGCGCGTAAACAGTGACTGGAGACGCTCCCGTTGCGCAGCATGCAGAAGTCATTCCTTGCATGCCAGCTTCACAGTCCGGGGTGCAGAAGTCAAGAGTAAGCGCAGGACTTCCAACATTGTTCAGTTAGCACTGTACATGTTGTATTCATATCACTTTTTCACTTAACTAGCCACCGACGCTAAAAAGCTACACTTTTCTTTAGTTATGTAAGTCAGTGCCTGTGAACAAGCCTCATTGACATGGCTGGAGATGTTTTCTCTACCACAGTCAATGAGCAGGACCAGAAGGGAGAAGCCCTCCATGCTTCACAGGCAGTATTCTGGAAGGAAGGAACACTTCCCAAAATGAAAGGGTAGTCCATTGCCCAGGTTCAATCAGTCCTTGGACTTTTTGCCAAGACTGCAGGCAAATACATCAATGATTGTCAGTTATTATCCTGAAATTTCTCACGCAGCCACTTTTCCACTGGGATTTGGACAAAGACCAACTCAATGCTCGTAATTATTTCTTACATATGGCCTATTTCTTCACAGAACACTGAAGCTATTCATATGGGAAAGGATTCGTACGATTCAGACCTCAGTTGTCCAGGAGATAAACATCCCCCTGTGAGGGCTGCAGTCCAAAGTCAAAAGAGCACAGTAGCACTGTCAGTGCTGGAAGGAAACACAGGGAAGTGCGGAGGGTTGGAGGCTATCAGCAGAGGTTCTGCTTTTACTATAGAGTTGGAAGTGAGGTATTTAGGACAATATATCACAAAATGAAAGTAACATGTAGGAATGGGCGTAGGAAGGGAGGTGGGAGAAGCAGAAGTTCAGACATCGAGGGAACACAGATCTTCCTAAAGGGATGCTGAAGAAGAACTGGAGGAAGACAGTGTCAGGAAAGCTAAAGAGAGCACGACTTGAAAGATTTTTTTCTGTACATTTTGAGAATAATAGCAATTTAATACCAAAACCACATTTTAACGCCAATGGCATAGATCTATTAATGCAAACATAAGAAAAAAGTTACTGAGCCATTCAAAAGTTCTTTAATTAAAACTTTAAGAAAACACAACATATTACCTACATCTTAAAGGATAACATATGAGCAAAAAAGGATGTAGTTAGGGTATTTCCCTGATTAGGGCTGGCAGCTCAGAATGAGCTGCTTGTAGCATGAGTGAGGAATAAACGCAGCGTGCATTACCCGATACAACTTTCAGAAACTTCTATCAGACACCTGCTACTTGATCAGCTGAAGCTGTGTTAATCTAGAGTTCGCAAGTAGATTCACCTTACTGCGGTATGAGCCACAATCAACTAACTTCAAAGCGTAGTGTTTTGTGGCATGATCCAAAGTCAGCTTCCTACACAAACTAAAGTACTCAGAACCAGAGTTCTCTAATATGAAGTAACGCAAGATTCTCTGTGATGTTAGCATCCCCATTTTGGTGTATTGCAGGGACAATATTTTACCTTCCCCAGACCTAAAAGCCCCTTTTCTCCCCAGCGTGAACCACAACAGCAGAGCAGGGGTCAGTGCAGCTGCGGAGGCAGAGCTGTGCAGGGGTTCCAGAAGACAGGCTTTGTCTCACTGCTGGGGCAGTTCTGTAGGACCACAGAAGCTTTATGCAGTGGTTCTCGTGCCCTAATTTGTAGGACTTCTTGGTGTTATTACAGAGGTTACACAATTCCACACCGGAGCTGGGTCTAATTTCAGGGTCAGCGGTAATACAAAGTCTTCAATAGTCAAGCACAATGAATGCAGTGACTATTTTTGGAAGCCCAGGTCAATGCAGCTTATGATGGATCTCCCACCACCTTGACAGTTTGTCCCTACAGGAGAAGGGCCTAAAGGACATTTTAGATTATACAGAATTATAGTTAAATTAACTGTAACTTCAGACCCATTTTAAGAAATTATGTCAGATCTTTCGTAAGTTAAGAACTATCGCTTTTAATAACAACGACGAGCAATAGCTGATTAATATTCCCAACAACAAATATTGTTTGTAAAGCTATGCACATAAAGTATTGCTATCAAATATAAAAATTGAAGAAATACCTACCATATAAAAGCAACTCAGAACATTTGCCAAACTGTGAGGCTTTTTTACAAAATGTTTACATACTTTAATTGGCAGATAACATAAAAGAATCAAGTCCTCCACAGGCCATACCACTTATCTGAGATTTATGGTTGAGTTTCCCTCCCTCTCTAATAAAAGTACTAATTTGGACATTACATTCCACTGTGTGCCTTTAATTTACAACAGTGACTAACAATATCACTACATAAAAACTATTCAACATATTAGTGCACAAGACTTCACCAAGTCTGAGTCTTTCAGCACTATATTACTACCACAAAAGCACAGTAAAGAAATGACACATAACTAAAAGCAACAATAAAATTTGTGGACTACTTTTTGAAGTGTAACAGTTAGTTAGACATTTCTTTTTCATCATACACTATCATGCTACCCTGAACCTTCATCTTCTACTTCTGAAGACAGAATTCAGAAAAATACCTGGGGGAGTATTACTGTAATACCTGCTGAGCATTAAGAAAGCCAAAGATCAGGGCACACCTGCTAAAATTAGGCAATCCAAAGAGTCAGGGGAAGGGTAATGAACATAAGCCAGACATTCTGGATTCAGAAGTTTAAAATATGTTGAAAACTACATTGGGAAAATCAGGACCAATTAAAGGAATAAATGAGACTTCATTTGATCCAAATATTTTAAACAAGTCAGGAATAGCCACAGTATAAGCAAGTATGCTAACAGGGTGGAGAGACTGCCTCAGGGATCAACATTATAATTATTATTCAGGACTGTGATTGATTAGAAATGTAACTATAGTACAGAAAGTCAGAAAGGGAAGTAAAGCGGGGCTTCTGCTTTAAGGTTTTTGCTTTTTCTCATATTACAAAGTACAGCAAAATGATCATTTTTCTAGCAGAAAGATTTAACATCCTGAAGGGATTTTGACTTTCAAAATCACCCCTAGTCCTTGTGAAATAGAAACAGGTGGGTGTTCTGTTCCAACTCCATGGTAGTGAGCGCTCAAACCTCCATCATGGTGCAACTATTCAATTAAATATTGTCATCAGACCACGGCAAAGGGCTCCACTGGGACTCCGCTCTCAGTCTTAAAGATATAATGGCAGGAACGCAGCAAATGAAAAGCTTTTGACATTGCACTAAGTTCTGCTTCCTCTAATTGTGAATATTTGATGACCAACTTACAACTCAGTCATTGCTTCCCTGCACGCATATGTACCTTACTCTTTGTCATGTTCTGCACATGCAAAAACATTCCCATATTTTGTTTGCAGAAGAAGGTGCCTTGTGTCAAAATGAAGAACAGGATAACTATTCAGTGAGGAAAACTACATCCCCACTTTCAGTATTACAGTCTGTGGTTCTGCAAGCTATTTAGGCACACATCTAACTTTAAGAACATTTATTTTTCCTTAAAAGCCAAAACCTTCATTTCAGCTCACTTGAGGGGGAATTGCACTCTGAAAATTTCTGTCTCTGTCAACTACTGAGAAAGTCCGCATGACTAACGCAGACTAAGCTCTTAATTTTTAGGACCCTGAAATAAGGTAAGGTGAATTGGGGTCTCAGTGTTTACCTGTTCGCTTGAGTAGACTTACTCTGTCACAGTAATTTCCTTCTTCATTATTAGTATTGTGCACTACTATATGAATTTGGGGTGTGAGAACACTAGGCAAAATGTCAAAAGTGAATCTCAAGTTCAAACAAATCCTGAGATTAAGGTTTAACTGACTGAACGCAGATATGAGATAATGTCTGTGAAGTGGAAAAAAAAAAAAAGAAAAAAAGAAAAATCACATGAACACGCTAAACCCTCATCCATCCACCAACTAAAATTATCCCTTCCTGATCACAAGACCTGAAGTCATTTTGACCTTTGTCTTGGGTTTCCCTCGTTTCCAAGTAAGGGAATTCAGAGTCATCTTTCCAAGTGGTACCAGAGTAAAGAGAAACACACAGCCTCCCGCTGAGAAATCCTTTAATAACTACAAGAATTTTAGCACGTAGTGGTTGGTCTCCAAGGAGTCTCATGAGAAGAGGGCACACAGTCCACATCCCTCCTCCAAAGGAGGGCGGTTTCTCAGAAGTTTACTCAACACACAAATGATAGGGTGTCTGTCAGTAGGTCCTCCAAAGAAGCTAACAAGTACACAGTGGGAACAGAAGTTTTGGATGGAGCAATATGCTACAGAAGTGGATGATGATGATGCACAAGTGTTGGTCACAAATACGCTGGACTACACTGCAAGACAAATTACAGCCTGCAACCTAAACCTGCGTCTTGCAGAGACCACAATGAATGCAAGCAGCTCAGAAGGTAAGGTCTGCTTTACTGGGAGGTGATTGCCTTCCCATGCCTATTCATAGCACCCTTCCCTGCATTCAGTGTCCCTACTCTGTATGCCCAGCCTGAAAGACACACTTCCCTACAGTTTGCTGGGAAGAATGAGCAACTCACTTCACAGGAGCACAAGGCACAACTCTACAGTGTAACAGAAAGAGCAACACAACTCAGAGATAGGTCCGACCACTGTGTACTAGGCTAATGTGGACACTGTGGCCTAAAAATTCATCAGCTCCTATGTAGCTCTCCCTTCTTTCGTGGTACAGTGGAGAAAAGCAACCAAGAAAACAGGCATGTTATTAATTTAATTAATAGAAACACAAATTCACAAATTCAAAAACCACAGTAGTTTAGTTTAACTACTGATATTCTCTATCTTGTCTAGCATTTCTGCACTGCTGGTGTACGGGATCCGAAAACACCGAATTAAGATATCCTCAAAATGAGAGCCATTCTGAGGCTCCTGAAGGACAGGAGCATTAAAACCCCATATAACAGAAGTAGTAGAATGGTTTTGCACCTGGATCCCCAACAAAATGGCAGCTAAGTCTCACAGAGAAACTTTTTTCCTTAGTTATTTCTCCCCTTGCTGTCAACTACATTGAAAGCCTATTAAAAAAAATCCTGTCCTATATAATCAGTCAATAAACAGTTACTCCTGTCCAAAGTACATATGCATATGTATATTATGCAGCCCCCAACATATATTTGTAGCCATATGTTTTCAGCTGGTGTGAACTTGCAGAACGTAACTAATTTCACTGGATCAGCGCCCAATTATGGCAGCTGAGAATCCGTCCCTATGACTTAAAACACAAATACAGAGGCTTTACTGTTAGCTACTTGCCTATCGCCTGCAGAGGAAATACAGGTGTTCATGTTACTGTCATATTACTAATTCATATTACACTGGTTTTGCTGTCCCTCCCCTTTTAGACCATGTTATCATTATTTTTCTGTTCTAAGAAACTGTCTATCTTGAAGATCTTACTGGATGACAGAGAAACCAGAAGGACCCCTGAGGCAAAAGCAGACTCCAAACATTATTCTCAAAATGTGTGTATGGTAAGAGATCATGAAATATCTCTCCCTGTGGGCCCATGGAGAAGGAGAATATGAAATGGGAAGTAGAGCCCCAGTTTCAACTGACTAATCCCCCTGGTAACCTCAGGTTAACGAATTACAGTGTCTGCGCAAGAGAGCACAAAGTCATCGAATCACCCACACCAAAATTCCTGAGGAAGATAATCACTTTAATAAAGTTAACTTGGTAAAAAAATACAGAACATAAACCAGACAAAAAAGGTGTGGTGCTGGAAGTTGAAATCATCAGTTCAAACATCTCTCCCAACTGCAGAGCTTGTATATAAATGCAAGAAATGATCAAACCTCACCCAATAGCTCATGCGTTTACCTGTCCCAGATCTAAAGTGACATTGACTTCGTTGTACTTCAGGCCCATAGAAAGAGGAGGACTTTGCCACCAGCGCTCCGTGCCATCAATTGCGTTGGTTACCGGGTGAGCTTTATTGGGATCGGCAGCATTGCAATAATCACAGAACTGTCCCTGAAACACAATAAATTAAAAAGATGGTCTCAGCTGAAATCTTATGCGCTGCAGAAGCATGCTGCTGTTAACTGAGATTCTGAACTGGAGCGTTGACTAAAAGTGGGCTTAAATTTTGTTTCTCTCTTTATATAGTGTAATTTTTAATGTATAAATGATTCCCCTGGTGATTAAATTACACACTTATACCCTGAAACACACTAAATTTTATGTTAAAGACTAAAATTTCAGAAGTCTCTTTAAGGAAACTACAATAAGTCTTTGTTTATTAAGTAATTTATTGAAACTTTGGTGAAATTACTTATATTATGTCTGCAGGAAATTAATGAAACAAAGATTCTTAAAACTGGATTAAGACCAACACACAAATTATCCTCAATTATCCTAAAAGACCGTGAAATATCCACACATGTACATAGCCTGTTATTAATAAAACCATAAAAAACACTCTGTTCCTTGCCTGTAAGTTTGGTGTTACAATTTTATAACAGTGCTTTCATTGTTTTTCATGCCGTTATAATACATTCTGAATCAGAGACTTCTGAACAATATGTACTCATGGAAAATGCAATGGACCCTATAGACTGTTCCCTTTAAGTTTCCGTTTGAAGAATCCCATCGTATCTTCATTTGCAGAAGTTACCGCCCAATTTCCAGTCCACAACTAAAGCCACACTCCAGAGATGCCCTGATAATCTCTCTTTGATAGTTTCTAAAGCTCTTTGTACCCTTCTGTACAATAATGATGAATAAACGTCAGGAAACTTAATTGTCTTTTAATTTGGCATCTTGGCTTGCCCCACAAGTACTATTTTTATCTTCAAGAAACTGCATTTTACAGTCTACTAAGATCAATGCCGAAGCATTGTAATTAGTTATTAAGGGATCTTTTTAGTGTCCCATTCACTTCTTACTCCAGTCACTGGGTGGAGATAATCAGTGAAAATGCTAAACTGTGCCAGGCACAGATCTTTGTAGAACCCCAACAGAAAAATGACGTTTTCATGAAATGGCAGTACCCTCTTAACGGTTACTTCAGTTGGACAGTTGCTTAATCCATTCAGCCTGTGAGGTCCTGACACTGTGTTGGACCCGTGTTTTAAATAAGGTAATATTGGCACCATTCTCTTTATCAGCTAAGCATATTTTCGTCAAAAAGATGTGACAAATCTTTTGTTGTTTCTACAACCCACATTGCCTGGCATGAAGTATATTCCTAGCTTTTAAGTATTAACAGAATCCCATATAACTGCCATTATTTTGTTTGTCACTGCTGTCAGACTAACCAGTGTAAAGTAACTGGAGGAATCATACTTGTCCACTTTTAATAGAGGAATAACATTAGGGCTCTCACATTCTTGCTGGGTACAGTCTTGCATGCTTGGCGAATTGAAGATGTTTATCTCTAGCAGAATTTGTTTAACATCTGCCATAGTTACTAATGGATTGGAAAATACTTCATCATTCTCATGTGATACAAGTACACCGTCTTGCGTCTTTCAAATACAAAACATAGATGTTCACTGCATATTTTTGCAACAGCAGTAATAATTTCAGCATCTGCATCTAGCAATGCTTCCATCCTCATCCTGCTCTTCCAGAAAGCCCAGAATATGATGTTGTTTCCAGAAGACTTGACTACCATTAGCTGTTCTGATTCAGCACTGCAGGTGTCAACCTGGCTGAAGGTTAACTCTTGAGAATTCAGAGTTTTTTTAGAGACTTACTAAATCCTCACATACATAGGTTGGTTAACTATGTCTGGCATCATGTTATAACACGATTCTCCTCCAGCTCCGTTCGAGAAGATGGTTTGGCTGATTTTCGTACAAACTACAATATGCCAGAACACTGCTGGATTCAGATACAGTTTGCTGCAGCAGACACCACATCAGCCCGTGCTAGCTACAGGCAACGCTGCCAGTTTCTGCAGTGATGACACAGAACATCGTGTCACTATCTGCAAAATCAATACACTGAGAAATCAATCTATGCACCAACAACTGCAGTTACCACCACATCAGAGCATCTTTCTTGACAAATGCATACTTGGAGTTCTGACGTATATATGTTACAACAGTACAAGCTTCCCCAAATAGTTTTATAAAGTGCATGGAACGTTGTCTTTAGATCTAAATTCACGTTCACAATGATCAGGCTGGAAATACACAGGAAACAGTTGCTGCTACAGCAGTTTCAGCTCTGATCTGGAAACAGCCTCAAAGAAAGGCTGAATGAGCAGAAAACAATGGGGAGTATTAAATGCAAGTTGTTCTGATTTACATGCACCTATGTGATTTCAGTATATCAGAGCACTTGATCTGAACTGAAGATACCATCTTTTTCTTTTGGGGCACATAATTCAAAGAATTTCATTGCAACAGCTGGAGTTTCAGTTATTTAAAGTACATTCCAGCAACCCTGCCAACAAGGCAGCAAAACAAAAAATGAAAGAAAATAAATTATTGGACAGAGCAGCCTTCTCTGCTTCCCACTGGCAGTATCTCAGGCACGCTGTGCTCAGCCTGTCTGCTACGGGACACGTCTCCATTCCAGGAGACTGGGCCTTGAGTCTTTGTTTGATTTTGGCTGCAGTTCATCAGGCAGGCAGGTGTGCATTTGCTGGTGACCTTGTTACCCTCCTTTCCCCTGGTTCTCCTGAGTGAAAGAGAAAACTGGAACTGCATGAAGGAGTTCGTTGAAATACGCCGGTGTGGACCAGAGACACCCAGGGATGAAAATGTCTCGCCTGTAAGTTATAGAAAGTGATAGCAATGAAGGATTTGTTCACTATTTCATAGCTAGCAGTTCTGCACCCACTGGCAGGGCAGGACAGGTTGAACTTCAATTCACACCCGCGCACCACTGTGAACAGACTAGCAGACAAAACCAGGCATGCCGTTTATCTGTCAGTTGCTGAAATATTTTACACTGCAGTGCATCTCTTCACTCAACACCGTTCTTATTAGGTCATTGTCCCACTCGCCAGTGTGCTAAATAAGGGAAACATACTGCTTTCCACAGCCTATGTCCATCACTGCCTTAAGAGCCTCAGTTGAGCTGCCTGTGAAGGGACTGTCCACCCCACCGATCACCTCTCAGAAGAGCTTTAAACAACCTCCAAACACTCCTTCTGGATTTGCCGGGTACTACAGGCTTCATTAAAAGACACAACACCAAATGACAAGCTGAACGAGAGAGGCCAATGGCAGAGCAGTGGAAATGAAGCTGGGGCTGCTCTTCCTCTCTTTGGCTTATTTTCAGTGCTTGGGATAGCCCTGGCAACAGAGCTGCCTGCCCCCTTCGTCACAATGAGGATCACCCTCTGCGACTTCTTTCCAGTTCCCCTATTCATAGAGCAACAGCTGCAATGCAGCCTTGTAGAGACCCCAAAAGTGAGTGACTCAAGTGTACGGCGTTGCTTTAACTTGAACTGGCCTGACACGGCAGCTATTACACCCATCACTTTATGTAAAAGCCGCATGACCTTCCCTCAGACTCTTAAGAAACAACACGTGAATACTTATGTTGATTTTAAATCCTTCTATGTAAGCTCAGCTTCTGTAAGAGTTTAATGCACTTCTCTCCAATTTTCCACGAAAGAAGAGATTCTCTTATTTACAGTGTCTTTGAACTTGTGAGGTGGAGTGGCTTGATAATGCATACATTGTGCTGTTATCGCATTTTCCCGTGGCTGGATTTCCCTGGCCTTTTGAAAGACTTTCCAACCCTTCTTGAACCACAACAACTACTGGTAAACCACAGAAGTATTCATGTTATGTATCTCAATAGAGCTTTGTTAAAACTGGAGAGAGACGCTGCTGTATCCGTGCTTACACAAACGCTGTAAGAGGCACAACATGCTTCCTTGTGCCAGGACTGAGCTATCAGTAGTCCTTCTGGGAACTTGAATTGGGCATGAACCATCACTGCCCTCTAACCTAGGACCTGTAAGGCAAATATTTAACAAGAGGAACTCCCCCCTTTCTAGCCTCTTCCTCTATACAGCAAACCCTCATTTCCAGTTGGGTGTTAGTATATGAAGGAATACATAATTACATACATAATACATAAGGAATTACAAAAACCAACAATGGCAATGCACATCACACAACAGGCTTCATTCCACTTGCTTGACATGTTTATCTGATGTTTGCTTTGGCTGATTTTTGTTATACTGTAATTTCTGATACTCCAAGGCATGTTAGTATGAGATTTCACTGCAGCAGTGGGCTATAGCATGTTGCTGAGAGATTATTTGGCTTGCTATTCACCTGGTGGCATGGTTGTTTCAGGCAACTTTAAACATGGGTGTTGGGTTCAGTATGGAGGGATGGATGCCTAAACTTCAGAGGTGTGTTAGAAGACCAAGCAGTTTCCTGATCATCACAACCTTTTTTTGTAACCTTAGTTTAAGCATGTAATACCTGTGACCGAGTTTTCCTATCAGTAAAACTGTGTATTACTCAGCCTGTAAGCATCTCCAAAGCACTTTGAGCTTTTTATGACGGAGGGCACTACACATATGTAAGGTAAACTGAGATTTCACGATGAGGCAGGGCGGCATGGCAGAGAGAAGTTCAGGGCAAAGCACACTGCTGGCTATGGCTGCCTAATGAAGTGCGACGGCAGGCTGTGTGATGGTGCATGCTCCCTTCTGGCACATGACAAGGAGTACATACGCTGCACCTTCTTAGTCCTCTCCCCCTTTCTTGAGCATCTGTCTCCATTAGGAAATGAGACGAAAAACTCTCTTATCCATTGCAACCTCTTCTGAAACCAGATATTAAGGGTTATTTCACTATTAAAAAATACAAACACCTCATAAGACTTCGAAATACTAACCCTTCTTCCAAGATGCTAAAAATTTACTTGCATTCTTTCTGTATTGCCTGGAGTCAGAAAGTGGACTTTAAAGCTTTCAAAATCCCTTTCAAATTGCAGTTTCATTCTGGCTCTCTTCTCCTCCCACCAAGAGAGAATACAAATAAAATAACTTCGGAAGGTCTGAGGCTTTAGGAAAGTCCCCCCCTTTAACAATGTTCTGATCAAACTGATACTGAACATCCAGCGCAGCACATCACAGAGTTTGGTGCATTTGTTACTCCTTCCTTACCCTCTAACAGACATGTTCATACAAGTTTCTAGCAAAGGAAAAATGTATTTCCATTAACCCTTTGCCGGGAGTTTTGCCGTTTACCGTTGTCTTTCTTGTGACTGGCACAAAATGCGCGTAATAATCTTACGCTATGCTAGGAGAGAACATCATCACCCTCACCGCCCTGTGTGCTTATACTCCTTGTCAGAGTCCCAAGGAATCTCTGGCTTCCTCCCACAAGCAATGCAAAGCACAGACGATGAGCCTCGCATTTAGTGCTTGTAAAATACCACAAAGCCACCTGACTAAAACCGGACCCCTTTTCCCGCCGCCCCCCGGAAAGATGCCCGCTCTCCAGTGAGAGGTTACCAGTGCAGCGCGTCCCCATCCGTTCCCCCCTAGGCTCACTGCTTTACTCCCAGAAGCATCACGCTGCTCCCCGCGGACCAAGGGCCAAGCGCTGAGGCCACAAAACACCGCCTGGGTACTCCCTAA
>NW_008825498.1:8225864-8240093 GCF_000699105.1 Pygoscelis adeliae
GCGGGTGTGCGGGGCGGGGCGGGGGAAGGGAAGGGAAGGGTCTCCGGGGCGGTGGGGTTGCCCCAGGTGTGTGCCCTGACGCCCAGCTCTCCGGGCATGCCGAGAGGTGACACCCCCCCCCCCGCCACCCCACGGTTCAGCTGGAGCTTTCTGATCCTCCCCTTCCTCGGTAAGTGTGCGGGTTAATTATTTTTAACGGACCGTGAAGAAATCTCAGAGCGTCGCACCCTCGTAAGCCATGACCTGTCATGTCACACACAGGCAGTAAAATTAAGGTTTCCCAGCTTTCTCCTCGCGCGGGGCTATCTCCACACAAGGTATACCCTGCTTCTACCTGCAGGTCCTTGGGAAGACACCCTGCGCAACTGTGCTGCAGAAATCACATCTCCTCTTGACGTTTTCAGTGCTCTGAGGCTGCTGGAAACCGCGCAGCCCAGGCCACCACGCTGCAATGCACTCCCAGCGCTCTCGGCTCCTCGTGGAATGGGTGTTCCTGCTCATCCAGGGCAGACAATGAACCTCCTGTCTTTTTGAAGGTAATTGGCACAGGCTCTGGATAACACAGAAGCTGGAGGGGAGGTTGGGGAGGGAGAAGGAGGCCTAAGAACCGTGTCATCTCTATCAGGAGTTGCACTGCTTAATGGTACTGCTATCCTAAGTTTCATACACATTTATATTTCCAACCCCACACGCACTCACACACACTCAGTTCTCTTAATAAAATTTGCCAGATTCAGGCACAAAGATATGGTTAGATACACATACCTATAATATTTTAATAGTGATTCATGTGAGTAGCAAAGTATTTCATAACTCTATGAGGGCTTTGCTACATGCCGCACACACTAGCGAGGGAGATCCCTGGTATACTGTTTCAGGAAGCACCAGCCACAAGCCATTGATTTTGTCTGCAAGAAGATATCACCACCCTCGGGTTTTGTGCCACTATGGCTTTAGCACACTATGGAGACGTATCTGTAGGAGACATTTTTTGTGTCCTCCATAGTAAAAGTTTGCTTTCCTAAATGTAGCATGCTGCCAATTTAAATATATCAGATTTGGCTATGCTATCCATAAATGCTTTCAATTTCTAGAGCAGCTTAAAAATACTCTCTTTTTCCAACTGTGACATTGTGGAAAGAAAATTATCTTATTGCACATGTCCATCATGTCACTTCCTACAATAGTTTGTACTTCATAAAAACTGTGAGAGGTTGGAATACAAACAAGCAACACCATCTTCAAATGTTCCGTTAAACAAAATGCCCCATCATCAGATAGAATATCCACTGGTCTTTTCAACTTATTTCTTGAAAACCTGTTAAATCCTAAGACACTTGGAGTGTATCAGTTTTTACACATGGAGATCTGGAAGTATCTGATGGAAGTGGCCTTTAAGTCCACGGCAAGCAAGCTGTTACAAAGGCCTGCTGTCCATTAACTTGCTGAGCAGAGCATTCTTGTCCTCTTTATTGTTAGAGGAATTAAATCAAATTGAATAAAAGCTGAGCAGAGCATGTTCCTGGTAGAAAAGAAATATTTGGGTACTTTAAGGGAAATCGATTATAAAGCACAATATTAAGAGGAACTAATGAAGATTACAATTATGAAGATTCAGAATCATCACAATCTCTTTCAGAGTAGCCAGATCATCTCCAGGCTGGACATTCAGTTAGCAATCTCTGAAGGATGTTGCTTCTTTATATATCCAACAAGCCGTGAAAGATTTTCCCCTCTTCAACCAGAAAGAAACTTACTGTCTGTCACAACATTTGGGGAAATCAGTTTACTCCAGTTATCCTGTACATTCCTACAGATTGGACTCCAGTGGTGGGATTGTTGATTTTAATGACAAGGCATCTTTTGCTGTGAATGCTTCAAACTGAAATAACTGCAAAAGAGATAACCTTTAGTTAGTTTGGACACACTTCTTGCACAGAGCCCTGCCTCTGCGTGTGTGGGGATTATAAGCAGCACTTCCATGTTTTGAGTTTTGAACTCTTCTGCACCTCTGTTCCTGGTCTCCAAAATAAACACTTGGGAAGGGTTTTCTGAGCAGCATAAGCCTAGAATAAGAATAAGCAGAACATAAACCAGGTGATTCAAATACATTTGATGAAGCTTTAAAAAAATCACAGAACGTACTATGGAAGTATAGAAAGTAAGTGCCTAAACTCACCATTTGAGATGGAGAGCCAAATCCTGTGTCTATTAGAATCTGCTCCAAATTTTCTTTGACTGCATTTGTGCAGAGTAATACCTGACAATTTTTTCTGGCATAGTTTTGCAGGTAGTTCAGGTAAGGAAGCCAGCTCCAGGAGATCCTTTGCAATCTCGCTTTAAAGAGAAGATTCTTGTAAGCTGTCTGGTAGGTTGCACAGCACAAAAGGCAGCCCTTGCTCAGAAGAGATGTCCCTTCTCAAACAGGGAGCATCAGTGAATTTATTGGAAAGTATCACATGAGAAAACATGGCTTATGTGAGCAAGAACCTAATACTTTAGTAACATGTTCTTGAATCTGGTTTCCTAAAAGTTAAAAACACAGATGAAACTTTGCAAACATTCAGAAAACTAGCCTATCAGATAGAAAAATAGAGGAAGAAATCCTCCTGTTCCCTTCCTCATAAAATTATGTGCATTTTGCTTAATGTATAGCTAGATTTAAGAAGATTTTGTTGGCCTTCTGGGTGATTTTTCTGTCCTTTTGTTAAACACTTGCGCCAAACAAGCTTTTTTTATTCAGTGTGTTTTCTAGAAACGGAGACCAAAATGCCACCTTTTAGATTTTCTTGAAAAATCTCTAGGGATACATAAAGATGTGGGCAGATTTTAGGAAAAATGTTACGACAACTTCTGCCTTTGACTCAAAGCAGTTGGAAAAAACTGTTTGTAGCAGCATTCCCAACACGGGTACTCGATAACTTGATTTCTATAAAAAGTCTAAGTGACTAAAAATTTTATGCAGAGACCCTGGAGCTATGTAAAGCCGGAGTGAATCATGTATGTGAGGAAGGAGACAGGAGCAGGACTGTGGGTGTTTGTGTGGAGATGACGGAGTGGCCAGTCACTAGCAGATGGAAATTACCTAGCAGATTGGTCCTCCTGTTCCAATAGCATTGTGCAGGCTGCGGTATGACCATGTGCAGACACGAGTCTAGCCTGGCTTCTGCAGGGCTTCAGGACCACAGGAAGGAAGGGTAGAGTAAGGAGAATAGAGGAGTGAGAAATATTTTTTTGAATGCAACTCTCCAAATTTATAAACTCCGTATCTCTTTTTTTTAATCTATTTTAAGCCAAATCCAAAGCCAGCGGAAACCCACAGAAAAGCACTTACTGACTTCATTGAGCTTCAGCTCACCCTATCTAACATAGAACTTCATCCTGTAAAAAGGTCAGTATCAATAATTCATGGGATGATGCTTCATCTTCCCCTCATGTCATCTTTTGTTGTAATTACAGGTTCCAGAAACACAGATAAGAATTTATTAACTGGCCGCTCTCAGCAATCAGTGTTTATAAGACAGCGGCCCTCTGCAGAAAACACTCTTCTCCAGCTACCTGCCCTTTTTTCCTCCCAGTAAATCCTCTCCTCCTTTTTCCTTCAGCATTTATAAGGTTTGCTTTCCTTGTTTCTTCCTGTCTGCAAGGAGTACACTTTGTTACTTGACAGATGTCGAGCACTTTATTGAATAAATGCAGGCAATTGAAAGTGTTTCTGGATCTGTATTATTTTACATAAACAGATTACGTTACATTAGCAGGCATTTACACTGCTATGATTACAGATCATTCCTTGTGTTCGCGCTTTCTATTTTAAAAGATGTTCATTTAAGAATGGATCTAAAATTTCACGTCAAGAATGTTTGCTCCAAAATAGCCTTGCTGATATAATTTCTCTGTTTCATTCTCTTACTGATATGCGCAGTATAGCACATCTCATCTCATACTGCCATTTCATAACATATTTAGGACTTGGCATATTCAGCTCACCAACCAGAAACCTGCAGTGAAAATGAGATCGTTGAAAAATAGTCTCAGCGAGTAATACTAGCGGTAATAATTAGCTCCCACTTAATATAATTTACCAAAGGAAAGGGGAGGTGGCACCAAGTACCCCAGAACTTCAGAGACAGCAAAACTAGCGTGGATGATCAGCGTGAACTGTGCTACATGAGCTGCGCAGCAGGTCAGTGGAAAAGGTAGGAACAAAACCTACGATTCCTGTGCAGGCACCACATTCACCATCCTACATTGCCACACCGCCTGATGTGGGAATTCGCTCCTTCTTTGAGATGACAATGAACCAATATGCTAGCAGGTAGCTAGAAAGTCTCTCGGATTAGATAGATCTGAGTCTCTACTCAGTGATCGTTAAGATTAAATTGTGCATCTTGTCCCCCCATAAAAGTTTCATATCTGGCACTTACGTTGAAGCCAGTCCTTAAGATTTAGTCTGTGGAAGAGTCTTCCTGCAAAGTACTGGAGCTCTCTTCACTCTTTCAAAATTGTAATCAGTTAAGCACATCTGAAGCCTAGAGTGTAAATACCCAACCAGAATGTTTCAAGCTCAGGTTAGGCTCCCTACTTTTCTCAAGGAAATAAGGCATTTATCACCTCCTGTCATAAATGCTTATGCATGATTATTATTCAGTTTGTGTCTATAAGTAAACTTCTGTTAGTTTTAATAAAAGCTTTTTGCAGTGCACCTAGGCTAAAATAAGGTTACTCGCACACACTCTGGTTTAACAGCAAAATGGTGCAGTGTACATTTATGTGCTGGCAAGTCCTATGACTTCACTGCATTTCATCAGGAAAGATGCATTCTGTTAAGATCATTTTGGGCTCTGCTTTTCTGATGAAAATATCTTTTTCATCTTGCGGAAATTTCTTGTACCACAGTATTTGAGGACCCTACTATATCACTTTGAAAAAGAGAAATTATTTGGAATACTGAGGCACACGGAAGCTAGGGCCAAGGTCTAAAATGCAGTTCTGTCAGCAGAAAGAGTTTCGATACCTACAGTGCTTAGTGTAATCCAGAACTCAATTACTCAGAACTGCACTTTTGTCTTGTCCTTTTGTTTGATTTCTCTTTTCTTGTTTCTTTCACCTGTTTCTTTCTGGATGTACACACTAGGATGATGCCATCCTTCTTCATAGACCATCTTTTTCTGAATGTCCTTGTACTGTGCCTGCTAGATCTTATCACCCATCCAGTGGGAGCCTCTCTTATTCTCTGTCCTATCATCTCACATGATTCAGGTATCTCAGTTGATGCTCTTTCAGCTTTTTCATGATTGGTTGTCTGCATAATGCTGCAGTACCGTGCAACTGTGCTTGTTGCATAGTAGTTTAGTAGCTAACATTTTACTTAGCATCCCTCTACAGCCTAATATCAGGTCTGTCCTTTCTTCTGCCAGCCAGCAATCTCATGTACTAAGCTTTTCCTGCACATTCTGCTTCCTAAGTTTACTTGACATATTCTTATAATAGAAAACCACTATGAATTCTCTCACTTTCCAAGGGCTCTCAAGGTAAATTGCAACATCTGCAGCCACGTTCTCATCATAGCTCAACCCTGAACCGTTGCGCTCTTGTATGGACCTAAAATAGTACCATCTAATTTGGCTGGGTTTTCATTGTCTTTCTCAGTAAAGCATCTCATCTATTTTGGCTGACTCAAACCACCATCTTCTAAAGTAGCTCTTGATTGTTTTAGATATTTCATCTTTGTTTTCGCTGCAT
Organism: Pygoscelis adeliae; assembly: GCF_000699105.1. NCBI lineage: Eukaryota > Metazoa > Chordata > Aves > Sphenisciformes > Spheniscidae > Pygoscelis > Pygoscelis adeliae. The sequence goes on from NW_008825498.1 coordinate 8,231,610, forward strand.
AACATAATAGGAAAAGTTAATGAAAGACTTTTCGTTAACCCTCTGCATCAGGCCAGTCATTACAGGTTTGAATAGAGATAGGCTAAGTTGTGATCCTTGATGTAGGAGGCGACTTGCTCACTGAACTGCCTCTCAGTACTGCTGCGCTCCTCTAACGCATGATGTCTGAATGCACGCCTTTGGCAGACTGCACAACTAGGAACAAACTACATTAGAGCCTTTTCCAAGTCCATGACATGTTAAGTGCAATTTTTTATATCTTTTGGTCTCTCTTGAAATGTTGTAGCTACAAGCATCTTCCTAGCGAGCGCTCATGACTTAGAATCATAGAATCATTTAGGTTGGAAAAGACCTTTAAGACCATCGAGTCCAACCGTAAAAGACTTGATGGGACTGTGGACAAAAAACTTCAAAATGTCTATGTGGCTGATGCGAGAATCAGCTTTGATATTTCACACCCTTGTATTGCAGAGAAGTACTAAGCCAAAAGAGGAGGGAAGGTGAATGTTTGGTACTTTACAACACTTTCCCCATTCAGGAGAAGGCAAATTGCATTTTCAAGGCAAAAACATGAGTCCTCATCGGTAGCCAGTGCGTAGAAGTCATGTGAGTCCCTCCCAGTCTTAGTCTTTGTATGTTTACTCACTGAGTATCCTAGGGGCTAGGGCAACCCTGGAAGTGAGACACAACTTCCTTGCCATCCAGTTCCAAAGAATAAGTCAAGAGGGGATGGGGCTAAAGGTGTAGCTAACTTAAGACTCCCTAAGCAAATTACACTTGACCATTCTCCACTATGTTGACTACAGAGCCTGATGTATCTTTTTGGTTTTTTTACTTGAAGAAACTTCCTAATGAGCAACATTAAAATCCATCCACTTTACTGTTCTGCTTCTTAATTGATTTCCTTTTTATTCTTGGCTTTCTGTACTTTTTAATAGAGTTGCTCATGGACTTAAAGTTCAAAAAGAAGAAAACAAGTCTTGGTCATATAATGCCTGATACTTTGTGAAGAAGCATATGCTCCCTTTGATCAGTACCCGATGCCTTGTCAGTCAAACATCTGGGGAGAAAAAAAAAGTCTACTCTTGTATTTTTCATATCCTCTTTTTTTTATTTGCTGACATCGGTGCTATTATTGCTGCTTTGGCCATAATAATCGGGGAAAACAGCTATGCACAGACTCCCTGCCGCAGTACACTGAGCAGCTCCTCACGGAAACCACTTCTTTGTAAACTGCTTTTCTTACAGACTTTCAAACCATTGGTTAGATTAGATTGCCATCTGAATTTCATAGTTTTCTCTGCAAGAATTTTCTATGATCTGACCTCTGTTAATAAGGGAGTGCTTTTTCTGGGATCTGTTTCCAGCAAGGTTTTTGTATTTTTAGGTAGTGTTGCTGTCACAAATTTAGACACTGCCTCAGGTTTACTTTAACCTCAGCTCTAGCCTGACCATAGTCTCATCAAGTTCTTAAGTTTTAAATAGAACCTTATGTTTAAATGTGCTAGGAAACCAGACCTTCAGCAGTATAAATTGAGGAGACTCCAGTGTTATATTGGTTTATTCCAGCTGAGGAACAGGTGACAAATGTAACTAAGAATTCAAACAGATGCAGTTCAAGAACATTAAGATTTATTTATTTTTATTTTTGGAACTTGGAAAAGATAGTAAATTTAGAACAAATCCCATGTGAAAGGGCAGAAAATTTAATGGAGAATACCTTTGCTGTGTTTTTTTTAAGCACAATTATAGATTTCCATAACACAGATATAATAATAATACACTATCAAAATTCTCTATGGAAGATAGATTTATAATTATACAAGTTATAACCCTTATAAAATTTTTTTTGTTAATATCAATTGGTTTCAGCCATGTTAATTATCAGACACTTTGTTAGGAGATGTGATAGTGCTAGCTTCTTAGCGCTACTGTAATACTATTTTGTCATTTGGGCATTTTATCATACAGTTGTATGCCTATGTTCTTTAGCCAAGTTGTGTCTTTTCAATTAGTGGACTGATTTTCTGACCAGCAGGGCATAAGACAGAGAAATTGAACAGACTGAGCTGTAGCCAGTAAGTCAAATAAATTTTGTACCTGGCAATGTAAGTAGTTTCCCTCTCACATGTATAGAGATGAGTCCTATCAAACTTGCTTCTGCCCTGTCATCCTTACCCTCAGCCCGAGGTCCTCAGTCCCTTCCATTGAGGACTTCCACTCTCTCCAGGTGAGGATGAAACCAATCTACCAGATCAGTTTTACTGAGTCCAGCCATCTCAGAGTGTCTGGACCCTGAAAGGTATGCTCTGCAGTGGATTCTGTTGTCCTCGGACCAGGCTTTTGGGACAGAGAAGAAATAACCAAACCCATACGGTTCTGCCATTCAGAACATCTCACGTGAACGAGACGGCGAGAATCTTACGCTTCTGTGCTAAATACAGAGCAGTTTTGTGGTTCTTGTGCAGTGCTAATGAGGAGTGTCCCCCTTTAACAAATCTATTTGCTTGGGCTTAGGATGATAACTAGAATTTGGCCCAATTTCTTATATTTAGTTTTTTTCTATCATCTTTGTTAGTTATGCAAAACTTCCACTTACAAGCATAGGAGTCAATTATATTCTGTGGGGGAGAAAAATAGCAAACCCTAGATAATCTGTTGTCTCTCCTAGCCGTAGTAGCATATGGAATATATTGTGTATTGTTCTCACGCTCATGTGATACGTATGTTCTCAGACCCACATCACCTCCCACAGAAGACTTTTAAACAATAATACACAAGCAGTGCCCAGAAAAAATGGCCATGATAGGGTTTCATTTGAATATGCCTTTATATTCAGAGCTTCACTGCCCATCAAGTTTAGATTCTCCGCGGACTCAGACGGCTGTTTTCCTTATCTGCACCAGTATCAGTCAGTAGTTAAGTGCCATGCGTGGAATTAGAAAGCCTGCAAACCCAAAGCACCTGAATGCAGGCTCACTGGCTTCTCTCTGGCTAAGCAGATGGAAAATAGGTAAACAGTTAACTTCAGACTGAGTCATAAAATCAACATATGCAGAGGATAAGCAGGGAAAGGAAAAGGAAATGGTAGGTGAAGAAAATATACGGTCACAATTTGTACACACTGTCTTAAAGTAATAAAACTTCAGGAAAGCAAAATTCCAAGACTGGGAGAAGGAGGATAAAAAACTTTAAAGCATGATGTACCTGTACAGATGCTAACTTAGAGGTGTTTAAGTTTAGCTGTTTGAAGGCTGAAAGGCATTTGCACTAAAGTGAAGATGGTATGCTGGTGCTTATATTGGACTGGAAATTGGTCTCAGATGGTAGTTGTAGGCCTTTCATTGATTTCCTTGACATGTCATTCATTGAAACACTCAAATGACAATTTGTGGAAATTATTCTGTACTACTAATGGCCTCAAGTTGCGCCAGGGGAGGTTTAGATTGGACGTGAGGAAAAATTTCTTTACTGAAAGAGTGGTTAAACATTGGACCAGGCTGTCCAGGGAAGTGGTTGAGTCACCATCCCTGGAAGTATTTAAAAGACGTGTAGATGAGGCGCTTAGGGACATGGTTTAGTGGGCATGGTGGTGTTGGGTTGACGGTTGGACTCGATGATCTTGGAGGTCTCTTCCAACCTTAATGATTCTATGATTCTATGATTCTATACTTATTCAAGTTCAATCTTAAATTCTCCCCGATTCCTAGGTCACTAGCCCAGGCATCAGTTTGAAGGTCCATGTGGAGAAAGTTAATAACACTTTGTCCTGGTTTCGGCAGGGATAGAGTTAATTTCCTTCCTAGTAGCTGGTACAGTGCTGTGCTTTGGATTTAGGGTGGGAACAAAATTGATAAGGCACCGATGTTTTAGTTGTTGCTAGGTAATGCTTACACTGGCCAAGGACTTTCTAGTTTTCCATGCTCTACCGACTGAGAAGGCTGGAGGTGCACAAGAAGCTGGGAGGGGGCACAGCCAAACTGGCCAAAGGGACATTCCATACCATGTGACGTCATGCTCAGTACATAAACTGGGGGAAGCTGGCCGGGGGGGCTGCTGCTCGGGGACTGGCTGGGCATCGGTCGGCGGGTGGTGAGCAATTGTACTGTGCATCACTTGCTTTGTGTATTATTATTATTATCATATTATTATCATTATCATTTTATTTCAATTATTAAACTGTTTTTATCTCAACCCACGAGTTTTTCTCACTTGTGCTTTTCCAATTCTCTCCCCCATCCCATCGGGGAGGCGGGGGGGAGTGAGCGAGCGGCTGCGTGGTGCTTAGTTGCCGACTGAGGTTAAACCACGACACACTTGTGCGGTACCTAGCAGCTAAGTGTCCTTACACCAGCTTATACCAGCAAATTTGATATGAAATTTGATATCATAGGAGGCCTCAGCAAAAGGACCATGGAGTGAAAGAAAGATTCAAGGTAACAGCTCCCTAGGAGGATGAATGCATACAGTTACAACACGTTGGGTAAACTATTTCTATTGTTAGATAAATTTTCCCTTTTTCAGGTCCAGTTTTGTAAATTCTCCATTCTATTTTTAAAAGGTTTATGGGATACATAAATATTTGGTACCGTTTTCCTGAAAAGTCTGCAGGATTTGTTTCTAAAGTAATTTTTACTGTTTCTCTTATTATCGCTATTCATTTCTAAGAGTATCTCCTAAAATAAAGAGCAACTCAAAGTACATTCTTTATGCACTAGTTTCAGTAAAATAGGCCTGTATTTTTGTAAATATTCTAGAAACAAGAAACAGGCCATGTAGCTGGTTATGCTACAGTTTAGCAAGGGAAAGATTAATGTAAATGATAGGCCAGATGGAAAATCTTTTGTTTTATAGACTGCTTTATCAAAGTTATTGCTGATGATTTAAATACATTTTCTTGAACAAGAAAAATTTAAATTAACTAACAGTGCATAATCATAAGACAAATTATTTGCAGGACATTTATGATTTCTGTCTTTTTTTGGAAAGGAGAGAAGTAGATTAATTATGATCTTGTACTGTAAGAATCATAGAATCATAGAATCATTTAGGTTAGAAAAGACCCTTAAGATCATCGAGTCAGCTAAGCTTTAGTTAAATTCTTTTAAAATTTTAGTATTTCACAAATTTCACCAGTACAGTCATAATGCAAACTTCAAGACTTCTCGGTCTAGTAAAAGTAGCAACTTCAGGTAATGCAAAAGGTACAATATATTTTAGAACACTACTAATATGCTGGAAAGATCCCACCATTTCAGCATTAACTGAAGGAGTACTTGTTACAGTCTTCCTATTGTTTTCATGATTTAAAGTCGTGTCTTAAATGACTGCTTTGCTTCTTTTATAATGAAATAAATGCATAAAGATAAACTATTTAAAGATAAACTGACTTGCTGTATGTCTAAAAAGACAGACTGACCATTCATTTCTTCCACCCTTCAGAGCATGGTTCTCCGCACAGGCACTCATCAGAGTCTGAACCCAGAGCTTCAGCCCTGAGCTCCACCACCTGTATGAAAGGAATAATTGGTAGCACTTATTCAGCGCGTGGGCCAGCCATTGGGAGGAACCTCTTTTTGCCAGCGCTTCACAGACTTACTTTCCAGATTACTAAAATCTGTTACCCACTCTTAAACGGAAGCCGGTTGAGGACAGCGATGAAGGCAGGGCGGTCAAGTGTCATAGGAAAAGCTCTCATGGGAAGCTCTGCCTTTGAATGGATCTCATGAAAGCTGGTCAGAATGGGTTGCTGTGTCCCACAGAGGTTTGTGTTACACAGCTCAAAGCAGCTGGAACTCAAACTATTAAGCAAAGCAGACCTCTGCTGCATCTCTTGGAGCAAGGTAGAAATAGCACATTTTTTTCCAAGGGCAGTGCTATTTAAGGGATAGGAACTTCTAGCTGTTACACTTTTCCGTGAAGCACTGGGAATTAAATGTATGTCTTATGCTAGGTGCACAAGAGACCTTGCATTGCCTGCTTATGGAGACAGAGTTAAAGATGGATGTTAGCAGAAGAGCTATAACGTGAATTTGTGGTTTCTTTACAGTACACAACTTTCTTAAAGGTACACAGCAGATTATTTGTTTCTCTGGCACAAAGAAGGACTCTAGTTAAGAAGCCTGAGCTATACTCAGTGGAGACAACAAGTAGAGAGCATAGTGCAACTAGAGTTTGGCTTTGAGACTGAACGAGTGGTAAACTTCCAATATGTTACATGGAATATATGCCAATGATATTTTTCAGAGGTTTATATTTCAGCCAAATGCAGAATCCAGTCCCAAACCTTCTATGAGCTTGCTATGTGATCTTGGAAAAAATTGCTCAGTTTCCCCTACCTAGGCGTTACCACCTGTATAACAGAGATACAAGTATGACTTAAAAAAAAAAATTATTTACATGAAAAGTTTGGTATACAAGTTGTGTTGAAGACTATAGTGTTCCTGGTAATTGTAAAATTGACAGTCACTCAATCTATTTGATTAATTTTCTCTGAATTTTGCAATATTCCATTTTCAAATCAAATTAGGTTCTACAACAAAGAAATCAACAAAACCAGGTAAGATTCCTTAAAGAATCACACATACGTGCTTCCCAAAGCCTGAAAGAGGTCTCATAAAAGAGGGCGCAAATATATTGGAAAGACATTACAGCATGAATTAACCTGATGCAATCCTATGAATTAATCCTAGGAGTTGCCATTGTATGGCAGGACTTTCTGATGTCAGTGTCTCGAGTATTAGATCTTCCTGAAGTTATGTTATTGAAATCTTTGTCCACAGAGTGCTAGCAAGAATAACATTTTGGCTTGAAATGAACAACATCTTTTTTGTCCATATATAGATGAAGTTAGGGGATTACATACCACCCCAGTAGCAGAGCTGTGGGGCATCTAGTGTATGTGTGCGCCTATGCATTTTCACAGTGGCACATTGATGGATGTGTACTGGCGCCTTCATGATTTAAGGCTCCTCGTACACACAAGTGAACGGTGGAAGTAAAACAACGGTTCGCCAAACTAATTTAGAAATGCCTTTCAGATCTGTCATGATTCCTCTTTTTAAGAGTAGTTGCCTAAAAATACATTGAAAGACAGTTGGAATAACCATAATATATTGCACTTGAATTAATATGCACCTCATAATGTCCTAGCATTTTGCAAACAAAGGTTAGCTAATTGCATAAGCAATGATCCATCTGAGACACACAGCTGGTTTTATCTGTGGTTGTTCAAGTGTTTCACATGAGATGAGCAGTGCTATTCCCATTTAAAGAAGGAAGCCGAGATACTCAACCTTAAGTGCTTGTGAAGGAGCCAAAGAGCATTAAAAGTTGCAACCAAGAAGTAGCTGAGGATTCCCTTTGGGCAGAAGAATACTCCCAGGTGGTATAGCATGCTAGATTAGGAATGATTAATACTCCCAGGCAGAGGACGGGCGTGCCCAGGCACTCCAAGGTGTATCACCACTCTTGGTGCCCAGGTACAAGCTGATGACATAAGCTGTGCTTAGTAGATACAGCATGCTTGCAAAGTATCACATTTATTGTGCATGCTCTGTACCATGAATTTGCCTATGCATAGTGCACTCTGAAAAGGTCGAGTTCACGTGGAGGGTTGATGGAGCACACATCATGAAGTCTACAGTAAATCACAGTGGGCAGGCAGATTTCCAGATGTTTTGTGGCCCATTTGTAGGTACTGCGGGACATCTGTAAGTCCTGGGCAAATAATGAGACTTCCCAGATCTTCACTGGATGAGAGAACACACACAGGGCATGGGGAAGGAGCAGTGGCACAAGGCTTTGGCTACTTTTCAGGCAGGAGGGTGGGTCAACGTGGCTATACCAGCCAGCTTATTATTAGGTGTTTTTTCTGCACTAAATGCTGCACTGCGGTATAGAAATATCCAAGCTAGTTACGGTAGCAGTAGCAATCTGCTTTGGGCAACACAGGCTGTCTACATTTGCGAGTAGTGCAGACTAACAGGCGTGGATCTGTAGAGCAAACGGTGGTGAGGACCTGAAGTCCACGCTGTACCCGTTTCCTGTTGGGTATTTTTTTCAATTCAGACTGGCTGTCATTCAATCGTAGGACACGAATACCCATTTGCAGCTGCAGTCCACCAAGTCTGCTCCTGGAGAAATTCTTCGAGTTTAGTTAAATAATGTATCCAGTTTGCATACTACAAGATCACTCCACAACGGGAACAGCAGCACAGTAAATTGAGGCAATCGGGAGATTCACTTCAGAAGCGTGCTCCTGATCCAGACTAAAACACTAACGTAGACATCCCCAGAGGAGATGAGCATGAACTGATTTAGCTAGCCAAGCAGCTGGACTTGTTGCTCTACACAGACCTCCATGCTGGCACAGCAGAAGTGCTGGTGGTGTCCAAGCTGGCCAGCTTGGTTTGCTGTGCAGCACATTGCAGGCTTTGGCCGAGATCAAGAGCGATTTTAGCAGCATAAAGGGTCCAAAGATCA